>NC_133401.1:54637089-54946985 GCF_047511655.1 Castor canadensis | reverse complement strand
GAAAAACCACTAAAAAGAAGCAAAACTCTGACAACTCCACATCCCCAGTCTGCACAAAGCACCCCCCTGCCACATTAAATGGAGAAACCAAGAGGGCTCCTGCACTGCCAGACAGCAGCTCCTACCCTGCTTGGGAGACCACCAGGCGACCAAATAAGTGGCACATGGTACCCCCTGGGACAAATCAGTGTAACCCCCTGGACACACTGACCCCCACTCAAGGAAAAAATTTTAAAAAACTGAATAATAAATAAGCAGCTAAAAAAAAAAGACACAGAACAAAGAGGGCAGGATGCCCTGAGCTCAGGAGAGAGGGGGAGAGGCACTCCCTCACAAGACCTGTAAATAAACAAGCTGGCCAGAGAAGGCAGAAGTGGCAACCCCTGCCCACCAACCTTGGAATGGGGAAAGCTTGTAACAGTGGTTGTCATGTGGAAAGCTCCACCAGAGTGGATGAGGGGCACATCCCCACATGAACTCTAAAAAAAGGGACTGCAATTGCAACAGGGTAGGGCTGTATACTGGAGAAAACAAAAGGGGCATGTATCCAGGAGAACTGTAAATAAACAAAGCCTGAAGGGCTAGGTGAGTGTCTGCAATAAATAAAGCCTACAGCAGCAGCTGGCTGACAGGAGGTGGCAGGTGAGCTGCAGCCTCAGATAGACATTTGCAAAGCTGTCTCCAGACTCCATTTCTTTTCCTTTGATGAGACCGAAACTGTATTACATTTGAACTTGGAATTTTTTTTCCCTTTTAATGAGACAATGACAACTACTGCACAGACTCCAACACTATGACTGGATGCTGAAGGACTAACACCAAATCTATTAAGACTGAAACTTTATTGCATTTGAACTTGGGAAATTTTATTTTTTATTTATTTTTATTTATCTATTTAATTATTATTATTTCATTGTCTCTCTGTCTTTCTAATGCCTGTTTAGCTCACTGTTGATTGTATACTATCTTTCCCTGTTTATTACTTCAGCTCTGATATTTGTTTTGTTTTGTTTTGTTTTCTCCCTTTCTCTTTACCTTCTTTGCTTTCCCTCTCCTCTCACCCTTGTAGCCATGAGTGCATATATTAAAAAGACTGAAAGATCCCAAATCAATGACCTAATGATACATCTCAAACTCCTAGAAAAACAAGAACAAGCAAATTCCAAAACAAATAGAAGGAGAAAAATAATAAAAATAAGAGCTGAAGTCAACAAAATAGAAACCAAAAAAACCATACAAAGAATTAATGAAACAAAAAGTTGGTTCTTTGAAAAAATAAACAAGATTGATAGACCCCTGGCAAACCTGACTAAAATGAGGAGAGAAAAAACCCAAATTAGTAGAATCAGGAATGCAAAAAGGGAGATAACAATAAACACCATGGAAGTCCAGGAAATCATCAGAGACTACTTTGAGAACAAATATTCAAATAAATTCGAAAATCTTAAAGAAATGGACAGATTTCTAGATACATATGATCATCCAAAACTGAACCAAGAGGAAAGTAATCACCTGAATAGATGTATAACACAAAATGAAATAATAGCAGCAATCAGGAGTCTCCCCAAAAAGAAAAGTCCAGGACCTGATGGATTCTCTGCTGAATTCTATCAGACCTTTAAAGAAGAACAGATACCAACCTTCCTTAAACTGTTCCATGAAATAGAAAGGGAAGGAAAACTGCCTAACACATTTTATGAAGCCAGAATTACACTTATCCCAAAACCAGGCAAAGACACCTCCAAAAAGGAGAACTATAGGCCAATCTCCTTAATGAACATTGATGCAAAAATCCTCAACAAAATAATGGCAAACAGAATTCAACAACACATCAAAAAGATTATTCACTGTGACCAAGTAGGCTTAATCCCAGTAATGCAGGGGTGGTTCAACATATGAAAATCAATAAACGTAATAAACCACATTAACAGAAGCAAAGACAAAAACTACTTGATCATCTCAATAGATACAGAAAAAGCCTTTGATAAGATCCAACACCATTTCATGATAAAAGCTCTAAGAAAACTAGGAATAGAAGGAAAGTACCTCAACATTATAAAAGCTACATATGACAAACCTACAGTCAGCATTATACTTCATGGAGAAAAACTGAAACCATTCCCTCTAAAATCAGGAACCAGACAAGGATGCCCACTATCTCCACTCTTATTCAACATAATACTGGAATTCCTAGCCAGAGAAATTAGGCAAGAAGAGGGAATAAAAGGAATACAAGTAGGTAAAGAAACTGTCAAAATACCCCTATTTGCAGATGATATGTTCCTATACCTTAAAGACCCAAAAAACTCTACTCAAAAACTTCTAGACACCACCAACAGCTATAGCAAGGTAGCAGGATATAAAATCAACATAGAAAAATCATTAGCATTTGTATACACTAATAATGAACAAACTGAGAAAGAATATATGAAAACAATTCCATTTACAATAGCCTCAAAAAAAATCAAATACCTAGGAGTAAACTTAACAAAGGATGTGAATAACCTCTATAAGGAAAACTATACACTCCTGAAGAGATTGAGGAAGACAAAAGAAAGTGGAGAGATCTCCCATGCTCATGGGTTGGGAGAATCAACATAGTAAAAATAGCTATACTCCCAAAAGCAATCTACATGTTTGATGCAATTCCCATCAAAATCCCAATAACATTCATCAAAGAGATTGAAAAATGTACTGTGAAATTTATTTGGAAACACAAGAGACCGTGAAAATCCAAGGCAATGCCCAGCAAAAGAACAACACTGGAGGTATCACAATACCTGACTTCAAACTATATTACAGAGTAATAGCAATAAAAACAGCATGGTACTTGCACAAAAACATTCATGAAGACCAGTGGAACAGAATAGAGGACCCAGATATGAAGCCACACAACTATAACCAACTTATCTTTCACAAAGGTGCTAAAAATATACAACGGAGAAAAGACAGCTTCTTCAACAAAAACTGCTGGAAAAACTGGCTAGCAATCTGCAAAAAACTGAAACTAGATCCATGTTTATCACCCTATACCAGTATTAACTCAAAATGGAGCAAGTACCTTAGTATCAGACCCCAAAATCTAAACTTGGTATAGGAAAGAGTAGGAAATACTTTGGAACTAATAGGTATAGGAAAGGACTTTCTCAATGGAACCCCAGTAGGTCAGCAAGTAAGAAATAGCATAGATAAATGGGACTTCATAAAACTAAAAAGCATTTGCTCAACAAAATTAATGCTCTCTAAACTGAAGGGAACAACCTCAGAGCAGGCAAAAATATTTGCCAGCTACACATCAGACAAAGGACTGATAACCAGAATATATAGGGAATGCAAAAAACTAAATTCTCCCAAAATTAATGAACCAATAAAGAAATGGGCAACTGAACTAAACAGAACTTTCTCAAAAGAAGAAATTCAAATGGCCAAAAAACACATGAAAAAATGTTCACCATCTCTAGCAATTAAGGAAATGAAAATCAAAACCACACTAAGATTCCACCTCACCCCTGTTTGAATAGCCTTCATTAGAAACACCAACCTCAACAGGTGTTGGCAAGGATGTGGGGGAAAAAGAGTCCTTATATACTGCTCGTGGGAATGCAAGCTAGCACAACCACTCTGGAAAAAAATTTGGAGACTTTTTAAAAATCTAAACATAGATCTGTCATATGACCCAGCAATACCACTCTCGGGTATATACCCAAAGGAATGTGACACGGGTTACTCCAAAGGCACTTGCACACCCATGTTTATTGCAGCACTATTCATAATAGTGAAGTTCTGGAAACAGCCAAGATGCCCCACTATCAATGAATGAATTAAGAAAATGTGGCATTTATACACAACGGAATACTACTCAGCCATGAAGAAGAATGAAATCTTATCATTTGCAGATAAATGGATGGAACTGGAGAACATCATTCCAAGCGAGGTTAGCCAGGCCCAGAAGTCTAAAAATCACATGTTCTCCCTCATATGCGGACTTTAGATCAAGGGCAAACACAACAAGAGGACTGGATTTTGATAACATGATGAGGCTTGATCACACAAGGAGGTATGAGGATAGGCAAGGAACTCCCCCCCACAAAAAAAGATAGCATTTGATGTCCTCAATGCAAAGGAACTAATGCAAAAACTTTAAAGTGACAGAGGCCAATAGGAGAAGTGGACCAGGAACTAGAGAAAAGATTAGTTTGAGAAGAATTAATTTGGAATGTAACACATATGTACAGGAAAGCAATGCGAGTCAACTCCCTGTACAGCTATCCTTATCTCAACTAGCAAAAACCCTTAGTCCTTCCTATTATTGCTTATACTCTCTCTTCAACAAAATTAGAGATCAGAGCAAAATAGTTTCTGCTGGGTAGTGAGGGGGTAGTGGGGGAGAGGGAGGGGATGGGAAAAGAGATGGGTGGAGGGAAGGGGGAAGAAATGACCCAAATATTGTATGCACATATGAATAAAAGAAATACTCAAAAAAAAAAAAAGGTACAACAGGAGTTCTGCCACAGATTTTTCAGGGATGAAAACTCAGTAAAACTCTAAAAGAAGCACTGATCCACAATAAACGAGTGATTAAATAAGTGAATGAAAAATGCAACTAGAGGGTGTGAAAAGGCTCTGGGGTGAGATATGGGTTCTGATTCTATCTCTTCTAGTTTCTGAACAATTAATCTACCTCACAGTTCTTATGTATAACAGAAAGCAAGATCTATAGATCACTGGTGCCATTCTTACAAATTACATACAAACAATGTCCCCAAACCTCTGTTGACAGCCTCCCCCAGCACTTCTCCAGATCCCTTACTCATTTTTTTCTCAAAGGGACCAGGCTGCATTATCTTCCTTATGCAGACAAGTGGCTGGCCTCAGAGTGAGTTAAACACAACCACAAAGGGGACACAACTATATTGAGAAAATACAGCCACTGTAAGAAGGTCAGCAGCAGGGGACATTAGACTGTGAATGTACTTTACTGAGTGGGAAGGCAGAAACTGTGGTTTCAATAGCATGCCCTTCTGCTTTGTGAAATAGAATCCTACCTCCCATTTGCAAAGACTCTGGGGAAAGAAAATGAGGTCTTTGGCTCTAGGCCTTTCATTACAGAGCAGTTTTGTACCAGATGAGGCCATAGACTCACAGCTACTGTGTCTCTACAGAGACTCTGCCCAGAAGAAGAGAGATAGATGTAAGTCAGTTCAGAACAAGTGAATTTAGAAGTGTCACTGACTAGAGTCTGGGGATGGCCCCTGGCTTCTTGCTTGATTAGCCATCTCTGCTAAGTATGCCTACAGGTGCAGATGCATGCACACACTAGAAGTACAAACTTTTCAAATCAGAGGAGGATAAGGGATACATCTAAATAAAAATTCCTATACTAAAGGTAATATGCCAACTTCACCTTCATTCCAATTCACTTGAAACTGACTCATAAGTTTAAGTATTTCAGTTTTTTAACAGTACCTATGAATCAATTCTTAAGTTTTCTTTTTCCCATAAAGAGACAATATCATAAGAACATATCACATTAATATTTTGAGTGCAAAATGTCACCTGTTATCACAGAGGATCATTCTACAGCATTTTAACTTTTCTAAACCTTGATTTTCTAATTTTTAAGACCTAAAATGTCTATATCCTTTAATTTTAACCTTAATAATAATCATATAAGTTTCACTTTATGTGGAATTATTCATATATACACATACTGAGTGGGAGGAAAGAAAGAAAGAAAGAGAAAGAGAGAGAGAGAGAGAAAGAAAGGTTCATGAGTTTAAACATTCAAATTGACATTCTGTTATTTAAGTTCAGAATCCAGAATTTGAACCCAGATCTAATAACACTAAAATATACTTATCTATTAGGATGACACTAGGCAAACAATTATTGATTTGGGTGCTTTTCCTGAGAGCTAAATGACTGATAGCTCTAAAACATAAAGAGAAGACTGGGGGGGGGGATAATTCATTTGATTAGTAGTTTGATAGTCTGTGATTAGGTATGGTTTCCTTGGAATGATATGTATTAATAAATGTATAAGGAAAATACCTGGAAACAAGTCTACCCTAATGTGAAGTGCAATTAACAGAAAGAAATCCATCTATTCATTCCAAACACACTGATCTTCTGAATTCAAAATTAGAGGTGTGGGAGCAAAAGTCATTTTATTGGAACCACTCCTCAGTGTTCTCTTACATTTTGTAATTTTTACCAGGAGGAAGACCACATTATTTGTTCAGCCAGGACCACTGCTTACTGTTGTGACGAGTTTTATGTTTACCAGTTCTAGAAGTCACCACTCACATTCATAATCACTCTGTATTTGTTGAGATTTCATAGTAATTTTAAGGTAGATGGGATAATAAGGTGACTTAAATCTAAATTTAATATATATTAAATATATATTGCTGATTACTAATATGTGTTATTATATGATATCTGGAAATATCTGGAGGGTGTAGTAAGTCACAAGATAAAAATCCCATCTTTGTAGATGAAATATCAAAGCAATAGAAAATCCAGAAGTTAAAAGAAGAAATGACATGCTTAGGAATCATGACACATTCCATTCTTGTTTCCCCTCACATCTTAGAAAGCTCATGTTCTTGCACAATTCTACAGTCTTCTCTCTGTTCTTCTGACCAGGAAGTTCAAGCATCACTAGAAAAATTCATTTTACTGTGAAAACTGGTGTCTCCACAATTTCCTAAGATGAAGTTATGAGCCTCATGCTTTCATTTCTGTCCTTCTTGGCAATTTTGTAAACTTTTACCATTCTATTCAAACCCAGCACTCAGCTCTTAACTACCTCTCTTAGCATATGGCCCTACCTCCTATTTCATTAGAAAATAAAAAAAATGAAGACATCAAGTGTGACTTGCATCAATTTCCTTCCCATCTCCAACCTAAAACAGTATCAATCCTCACCTTCATTTCTCCAATTATTGAAAACAACAACGTGGTATTCTGTCCAGAAATGGCTCCCTCGCATGTATATTTATGCTCCTTTTTCAACAGTTTGGATACAGCTATCTAACTGTAGCCTGAACAACTTCATCTGGATCTTCCATAGCTGCCTAAAATACAACTTGTATTCTTGTATTATACATATTGCTTTCCCAAACAATATTCTCACTATTAGGTGATAGTACCACACAGTGTACATATGGGAGTCATGTCTAACTTATCTTCCCCTCACTTTGAACATTGTAGATTCACTCATCTAATAAACTATCATGTCCTATTGATTTTGGCTGTTAAGTATTTCTTGAATCTGACCTCCTTCGCCTTCTCTGCCTTCTACTGCTATCCAGTTTCTGGATACCACTCTTCTTCTGCATTGCCCCCAAATGATTGCATGGTCTTTGGTGTGACCTTCTTTGAATTTTTCTTCTATGTGACTACCAGGTCTTTTCATATAGAATGGACACCCAAATGCATCTGTGCTCTGCCCATGACCTTTCACTAGATTCTAAGTGACCTATCTTTCCAACCTCATTTCTCACTTGAGCACCACACCTTATTAGAAAAAACGTTCTTTGTTGTCTGTCTCCCTTACCCTGCAGAAATCCAAACCAGTGTGTCATTCTCTGCACATATCTCTAACTCTGCTCTTAGTATTTCTTCCTAAATAAATGTCTGCTTAACCACACAATTTTCACTCTGATAATTCTTTCCCTAACTTCACTCTCATTTCAGAACTTTTCTGACATCACCTCCTCCAGGAAGACTTTCCTAAGCACTAAGACTTTGCCAAAGCCACAGCTTAATATTTTCAGATATTTTATTACAATTTGTTACTCTGCATCCTTTTTTCCACTGCCAAAATCCAGCTTTTAGAGAAAGGATTGGCAAACTATAGTCAGTGAGTCTAATCCATTCTTCCACCATTTAGTGAATAAAGTTTACTGAAAGACAGCCATGCCTATTTACATAGTACTGTCTGTGAGCTTTCACACCATGAAGCAAAGTCCAGTGGCTGACACAGAGCAAATGGCCAGAATAGTTAACATTCAGCCCTTTATGGAAGTGTTTGCGGGCTCTGTTTTTGTGGGAAATAACTGCTTCACTTACTTTTACAAGGCTACCTCAGTAGAAGCTTCACATAGTAGAAGAGTTTGGTAAATATTTTAAATAAATGTTATTGAATTAATAAAAGTAGTTTTAAAGATTCTCACCCTTATTCCTTAAATATTGATCAAAAAGTAGGAATTGTTTAAAATTAAATTCTTGGATTAAAACACTTAATGTAACTTTTAGGACAAAAAGGGCAAACATAGGTAGTTTAGCAGTTTCTCCTTAGAAAATTATTTTGAACATTATCTTTACTGACACCTAAAATCAGCAAACAAGGAGTTTCTCCACTAGAACAGGAACAGACTAAGGTAGTGATGAATTCCTTGATTTCATGAGAAAATGAGGAATGCATAATGATTATTTGTTAATTCTTAATTGTATTCAAACATAGTTTTTTTCTAAGACAAAAGTAAGGGGAATGGTCCAGAGGGAAAGTTAATGAATTTTATAGGATATTGAATCAATAATTTGTGAGTAACAGAGAATGATGTTCACAATGCACACAGGATTCTCCCAAGCAATGTGGATCACAGAAAGCCAGGGGAAGTGCTGTATCTTACTATCATCAGTGATGAAACTGACTCACGTATAATTGGTCATAAGATTTGGAAATGTATCACAGGTGCTTTAAGAATGGAAAGAGTATATTGCTAGTGGGAGATCTGGGTTCTAAGTCAAAGAGGGTAACCTCATGTTATTCAGTCTCTCCCACTAAATGTAGCAACAACACCTGGACAAATAAATGCAACTGCTATTGAAGACTCTGTCAAGTAAATAACAGCAAGCAGGCTAAGGAAGTTGACTTCAGATTGTAAAAGACCACCCAACTTTCAATGAAATTAGTATATTCATGGCCCATGATATATCCTCAGCATAAAACTTGGAGGTTCATCTATACAGAAACAGAGAGAAGACAAGGAAAAAGCTGCTAGATACAACTCAGAGACTGGGAGAGAAGAGCTGGAAGATCTACTCTGTATTTTCCCTTTATAATCCCCTTCTCTGTTCTCTTACACTTTCACCCCAACAATCTCATATAGTGATATTAATATCAAGAACAGGGATAACAGGAGCCACAACTCTGAGGGAGGAGAACATACCTCTGTGATCATGGGAGATGTAGTTCCAAGATTGATTGATTTGTTCTTTTTCCACATGCTGCTTCAGCCAGAATGAAGATGATAGAAGGAATGTTCTGCAAATGTAAAGACAGCTCAGTAGAAAAATTTTAATTAGAAAAATACAGGGAAATAACTGGGAAAAAAGACAATACCTTCAGTTACCAGTGAAATCATCCCAAAATATCATCATGTGTTATTATCAAAGGTTCAAAAGAAGAGGAGAAAAGGGCAATGTAGGAAAATATTTGAAGGAAAATTGAGGGGGGTACTCATACATGTACAATTTCAGTATTCTCAGGAAACCCATTCTAGGACAAATACAACTAAATCCATGTCAAAATACATTATCAAACTACTGAAAACTAAACACAAAGAAAAATACAGAAAGCAACAAAGGTAAAATGATGCATTACTTATATATGTACAAAAATTCAAATGGCTTTTCATTTCTTGTCAGAATCCATAGAATAACAAAGGAAGTAGAACAGTATCTTTTTTTTTTTTTATAGGACTGGGGTTGAACTCAGGGCCTCATGCTTACATGGGAAACATTCTACCTCTTCAGCCACACCCCCAGACATTTTGTTTTGAATTATTTTTGAGATAAGGTCAAAAATTTTTGCTCAGACCAGCCTCACACCATGATCCTCCTGCCTTCACCTCCTGAGTATCTGGGACTATAGATTGGCACCATCATGCTCAAAGCTTGTTTTTGAGACAGGCTCCTACTGATTTTTTGCCCAGACTAGCTTCAAACCAATCCTCCTGCTCTCCTCCTCCAAGTAGCTGGGATTATAGACATGTGTCACCATTCCCAGCCTTGCAACAGTATTTTTAAAGTGCTAAAAGAAAGTTACTGTGAAACTAGAACTTTATATCCAATAAAAACATCCTTCAGACAAAAAAAGACAAAACGAGATATTCTCAGATGATACAATAGTTAAAAAAAAATCTGTGGCTCTAAAATAATTAGTTAAGGAAGATCTTCACAAAAAGGGGAAATCATAAAACAAAGAATTTGAGAATGCCAGAACAAAAAAAATGGTAACTATCTGGGCAAATATAAGGTATTACTCATCTATAGACTTCAAGAAATATATTTGACTATTAAAAGTAAACATAACATAGTGTAAAGTTTTCAATGGATATGTACATATACATTTAAAAGACAAGAAAACTAAAACATAAAAGAAACTTATAAGGGAATAAAGATTTGAACATTAAACTTTAAGTTGTAAAATATATATTCTAAGAAACAAAAATGTTAAGTCCTTATATTGTAATACCTAGAGAAACCACACCAAAATGATAGGGTAAAATAAATTTTTAAAACACAGTTAGTAATGCAGAATATTTTTAAAAGTTCAAACAACAACAAAGAAAGTAGGGAATAGAGCAGAGAGAAATCAAATACAGAGGAAACAGGAAAAATAATAAAATAGTAGACCTAAATTCATATGTGTTAATAATTATGCTAAAATTTAAATGGCCTAATAATAGCAATTGAATATCAGAGCTTGTCAGAAAATATATAAAAGAACTAATGACATATACAACAATGTTACTTCACACGTGATGATACAGAAAGCATAAAATGATAATGAGGAAAAATATATTGTCATACCTCAGTAATATCACAGGTTTGGGTATAGACCACCACAATAAAACAAATATCTCAATAAATTGACACAGTTTTTGTTTTTTCTAGTGCATGTAAAAGTAATGTTTACATAATCCCATTGTCTGTTAAGAATGTCTAAAACACAAATACATACCCTAATTGGAAAATATTTTATTGTTAAAATGCTACTGTTTATCTACACCCTTAGGGAGTCCAATCTTTTTGCTAGTGGAGGGTCTTGTGTCAATTGTGATGACTGAAGACTAATCAGGGTGGAGTTGCTGAAGGCTGAGGTAGCTGTGGCAACTTGTTAAAATAAGACAGCGGTGAAATCTGCCATATGGAATACCTCTTCTTTCCTCAGGAGATTTCTCTATACCATGTAATGCGGTTTAGCAGTCTTTTACCGGCAGTCGAACTTCCTTTAAAACTGAATCCAGTCTTGTAATTCTCAACCAAATTTATGTCATGTTTTTATATTGTCTGTTCTCATTTCGTTCACAGCATCTTCACCAGGGAAAGATTCTATCTCAGAAACCTTGCTTATTCATAGGAAACAGCTCCTCATTTATCAAAATTCTGTCATGAGATTGTCATAATCTTGTCCTATCTTCAGGCTCCTCTTCTAATTCCAGTACCCTTTTTTTTTTTTTTGTCTGTTCTTGGGTTTGAACTTAGGGCCTCATGCTTGCTAGGCAGGGGCTCTACCCCTTAAGTTACTTTGCCAGCCCAAATTCTAGTTCTCTTGCTATTTTCACATCTTCAGTTACTTCCTCCAGGAAGTTTTGTATATGTCAGTGTAAATGATTAGAATTAAAGCAACTTCCTTAATGTGGATATTATTACCTCCTTCCATGAATCATAGACATTCTAAATGGCATCTAAAATGGTGAGTCCTGCTGGTAAAGTGGCTCAAGCTGCTGAGCACCTGCCTTGCAAGCATGAGGCCCTCACTTCAGTATCACAAAAAAAAGTTTAAATAAAATAAAATGAAATGGCAAATCCTTTCCAGAAGATTTTCATTTTATGTTGCCCAGATTCACCAGAGAAATCACTATCTATGGCTGTCCTGGGTTTATGAAATGGATTTAAAGTCATAAGTTTCAAAAGATGGAATTATTCCTGGATCCCCTATGGATACACACATGTTCTTTGTAAGCACACATGCAAACATTAATACTGTATATCTTCATCAGAGCTCTTTGGTGACCACATTGCCAATGAACAGTAATATTTTAAAAGAAATCTTTTGCTGAATAGTAAATCTCAACAGTGGGCTTAAAATACTCAGAAAACCAGGTTTTAAATAGATGTGTTGTTATCCAGATTTTGTTGTTCCATTCACAGAGCACAGACAGAGTAGATTTCGTGTAATTCTTAAGAATTAGAAAGTCAAATGAACATTTACTTTAACTTAAAGTCACCAGATGCACTAGCTTCTAACCCTGGAGTCAGATGATCCTTTAAAATTAGTAAGACAGAAATTGACTTCTCTGAAGTCTTAGATGACATGTGCCTATATAAATCTGTTTCATCTACATTCAAAACCCGACTGATTATTTTGTGTACCCACCTTCTTTAACTAACTTAAGCAGAACTTCTGACAATTTTCAGTAGTATATGCTGCTGCACCTTGTGTTTTTATTATGGACACATCTTCCTTCAACCTCATAAACATACCTCTACTACCTTTTTTTTTTGTTTTGTTATCACTTGTGGATTTACTGAAATAGTGCTTTTAATTTCCTTCAAGAATGCTCACTTTGCATTGAACATATTGGCTGATTCAACAACTTGTATGCTGAAAGAGGCCTAGTTTTCAGCCTATCTAGGCTTTTGACATGTCTTTCTCACCAAGCTTAATCAATTTTACCATTGATTTAAACTGAGAAATGTATGACTCTTCCTTTCTCTTGGACACTTAAATGTCCATGTAGGGCAATTAAATTGTCTACTTTCTATATTGTTCTGTTCTAAGAGAATAGAGAAGGCTGAAATGTTGGGGGGAGATTGAAGAATGGTTAATCAGTGGAATAATCATAATATACACACCATTTATCAATCAAGTGTCATTTTATATGGACATAATTTATGGTACCCTAAAATAATTATACTAGTAAAGGAAAGATCACTCATCAGAGATGACCAAAACAAGAATAAT
The DNA here is from genome assembly GCF_047511655.1 of Castor canadensis. Classification (NCBI taxonomy): domain Eukaryota; kingdom Metazoa; phylum Chordata; class Mammalia; order Rodentia; family Castoridae; genus Castor; species Castor canadensis. Next base: position 54,934,003 of record NC_133401.1, on the reverse strand, counting down.
AATAAAGAAAATTTGAAGTACTATGAGAATTTACAAAATGTGACACAGAGACACTAAATGCTCTGAGCACAAGTTGTTGGAAAAGTGGTTCTGATGCATTTGCTCTAAGTAGGGTTGCCACACAATCCCAATTTGTGAAAACTCAATACTTCAAAAGCAAAATAAAGTGAAGTACAGTAAAACAAGCCATGCTTGTGTGCTATAGAAACGTTAATCAAAAGCTGACTAGAAAAAAAAGCTGGTTAGGCTGACTACATTACCATCAGACAAATTAGATATTAAAGAAAATTAAAAGCTAGGTACTGTGGTCCATGCCTGTAATCCCAGTTAACAGGCACCTGAGGTAGGAGGATCATGGTCTGAGGCCAGCTCTAGACAAAAACACCAGACCCTACTTGAAAAATAACCAAAGAAGCAAAGGTCTGTGGCACAGCTCAAGCAACAGAGAACCTGCCTAGCAAATATAAGACAGTGAGGTCAAACCTTAGTTTCACACACACAAAAAAAAGTCACAAATAAAATGAGGAGTATTATCAAATGACAATAGAGTCAGCTCCTCAAGAAGAAACAAAACTCCTAATTACACATATACAACATCACAGAGTTTTCAAAATCACAAAACAAAAACTGACATGTATAAAAGGATAGACCAACAAATTCACAATTACAGTTAGAGACACCAAGCCTCCTCTTTCAGTAATATGTGGCACCAGTAGACAATAAACCATCAGAAGGTACCATCAGCAAGTTAGACCTAACAATTTTAGAACACTTCACAAGATAGCAAATCACATTCTTTTCATGTACACATAGACCATTCATCAAGACAGACCATATCACAAGTCATAAAATAAGCCTTAGCAAATTTAAATTTAAAATTACACAAAGTATTTTATGTAGTCATAATAGGAGAGCTAGGATTAAATTACAGAAAGATAATAGAAAAAATATGAACATTTGGAAACTAAGCAATATACTTCTAAATAATCCTTATCAAACAGGAAGTCTAAGGAAATTAGCAAATATTGTGAACTGAACAAAAATGAAAGTGCAATACTTTAGAATCTGTGGAGTTCAGCTAAAGCTAAGAGTTAAGACCATAGCATTAAATGCTTACATTAGAAGAGAGGACTGGTCTCAAATCAATAATCCAAACCTCTTTCTTAAAAAACTCATACCTCAGAATAAGCGTAAGGAGAGAAATAAAAACTATAAGAGCAGAAGTCAATGAAATAGAAAACATAAAAATAAGAGAGAAACAATGACACCAAGTGCTAGTTCACAATGTAAGGAAAGGGGTAATAGTAACAGAGACCTGAAATCTTTAAAAATAATTTAAAATAATGGAACACTGGAAAGAGTTCAATAACCCAAATAAACCTAGCTTATTCTTCAAAATACATAAACTACCAAGCAGAAAAATATGTAACCCAAGCATTACTATTAAAGAAATTGAATTGACAGTTTAAAATCATCAGAAAAAAATTTCAGGGTAACAGTTTTCAGTGGCAAATTTCACTAACCATTAAGAAAACAGGTCAATAGTAATTCCAAGAATATTTCTGAAATCTGCTTTATCAGATACGAAAATAGCTACTCCAGGTCACTTTTGTTTTCCATATGCCTGGTATATCTTTCTCTAACCTTTCACTTTCAGTTTATGTGTGTCATTGGTTGTGAAGTGTGTTTCTTGTAGGCAACAGATTGCTGGATCTTGCTTTCTGGTCCAATGAGATAATCTGTCTTTTCATTGGGGAGTTAGGTTGGTTTATAGTTAGGGTTGTTATTGATATGTATTTGCTGATTCCTGTGTTTGTATTGCTTTTTTCCAGGTTGATTGTTCTTTACCTTGTGCGTTGTTCATCTTTGAGTTTTGCCAGTTTAGTGAGTAGATCATGTTTGCTATTTTCCCAGCTCTTATGGATTCATCAATTCTCCTTTTGAGTTGTATTCTTTTCTAACCTCTTATGTTTGTGACTATTTTTTGTCCTCTTGATTGTGAATTATTCCCTCTAGTGTCCTTTGTAATGCAGTCTTGGTGGACATGAACACTTTTAGCTTATCTTTATCTAGGATGGTCCCCATTTCTCAATCTACATTGAAGAACAGATTTGCTGGATGCTGTGTTCATGTTTGACAGTTATTCTCTCTCAGAGTTTGGATTATATTGCTCTACACTCTCCAGGCTTTTAGGGTTTGTGTTGAGAGGTCTGAGGTGATTCTAATGCATTTACCTTTGTATGTAAGCTGATACTTTTCTCCTGTAGCTTTCAGTATCCTTTCTTTGTTCTCAAGTTTTAGCATTTTAACATTTTAATTGTAGTATGATGTAGGGTTGTTCTTTTTTCATCATGTCTACTTGGAGTTTGAAATGACTCCTGTACATGGGTGGCTATATCATTACTTAGATTTGGGAAATTTTCTGCTATGATTTCACTGGATATTTCAGCTCCTTATACCCCATGAGTTCTTAGATTTGGTCTCTTGATTGTGTCTCAGAGTTCTTGTTTGTTTTCATCATAAATATCATTTTTTTTGTGATAATTAATGTACAATATCTCCTTGATCTTCATCTCTGATATTCTTTCTTTTGTTTGATCTTGTCTGCTGATAATATTGCGGTTTTTATTTGATTTCTTGAGGTTTTAATTTCTAACATTTCTACTTGGCTATTTTTCATAATTTCCATTTCCTTGCTGAATTTCTCTTCCATGTTGCTGACTTTCTTGCATAGGTCTTGGATTGATATCTTAACTTCATTTTTCTTTTTACTTGAACCTTCTTTGAGGCTGCTGATCATTTTTAGCAGTAGCTTTTTAAATTCTCTCTGAACTAATTCATTACCTTTGAATTCAGTTGTTGAGTTTGGATGTGAGACATTGCCTTAGTTTTTCACATTTAAATATCTAAATTGTGATTTGCACATCTGTTATCTAAGTCTCTCTTTTACTTCCTCACATAAGTGCAGACGCAACTGCAGTAACAAGGCTAACAATTCAGCAATAAATCAAGTATTTGAATGAGTAAGAAACAATTGAAACTTTTATATTTCTCCCCACTAAGGTTGTATGAGAACAAACTCTGGGTGTTGATCTGGCTCCTTAACACTGGTTGCAAGGTATAAGGACTGGAAATTGAGTACTATGAGGGTTGGAGGTGGGGAAAGGCAGTGTGTATGATGATAGAAAGAAGGGAAGGTAAGTATAGGAGAGATAAGTGTATGTGAAAGCTGTATATACTTATAGCAGAAATAGAGAAAGGTTTGGGGAAATAAAGAGAAAAAGAAAAAAGAATTCTAACACTAAGAAACCAATTTAAAGAAAAAAAGAAACCAAATAAAAACAAACTGTAGGAAGGGAAATAAAAGACAAAGAAGCAAACAGCAACAACAAATAGCCACTTTTATATTTCTTGCTGAAGGGAAGTGATGTTGGTATTCCCTGGAATTGTCCAAGCTAGTCTTTCCCTGGTTGTTATGGGAACAGCTTCTAGGGGGCCAAGTTATACCCCTAGCTTAGAGTGTGGGCAGGTGCCTCAGTGGAGAGTAACTGGGACGGCATGATTAACACTCTCCAGGGCAATTCTTTTAAAGAGCTTTTCCCTCAGAGTTTGTTTTGCATCTGCATGGACTCCACAGATAGGAGCGTGAGATTTTCTGTTGAAATGCAGAGATCTGAGCAGGCACAGAGTGGGGGCACTCATTCTGAGTGAGGCACATGTAACTTGAAAGGGTAGGGCCACAGACTGCTGGGCTTTTTACTGCTTTTCAGAATGCCCCTGTCAAAACTTCACCCTCACTACTCTGCCTCTGGTGGCAGTCTCCCCTGCAGACGCTGTGATTCTGAGACCTGAAACTCCCCGCGCTGTGACCTTTGAAATCCCCAGACTTGCTCAGTTTAGAAGCTTACTACTTACCACTGTTTTCAGGCAAGCAGCTATTCTAACTTGAGTTCTCAGTCAGTGTGAACTCAGTGCTTTGTTTTTTAAATTGACCTTATTCAATGAAGATGCTACAGCAGGATTGGGCAAGGTCACTCACCTTTGGACATTTTAGCTGTTTTCCTGTCTCCTCTTCTATTAAGTATTATTCTGGAAGTCTTAGCTAGTGAAAGAAGCTAAGAACAAGACACTTAGATTGATAAGGAAGGTGACTGAGAAAATTCCAAGCATCTATATGAACTTCTTAAAGCTAATAATTAATTTTAGGTAAGGTACAATTTACAAAGCCAACACACAGAAATAAGTTGCATTTTTATACATCAACAATGTTCAACTGCAAACAGAATTTTGAGTGTGTGTGGTATTGATGTTTAAATTCAAAGCCTTATATTTGCTAGGCAAGTGCTCTGCCATTTTATCCACATCTCCAGTCCTTTTGGCTTTGGGTTATTTTAAATAAAGAGTATTGTGTTTTTGCCTCAGCTGACCTGGACTGTTATCTTTCTACTTACTGCCTCTCACATAGCTGAGACCATGGGCACATGCCACCAGGCTGGCTTATTTGTTGAGGTGAGGTCTCAATAACTTCTTGCTTGGGCTGGCCTTGAACTGTGATCTACACCTTTTGTTGGGGTCCAAAGTTGACCACCCCTCAGAGGAACAAAAAGACACTCACGATAATGTAAGCCACAAAGCGAGGTTTATTTCCAGCCAGCTGGGGTCCAGGTACCCGCCTGGCGCAGTGGGTTTCAACACAGACCCCAAAAACAAAATTCAGGCTGCTTTTATAATTTTTTAGACATTAGTCATGGTCACACAGCAATTTTTATGGTCCCTGGGGTCACATATTTCTGATATCACCCACATCTTGGTGGTGGGGCAAGATTACTTGAAGATTATTTATCAGGAATTTGGTAAACACCAGGTGTCTTAACTCCTTGACTCACATACCATTTTAACAAGATTAACCAGAAACAGTCCCTGTTCCCAGAAACCGTCCCACCTCCCTTAGTTCCAGTAAGTGGTGGCTTGGGTCATGTTAGCCATGGCTGGTTTCAGGCTGAGTGGTCTGCAAGCCTCAGAGGTACCCTAACATTTGTACCCTAATGCTTTCAAGTAGATGTGATTAAAGTCATGAACCACCACACCCAGCCTCAGGTTTTAATCAATTTCTGATTAATTTTTGTATAATATATGCAATTTAAGTTGAGAGTGAAGGACTGAAGGACAGACCTCAGGAGGTCAAGGAGACACTTCTTCTCCCTAGGAAATGCCTGTTTGCATATGAAAGGCATCTCCTGCCATCAGGCAATGCAAATAGGCTATAAAACCCCACTCCCTACCCTGACCAAGCAGATCACTGGTTTCCTGGTCCCCCTGCATTCTCCAATATGCAGTCTTTCTCTTCTCTTTTCTCCAACTAAATTCTCTACAAATAAAATATTTCTGACCTCTGCTGTTAGAGTCTGTCTGTAATTTCATTCTCAGAGCAGGCTCAAGAGCCCTGAGCACCTGAAATTCCTGCACGTGTCATCTGTGCATCAAGAGCACCTATCTAGCAAGTGTGAGGTCTTGAGCTCGAATTCCAAAACCACAAAAAGAAAACCCTAAATGTATGGTATAAAACTACCTTTCAGAAGAAAAGTATCTTCAGAAGAAAAGATTAGGGAAATAATCCTTTTAAAAATAGTGTTATTTATTCAACTGAATGAATCAGTTTTTAAAATTAAGGATTATTAATTCTTTGTTTTTAATATTCTCTAATAATTATTTATTATAAAATATTTTCATCAATTTAAATAGATTCATGGAGCTATAAGATATACTTTATGAAATATAGTTAAAATAACATAAAATTCTGCCCAAGTATACAATTCAGTGTTTTCTACTGTGTAGAAAATTTTGAAACCAACACCTTAGGATATCAGCTTTAAAAGAAACTCTGCCTATTTACAGTCTTTTTCCATTCCTTACCAGACCCTAGCCCTAGGCATTCAGTAATCTACTTAAACACCTCTGTCAAAGTCGTAGCCAGAGCAATTAGACAAGAGAATAAAATAAAGATACCTAAATAGGAAAGTAAGAAGTCAAATTGTTTGCTCATAACTTGATCTTACATACAGAAAATTCCAAAGACTGTACCCTGAATTGTTAGAACTCACAAATGAATTCACTAAAGTTGCAGGATGCGAAATCAACATACAAAAATCAGTATTTCTATATACTAATGATGAACTATTTGAAAAAAATTAAAGAATTCTCATTTGCAATAGGATCAAAGACACTAAACAAAGGAATAAACTTAATCAAGGAAGTGAAAGGTCTGTATACTGAAAGCTGCAAAACATTAAAAAAGGAAATTGAATATGACACAAAGGCAATGATAGCCTATGCTAATGGATTAGAAGAAATAATTACTAAAATGTCCATACTACCCAAAGATATATACAATTCACTACAATCTTTGTCAAAATTCCAATGTCATTCTTCACAGAAATAGAAAGAAAATCCTAAAATTTGTATGAAATCACAAAAGACCTCAAAGAGCCAAAACAATCTTGACCAAAAAGAACAAGGTACAGGAATCATAATACTAGATTTTAAAATATATTACAAAAGTACAATAATCAAAATAAGCTAGTGCTAGCATAAAATCAGACACACAGACCAACAGAATATGATAAAGAGTCTCCAAATAATCCCATGTATCTATCACCAATTGAATTTTTTATTATTAAGATTTCAAAAACCTACAATAAGGAATGGATAGTCTCTTCAGTAAATAGCATTGGAAAATGTTCATATTCACTTATAAAAGAATGAAAGTGGGCCCTTATCTCACCCCTTACACAAGAAGCAACTAAAAATTAATTAAAGACTTAATTTCAATATCTGAAATTATAAAAAGTACTGCAAGAAAACATAGGGGGAAAAACATTGGTATGAGCAGTGATTTCTTAAATATGATCCCAAAAGAACAGTAAAAACAAAACAAACAAATGGAATTGCATGTAAATGAAAGTTTCTGCCAGCAAATCAACAACAGAGTAAAAAAAAGTCCACAAATCAGGAGAAATAATTTATGTTGGCAGTAATGGCGCCAATAGGTTTCAGTTCTTACTGTACCCTTAAGCTCCTGTTTTCCAGGGTCACGGTCCTGCCTCCCAGGGTCACGGTCCTGCCTCATGTCTAGCTTGAATCTTCCTTCTGCCCCAACCTCCAATCAGCATGAACCATAAGATCCTAACCAATCAGATCATGCTGAGTCTCACTGAGGGGTATTTAAGCCCCTGCCCCCCCCCCTCCCCTCTCTCTCTCTCTCTTGGCTCTCTCTGCTCTCTCCCTCTCCCACCTGGCAATAAAGAATCTCTTGGCCAGATCACTCCTCTCCATGTGGTCATTTTGGGGCCTATATTTCCTTACAATTTATAAATCATATATCACCTAAGAGACTAATATTTATAATATATAAGGAACTCAAATTATTCAATAATAGGAAAACAATCCTATAAAAATGAACAAAAGATTTGAATAGACATTTTCTAAAAGAAAAAAATACAAATGATCAACAGATGAAAAAAAGTTCAATCACCCTAATCAGAGAAATATAAATTAAAACCACAACAATATCATTTCATACCTGTTAGATTTGTTATTATCACAAATATGAAAGATAACAGGTCCTGAAACAAATGTGGAGGAAAAAGAACCTTTGTACAACATTGATGGTATTGAAAATTGTAGAAATTTTGGAAAGCAGCATGGAGGTGTCTCAGAATACTAAAAATAGAATTACCATATGACGCATCAACTCCACTTCTGGTTAGATACACAAAAGAATTGAAGTCAGTATGTGAAAGAGTTGTTTGCACTCCCATGTTCACTGTAGCATTATTCACCATAGCCAAGACATGAAACAACCTGTCAACTGACTAATGAGTAGACTTTAAAATGAGCTATACATACACAGTCAAACATTATGCAGCATGTTAAATCCAGGAAATTATGCCTTTTGAAACAACATAGGTGAGCCTAGAGGACATTATGTTAAGTGGTGTAAATCAGGCACAGAGAGACAGATAGATACCATATGATGTTACTTATTCATGGAAACTGAAAAAACCAAACTCATAGGAAGAGAAAGTGGAATTGTGGTTACCATTGATTGGGGATGAGGGTTAGGGAAGGGGAGAAATTAGTTAATGGGTATGAAGTTTCATTTGTTGTGAGGAATAAGCAGTGATGTTCTATTACACCAGATTGTAAATATAGTTAAAAATATTGTTGCTACACATTTTTAAATAGGATTTTAAAATAAGAAAAAGGATTTTAACTGATCTCACCACAAAGAAATGTGGTGGTGGATATACTAAGTAGTCTGATTTGATCTTAAAAACCTTACATTTTCCTCATAAATATATATTTGTCAACTTAAAATGAAAAAAATTGAAAAAATAAATACTGTGTAAGAAAAATAAAACATAAGCAAAGGAATATCAAATAGGAAAACATACACATTCTTCCTTCTACAATGATGTGTTTTAAAGAGATTTCTTTCTTTCTTTCTTTTTGTTCTTTTTTTGGTTGTTGGGACTGGAATTTGATCTCAGGGCTTTGCACTTGCAAAGCAGTAACACCAGTCCAATGTTGAGCCACACCTCCAATTCAATGTTGTGCTTTTATTTATTTATTTATTTATTTATTTATTATTTATTTATTTAATGAATACTTTGTAGCATCTAGCACCCACTATGCAAAGAAGGAAGAGCAATTGCTTCTGGCTAAGGGAAAGCTAGAAGACCATGGGAAGTTCTAAGGAAGAAGTCACATATTAGTTGAATACTAAGAAACATAACTATATTGAGAAGAGATGGAGGGAAAAGCCTCAGCAACTCCCTATTTTAAAGCAAAAAAAGTAAAAAATTATCAGCCTCATTCAAAAAGTTCCAGTTTGTTTGGGACTAGAATAGAGATAATTTGGATATAGGGTCAAAAATTTTGTCCATGGACAGTTCATTAAAACATTGAATACCAAGGCAAAGGTATCTACTTGCTAATGATTATTACCTATATGCTATTTCTTGGCCTTCTTATATGGACCTTATTGATAAGAGATTTTGCATCATTAAATCCAAAACTAAGAGTTAAATGAAGGATGCCAGTATATACTTCAGCACTTATTCACCATCTGAATTTTAGCAAATTAATTTCTGCATACTCTTTTAACAAGTATAACATATAAGAAATTATATGTTTCTTCCCTTGTTCCTTCCTATTATTGCTTATACTCTCTCTACAACAAAATTAGAGATAAGGGCAAAATAGTTTCTGCTGGGTATTGAGGGGGGGGAGCGGGAGGGGGCGGAGTGGGTGGTAAGGGAGGGGGTGGGGGCAGGGGGGAGAAATGAACCAAGCCTTGTATGCACATATGAATAATAAAAGAAAAATGAAAAAAAAAAAAAAAGAAATTATGCCAGCCTTTCCTCTGTTACGAAGTTTATCTGACAAATGAGCCTCATGATTAATGTGAAAGGAATTTCTAAGAATAGTGAAAAATGTTTTCTAAAGGGTGACCCTTTGGTCAGTAGTGTATAATCTGGGAATTGACTAGAAATAAAAATTCTCATGCCCTATCCCAGACTTACTGAAATTCTGGGGTGGCAGCTAGCAATATGCATCTAGCCATGCTACACAGTTTGAGACCCACTGACACAAGAGGTTCTACAAGTATACTCAAGTGCTATTAAACTCAAACTTGTGAATGCCTTAATCCAATACAGCCTCACAAAGAAACGATATCTTATTTGTTGCCAGAAAAAAAGATGTTCTTTATTTTTTCTCTTTTTGCAACTCTTGAAGCTATTCAAAGCTTATTTTCCTAAGGGAATAATTACTTTAGAAATATTCAGCATTCTGTATCAGAAGGTCCTGGAATGATTTTTTGAGAGAAAGAATAGATAGGGAACTTTTCTTCACTGATTTGTATTTGTATAAGGCAATTTTGCTTGAGAGAATTGATGTCAGCACCCTGACCTGCAGTCACAATAAATTTGTGTCAATTTACTCAATGAATCATCTCCAATGCCAACGTTTTCCCCTATACCCAAATGCTCTTAAGCAAAAAGGATAAATAATAAGGACATTGTTAGTCAGAGGACAGAGAACAAATGACAGGGAGGTAGCAAGGATACATCTTTTCTTAGCACAAAATAATACACAAAATTATATTTCCATATATTTCAGCATGAGATATCATAACAATTAAATAGATTACCTAGTGCCTTGGTCAGCTAAACCACCAGTTAATAGCTTTTAATCTCTATTTTCTTTCACTGATTCAGATCACATTTTTCGATGGTTTGCTTGGTTGAAGTTGTCGCCATCAACATCAATACCCATTTTGACGTTTGGACTGAAATATGTCTACAGGCCAATCCTGTCAGGATAAGCTCTAGGTGAATATTTAAATTTATGAAGCACTTACTTTTAACCCAAGCTCTTCGGCCTATAGAAAACTCAAAAGATAGAGAATTTGCTCACAGTGCAACAAGTGTAACCACCAGTTGGTCATGTGCTTCTGCTGACATTCCTGAACTTCAGTTTCCTTATCTGGAAGAGAGGAACCAGGGATTTCCATAGAACTTTGAAGTCACAAGCTTACATTACTTGGTTTAATCCTTGAGTACTGCAAAACCACACTCCTGCAAAGAATTTTACAGTTAAAAAAGAAAGGCAAGATGGTGTCAACTGATACATTACTGATGATTAAAATCTTCCCTGCTCGTAAAAGGTCTTCTCAATGCTATCATCTACAGCTAAGCCTTTTTTTCCTATCAAATATGAGATCTCTCTCTCTCTCTTGCATTTCTATTATACTAATGAGATTAGCTCATTACACTTTGTACTGAAGATGCATTACATAAAAGGTCATATGTTGCACCTTATATTATCTTGTGATGTTTGTTCATTTGTTTTTGATTTTGAGATGTGGTCTTCTCTATGTTGCCCAAGTAGGTCTCAAACTGGTGGACTCAAGTGATCCTCCCATCCCAGCCTCTCAAGTATCTGGGGCTACAGTGGCAAGCCCCACAAGATGTTTATTTTATAATCTGATATTGGGGAGTGTACCTTATTGCTCTTTAGCTCTATTATAATATTATAATTAGCTCTATTATAATTTAGAACTGTGCCTGGAATGTTTCTAAATCAGCTTCAAGAAGATACTGTTAGAAATGTACTTTTATTAATGAATTAAAATAACTATGCATAAGAAATCAAAACAACTCCATCTCATCCTAGTCAGAATGGCTATCGTCAAGAAAACAAAGAACAAAAAATATTGGCAAGGATGTGGGTGGCAGGAAAAAAACCTCATACACTATTGTAGGAATGTAAATTAGTGTTGCAACTATGGAAATCAGCATGGAAGTTTCTCAAAAAGCTAAAAATAGAACTACCCTACCATCTAATAGTTCCATACCACTCTTAGGCATTTATCTGAAATAACATACAATAGGGATAACTGTACACCTGTTTAGGAAAGCTATGGAATCAGCTTAGGTGCCCATCAGTTAATGAATGGAAAAAGAAAACATGGTAAATATACTGTAGGGAACACTATTCAGCCATAAAGAAGAGTGAAATTATGTCATTTGCAGGCAAGTGGAAGGAACCAGAAATCATGATGTTAAGCAAAATAAGCCACTCAGAAAGACAAATATCAAATGTTTTCTCTCATAAGTAGAAGCCAGACATAAACACATATGTATATATTTATGACATGACTATGTATCTGTGTATATATGTATTATGTATGAATGTATATATGTGACCTGAATCATGAGTGTAAAAAGGGGACTGTTGGAGGACGGGGAAATAGGGGGAAAGATGGAGAAGTAAAGGAGAGGGTGACTGGGGGATTATTATATGCATGTATGAAAATAGCATAATGAAAATATAAAACATAAAAAATAAACAAAGTAGAGAAAATTAACCATGCAGAAGCAACTACCTGTTCTTGCCCAGATATAAGCACTAATTACAGACAACTCCATTCTTAAGGATCCCATTTACATTTCCATGATATCAATATCACTATACTATTGAAAATAGTATCCAGTAAAACAGGATTTTACTGTGGACAAATGGGACACATTGGATAGACAGAAAAAAAATCCTGTCTGGGTGGGAGATTAGGAAGGAAGAAGCAAGCTATATACTTTTCAACCACTGGAACACTAATTCATGTCTAAAATGTGTTTCCTTTCTTAAGTTCTTATTTACTAGAAGTCATTGTCAGGCTATGATTAAGCACACTGATCACAACTCCTCCCTGTTAACAAGGCTAGCAATCACATCTCTTAGTGGAAACTGATTGCCCTCATTGTGAAGGCCTAAATATTCCAGATGGCTCTGCACTGATTCTTGGGTTTTGTCCAGTTCCATGGACAGCTCCACTTATTCATCCACAATAGCCTGTGTACAAGTTCTCCCCAGAAGTATCATTATGCATCCTTTGTCTAGCCGTCGTCACAATCCTGAGTATATATTTTCTTCTTCTACGAAGAGATGCAGGGGCATTTTCAGATGCAGCATCCACATTTCTCTGAGCTGTCACCAAGCTGTACAACAAGCTCTTTGATGAAGCACGTAAGTTAACAACAACAAAAAATTTCTGCCACACCCCAAGACAACCTCAGACTTGGCATCTTTTCTTCTTGTCTAGTGACTGAGAGATTGTATGAGTCATTATTACTGCTTTTTAAAAAAGTATCATTATCATTATTATTGTGCCACCACAAAGAGAAAAGACAAAAGAATAAAACCATAGATCTAAAAACTACAATTGGCAAGGCATACATTTTTAGAAGAGGTAAGGATTGTTGTTCGGATTTTGGTCAAAATAAGTGTCCTTTTGATGATTGATTGCTTGAATAGGGATAAAAATAATGCCAGAAACCATACTTAATATACTATAGATGGATCTTGCATCCCATTTTCACATCATAAGGCTTAGTGCTCCCAGTAATTCCTCAGAACCTAGGACACAACAAGGTCACTGTGACTGTTTCCCCCTGTAGTGTCTCTCTAGCCTTTCAACATGAATCAGTTTCTCTAACAGTTTCCATAAATCATCTCTTAAGTATCTTTGCAAAAGACTCCCTTGCATTGTAGTTCTCATTCAGAGTGCTAAAATGCTTAGTAAATCCTCCAATATTTTCCAGTATTGCCATGTAGGGTTGCCTACAGAGGACATGAAGCATGAATTTACTCCGGTAACTAACCTACCACCATATTCACGTACAATCAAGAGGTTAAAACAAATAATTTTGCAGAACTCTATAGATCAGTTAATGGCATCTTATGTGAAACTATCCATAATGCTTGCACACCTAGTTATTTTGCTCAGGAACGTAATCAAAAGAGAATGTTTCAGCTTTGACATTATTACAAGCTCACTATATAACACTGAATAAATGATGCTTTCACCCTCAAAAATCTCCTCTATAAAATGACAGGTCTAAACAAAATGAGCTTAAAAAATTTCAGAATTCTGTATAATAACACAATTCCTTGGTCATTTTAGGCCTAAAACCCTCAGTTTTCTCATTTGTGAAAATAATATCTATCTTCTCTACTTTGCAAATAAAAAGGAACATTATCAATATAAAATTTTAGAACTATTTTAGCTAGACAACTTCAGTATGTTTTCTTGTGGCAGTGTTATATAGCATGAAAATTCCAAAGTTAAGAAGTAGAAGGGCTTTGAAGTTAGACTATCTTGAGTTTGGTGCTCAGCCCCACTACTTAAACTATGTAACTTTAAACAAGAAAGATGACTTCTCTTAGAATTATCTCATTTGTAAAATGAGTAGCAGGGAGAGGAAATTTACTATATGCACTAAATGTGAAGATCTGTCCAAAGCACTTAACATTTAACAAACACTTAAATATGATAATAGTTCTTAACTATACAGATGAGATTATTACCATGGTAGAGATAAAGTTGAGAACTGAGTTACAATAACAAAAACAGTAAGAGCAGCAACTCCTTCCACTGTGTGAACATCTGCCATGTGCCAGGACTGCCCAGCATTTTGCATTTTCCTACCTGCTCCCTTCTCTCCTACTTCACTTTACTAATGACCCTTCATTTCAGTACATTGGGAAAAAAAGTTATGATTAGAGAGCACATTCTCTGTGCCCTTTCTCATTGGACTCTAGAAATAACTTGTTGGGTATTTATGAAGTTAATCTTATTCCCATTTTGCAGAGACCAACATTCAGAGAGGTGCAAGTCAGTAAATCAACAACAAATCTCCTGATTTCAAGTCTGGTGTTTATATCATTCTACCCTGATGCCTCCAGCTGCAAAGACTTTCCAGGTAAGCCCATGGTATAGGCCTGATTACGGACAGGCAGTGAAATGGAACGGAGTCCCACCGAGGAGAGCTGAGCACACAGACAGCTGGGTGTCTTTTGAATTCTCCCCCAATGCATGCATTCTGGCCAAGGAGTTATTTTATTCAATAGATGCCAGAGGGTTGAATTTTTATGTAAGCTCAATACTAAGTTGGCAAGGCCAAAGAAGGCAAATAAAAATTTCATGACGTTTGGAGTAGGCTGGGGTGGATGACAGGAGTGTCCCTGCTGACTTGGCCTTTGCTGCATGAAAGAGAAAGCTGAGCCTCAATGAGCTTTGGGCACATCCTAGAGAAACTCATTTGGTGAAAATATAAACCTTCCATGTGAAGGGAAATTCATGAGGCTACACAGCCCAGAGAAGCTGATCATCCTTTTTTTTTTTTTTTCTTTAGGAGGATATGTGAGAAATGGAAATTCTTTTTTCCTTATGTTCATTCAAGATATATTCAGTGCCTACTTTATATCCAGCTGTATGATAGGCACTGGAGGCACACAGAAGAAATGTATGTTTATATTCAAAGAAATGACTATCTTATGTACCAATGCTGAGCCTTGAAATATACAAAAAGATGGCCTCCGTCCCAAGGAAGTCAAATCTAATGGGAGAGCAGATTAACGGCAAATTACAGTGCTACAGTACTGGTACAATCACAGGCAGGCTCAGAAGTTGCATGGTAGAATTGCTCAGGTACCATGAGGAAGAGGAAGGAGAGGGGCAATGTGATGGGGGGAGTTATGGAAGACTTCACAAAGGAGATGATATTTTAGATGGGTCAGTGAAAATACGTGACTATCAGAGGAGGAAATGAGACTCAAAGCAATGCTAAAGCATTTAAGGAAGACTTTATAGAGAAGCCCAACTCCCCTGCCAGCAATACCGTGTTTTCTTTAAGCTCACATAACAATTGAATCTAATGGGAGGCAAATGCGAGAGGCAGAGTGGGAGGAAAGTGATTGCTGCTGATGTGACACTGCAAAAGCAGAGCATTACATCAGTAGAGGGCAGCACCAGACACCACTTTAAATGTCAGCATTGCCACTTCTGAGACTTGTGAGTTTGGTTAACTCAAGTGAAGTCTCTGAACCTCAGTTTCCTCAATTGTGGAAGGACATGATACAATTAATTGAGAGTAAATGGGAACACAACATATTAATGAACTTGTTAATAATCTTTAAAGTGTGAATGTGCACAGTGTTTAGAGAAAGAGAAAGAGAAAGAGTCCTGATGGAGATCCATAAAGAGTGACAAGGTTTATGGGAATAAAAAATCGACAAGAGATATATAACTTGTTGAGTTGAATTATTTTACTCAGTACTGGACATTTTTAGGAAATGCTCCTTTCTAAGGGCACAGATTACATATCATTGAAGCTAAGGACCAAATAGAGCACAAAAAAAATGTCAAAAAGCTAGAATTATTCCCTATTTATTTTGAGTGCTTTAATTGGTTTTTGACATTGGAACAAAAGTGGTTGATGTTCACCAGGCAAAAGCAAATGCATTTGCACAGGAGGCATGAGGTGTAACTGGCCTTTGCCATCAATGGAAGGCAGTTCCTCAGGAAGGCAGTTCCTCAGGGTACTCCATGGAAGCAGCCCTGCCTACAGAAAAAGCATGAAATATTTAGTAAAGATAAAAATTTCAGTCAGTCAGAACTTGATTCTTCCCAATGTTTTTCCCGTTCCCCCAAATCTTGGAAACTTTAGTATATATCTTCTGTCTTTTTCTGTATTAATGCCATCAGAAAACATCATCTTTTTCAAAATGTTTCTGGAAGCTGAATATATCTGTCCACTTCTAATGTTGCCACTTAAGTACAAGTCACCCTCATTCTTCACTGCAGGCAGCAAAAGTCTCCGAACAGAACTCCCTTTTCTACTCTTGCCTCCAAAACTTCCTCTCTTCCATACAATAGTGAAACACATGGCTCAAAACCATGTCAGATCATGAAGCTTCCCGGCTTTGGAACTCACAAAGGTTTCCTGTGCACTCATGGAAAAACGGGAACAGTCCATGTGCCATAATGCTCCTGCCGCCCCTCTCTTTTTTGCTCAATCTTCTCTGGCTGTGCTGGCTACTTTGCTGTTTCACAGATATCACCTCCTCAGGGCCCATCACCTACGCTTTCTTCTGCCTCATTGCTCTTCTCCTACTTAACTTAATGGCTTTCTCTCTCTCCTTCCTCAGGCTCTGATAACATAGTGACTTAGTAAGATTAACAACCCTGAAAAAGTAACCAACTCCACCTATCACTCATCTTTTCCCACTTGCTCTTTTTTTTTTATCATATCTATTCTGACCTGATATAGTAAATATATTATTTTCAGTTACCTATTTCCTTCTACCAGACTGAAGCTTCCTAATGACTAACACCTTGCATTGTTCTCTGCTGTATTTCCAGAGCCCAGTATAGACACTAAGTGTGTTTTGGTTGAAAAAAATAACCAGAGTCATCTTTAGGAAGTAAATGTGGTAGTTTATCTCTCTAACCATCTAACTTCAGCCTCATAATATTAAAGACTCACCAACCATGTAATACAAAAATCTATTTTAAGATATTGCTGTTTATTGACTTAACATGAAAATGAGATGCTAAGAAACTGAAATGTTTGTTAATGCGCAAATCAATATTGAATGAATGCCATGACATTAAGTGCATCCTAGGTTATTAGATTTTATAGACCCTGTGCATTTTTTTTAATTAAAGAAAGTGAAAGAATTTCAAATTCTGAGTTAAAGATTTAAAACAAAAATGAAATCACGAGCTACTACTTAAAATAACCCTCCACAAATAGAAAAAAACTATTCATTAAAAGTAATGTTCAACATTTTCTGTAAAGGTACTGCTGAAGGTATTATATGCACTCAACTGCCATCTTAGTTTAGTTTACCTTTTTTTTTTTTTCTTGGCTGTACTGGTGTTTGAACTCAGGGCTCCCTTTTGCCAGGCGAGTGCTCTACCATTTGAGTCATACCTCTAGCCCTCTTTGTTCTGATTACGTTGGAGACAAATCTCCCTTTTTTCCCAGGCAATCCTGAAACCATGATCCTCCTGATCTCAACCTCCTGCATAGCTGAGATGACATGCATACACCACTCCACCCAGCTGTTGGTTAAGATGGGATTTCACAAACTCTCTGCCCAGGATGGCCTTCAACAGCAACCTTTCTGATACCAGCCTCCCAAGTAGCTAGGATTACAGATGTAAGCCACCAGTGCCTGGCTTTAGTTTATTTTACAAGTGTGTTAGTTTTATGAAATCATTAAATTTGTAGATATATAAGGTAGTACATAGTAAAACAATTTTGAGATTATTTTATATTTAATTTGTCATATGATGATAAAACCATGTAGCTACCTTGAAATCATATTTCTACAGATCTTATTTCTTTGAGAACAATATTTAAGATATTTTAAAAAGTGACTAGAAAAGAAAAATGTTAAATAAAAAATAATAAAGTTTTATTCCACTGTGTGAAAAATTGTGAAGGTTGTTTATGAACTGCTGAAATATAATAAGGTGTGGTGGTACACTGTCATAATTCCAGCACTCAAGAGGCTGAAGCAAGAGGATTGAGAATTCTATGTCAGCCTGAATTATAGGGTGAGACCCTCTCTCATAGGGTAAAATAAACAAACACCCAAAAATAAGAGGAAAGAATACGAATAAAGAGAGCAGAAAAAGATAATGACGATTGATATGTAGTATTTCATTTTAGCCTTTTAGCAATCCAGTGAAGAAGGCACCATTAACTGCGTTTTTTCCATTCAGATAAAATATTGATACTCAGAGAGGAGAGATTAAGTTCTCAAGGTCTCAGAGCTAGTGTATTACAGATTTGAGATGAAAATCA
The DNA here is from genome assembly GCF_047511655.1 of Castor canadensis. Classification (NCBI taxonomy): domain Eukaryota; kingdom Metazoa; phylum Chordata; class Mammalia; order Rodentia; family Castoridae; genus Castor; species Castor canadensis. The sequence continues at coordinate 54,915,785 of NC_133401.1, read as the reverse complement.
AGTCTACTGACCCACATTTTACATTCTTTCTACTCTACCACAAAGTTCTCTTTTGTCTTAAAAACAAAAGTGGCCATCAAGAATTAGATCAAGATTGTAAATTGGAAATCCATGATCTGGTCCAAACTGTATTTTTAGAAATCTATTCTCATCAACATCTTGTGAAAACCAATAGCTTCCATATAAAAAACAATGCTTGGGACTTTCCTTGAAAAATTCAGAAAATCAGGCAACAGTAATGGAGCTTGAATTCAGTCACAGAGTTGCGTCTATATTCTCTAGACACTGGATCCTTAGGCTGCCAGCTCCACTTTAGTTACCTAACTGGCATTACTATAGGCATTTTAAACATTGGGGCCAGTGGATTATAAGAGAGCTATTTCATATTCAATGTGGCTCTGGTTCTTCTTGTAAAAATTGAACCAAGATACACTGGACGAAATTTGATCATGTTAAAGTAGCAAGACTATACAGGCCCAACTCAGTGTCTGAGACAGAATGAGAACTAAATAAGCACTAGAACACTTCTATTTATTCTGATGCCTGGATTTCCCTGTCTTGTTGGAAGAGATTTTTATGGGAAAACATTATTTCCCCCAAAATGGGGGAATCAGAATCATCTGGAAAGCTTAACCACTGAATAGTCATTTTCTGAGTCCCAACTTAAGATGCATTTGGCTGGATTTAGCAAAATAATCTCTTTCGAGAGATCTCATTCTTAGGCCACCTCTGACCCCAGTTATTTCCAGTTGGAGTTGTGCCCCAGGAGGGGGCATTTACATAGAGAGCAATAAGAAAGTTGTCTCAGAATGATATAACATGGCTGCCCTGACACCCACATGACTGGGTTTTGAAGAAGCCAGAGCAAAACTAAAATATTAAAGTAAAAACAATTTGCAGGAAAATAAATGAAATTCAGAAACAACACAGATAGACCTGTATGGAGAGATGGCAGAAAAATCAAATTGAATAGGCTTAAGCAGCCATAGACAGCAAATTCTCATAGGCACAGCAACCATAGTGAGACCTTGGTTCTTCAGACCTAATCCTCTCATCCCAAGGTTAATACTTAGCATCATTTCAAAACACTGTTTGTGAAAGTAAATCCTAAAATACCTTGCTACTTATGTGAAATTATTCGTTTTGTTGTTTGTGTTAGAAGTATCTGGAAATAATTTCAGAGTCTAAATTTTAACTCCAAAGGAGACAACCAACCTTTCAACAGCAAGCGTGGAGGAGGGGGAGCACTTCTTACATGTGCCTGCAAAGGTCTTGAAATGGTTCATGACAGAACACAGAAATACAGCTAAGCATTTTAACATCTGCTGTTGGAAGAAACATCACAGGGCCAGGAAGTAAATTCTTTTCATACCCAAGAGTCTACCCTTCCTTTTTTATTTCAAAAGTAATGGAAATCATAATTCCTAAAGTGGGATGCTATTCACATGCCACCCATGGAATACAGCCTGACCTGAGCGCCTTTCATGCATAGATGGATTTCAGTCCAGTGAGCCTTAAAGGAAAATCTGTAAAATAAGTAAGGCATTCATTAACTATCTTTCTACCATGTAGTATTATGCCAGTGTCAGCCCTATGAAAGTTCTGAAACTGATTCTTACCCTCACAGTTTAAATATTCAGCAATAACAAGAACACAATTTGTTTGCCATAGGGTAGTTAGAAAGCAATCTCGTTCCACACTCATAAGCACCATGAAGACATCTCCAAGGAATAAGAACACACAAAGCCTGTCAGATGGTATGGTTCAAAACAAATTCAGCTCCCAGCTTGAGTAAGCATGCACTGCCCCCTGGTGGTCATGAGTAGGCCATGGAAGAGTGTTCCCAACAGGAATAACTCCCAGGGAGCCTAAAACTAGGCCCAACATAGGGTATTTGGTATAATTGATAGCACTGATGTATGAAACTGTTTTTCTCATGCTTACCTGGAAATTCCAATGACTCAGTAGTAAGCTTTTTTGACAAAGTGAAAGTCTCAAAACATACACACTTCCTGTTACATACTGACAATCTCCTATGTTACCAAATCTTTCATTTTTACAGAAGCAATATTTATTTAAGAAGTATTTACTGTTTGCCTGATAAGTGTAAAGAGTTTTTCTGAGCACTGAGGATAACCATGTAAATAACTGACATACTCTTTGCTCTCATAGCATTTGTTATTTTGGGAGAGCTTAATTACCTAAGTTAATGAATGTGGCGTAAGGTTACTGATTGCAAAGAAGTGTGCCAAGTTTGTGTTTAATCCTCTTTATAGATGTGGAAAATAAAGCATGAAATCATGGCATAATTCCACTAAACACTTCTGACACCTTAACTCAGTGTAGGAAAGGCTCCAAAGGCTAGTAAGTCAAATCCTTCATTTATAATGGTGGCAGAATATCGCTGTGATAAAGAGTATGAACTTTGGTTCCATTGTCATGATGATTCACATTTTTACCTCTATGATGTATGTAAGTCTCCTAATCTTTCCAAATGTTCAGGTCTTCCTCACAGTGGATATTATTAATACCCATTAATTTGTGGATTTGTTGTATTACCACACTAAAATAGTTAAAATCTTGGAACTTACAAGTCATATTTTTCAAAATGCACTGTTTAATACACTGCAAATTTTCAAAAAAAATTTGTGGATTTGTGATAAGACTAAAAGGATCAGCAAGTAAAATGTTCACTCAAGCAACTGGCAGGTGTGGGAGGAAGGCACGGGAGACAATCATTCAGAGGTGACAACAGAAAGTTGTTCCATAAATCATAGTTCTTTGTACATCTGCTTCTCATTTTTATCTACAGGGGAAAATGTGAGTTTCACACTGTTGCAGAACAAACAGAACTGTGACTTTCTCTTCACATTGTATTTTTGTGTTCTTCTGAATGGTTTGGCACATCCCAAATTGTCATACATTTTCGCTTCCTTAGCACATCATGGGAAGCAGTTTAGATGCTATGTTAAGTCATTAGGAAGAACACATGAGATGTCCACCAACCCAATTCTGATGCTACAGTTGTAGTGACGATTTATGGCTGCGTTAATTAAAGTTAGTAATAATACTGGAAAACATTATTACTCATCTTTTAATATTATAAGCAATGATTACTGTTAGTAACACAATTGCCACTAATATTACTACTACTTTGTGTTCATTTGATTAAAATGGCCCTCAGGCAGCCAATGGTAGCCTAGAAATTTATGAGCTTAGTTTGCAATGTATCATAGTCCAATTATTTTGTATATTGCCCCTGAGAAATTGATCCTATATGGAGTCAGGACACAAAAGAGAAGTAAACCTCCCCCAGTTATAATTAGTGCCTGAGTCAGAGCCATTGCAGACTCAAGTTAGCCCCACACTCCTTCTTAGACACAAAGATGGGAGATTTTATGAGGATGGGGTGATATGTCATGGAATCATGGAAGCAAAGCTGAAATGAGGGAGAAAATCATCTAATCTCTTGGTCCCTCACTCATGAGGCTATGCAGATGGCATACATGAGTAAACTGGTTCAATGGTGAAGACCACAATATACCAAGGAGCAAGCCATGGTCTATCTTGAAAAGGTAGCCCAACTCAGAAATGGTCAATTGGTTTTATGCACACTGTAGACATGCTCTGGCCAGATCTGCAGATATTTCAACAGAAACACTGGAATTTATGCAACATTTACCATTTTTCAAAAACACATTTTGTTTGTATGCAAGCCAAACAGGTACAATAGGAGTGTTCAGCCTCCAGAACTCCTGTTTCATACTCTGAACTAGTTAAGTTTCCACATTTTAAAGAGAGAAACCCAAAGTTTAGAGGGGGGAAGGCACACGTAGGATCACATGACCAGTGAACAATAAAGTTGTGAACAGACAACAGACTAATATGTGCCTTAAATTATAGAGGTACTGGCAATTTATTCTTCATGTATTATCTTTTTCCTCTCATACATCTTGCCATATTTGGCATTTGTGAAAAATCTCAACCAAAACAACACAAGCAGTAAAATGTCTCACCTATGATTGGCCTCTGTAGGTTTCCAGGAAGCAAGTGGCAATTTCAGAAAGAAAAGGCAAACAGCAACAACAACAACAACAAAAACCTAGCATGCTGTTTGAATAAGAAATGCAGTCCAGATGGATTGAAGGTGTTTGGAGAAAAGAAGGATGGATTTAAGCTGAATTATTATTATTTGTTCTTCTACAAGGAGTTTATATATGGAAAGAGTTATGCAGTTAATGTAATGAGATTTGGGGTCATAATTATCTTTAAATAGGAGAAAGGGATTATTGAGGAGATTAATTACCACTCTAAAATTCCTACTGAGATTTAGAAAGTTTGTGTTGTACACCCAATTTGAGAACTAACTAGCCAATGACTTAGAAAAGTCACTTTGTCTCTATAGCTCTCTTGGGCTGATTAATCTTTCCTACCCTAACTGTGAAATCATTAATTTTTTTCCTAATGATTAAAACAAATATCTAGCAAGTCTGAAACCTAAGATAAACAGTAAAAAGCTCAATATGATATTGAAGAAGTAACATTGAAGAAAGTAACATTGGGACTCCTCCCCTCCTTTTTTGGTATTGGAATCTATTCTCTTCACTACTTTCAAGAGGTTGTCTGGGGGCTGGAATAAGACTTAACTATAGTGACCTCTTACAGCCTTAATATCCCTTGGTCCTATGATCCACTCACTTTACATGAAAATCCATTCATGTTTAAATGTCTAGGCTTTTTCTCAAATAAAGTTGTAACCACTTGTGAGTGGAATTTTCCCTAGCCTTCAGATAACCTGAGGAAAGGATGTCAGTCTGTGTAGGTAGAAAATAAATGCCACTTACATTCCATGAACTTTAATGAGTCATTGCTCTTGGGGAGGTGCTGTGGATTGAAGGGGATAATTTACCAAGAATAGTGTATTAAAACTTACCACCACATTTAAATATATTATCATTATCATTAATATTGTTATTTGCAACACTGGGGATAGAACATAGGACCTTGCCCATGTTAGGCAAGTGCTTTACCAATTTGAGCTATAACCCTAGTCCTTTTGTTTTTGAGTCAGGGTCTTTCTACCTTTTGGCCAAACTTGTGAACCTCCTACCTATGCCTCCCAAGTACCTGGAATTATAGACACGGACAGCACTAAGCATATTACTTTTTTTTTTTTTTAAGTCTGTATGCTCTAAGTTTCTGGGTCCTGGGTCCCCAAGTTAGTTAATGGCTGCATTTGAAGGGAGCCAGTTTTTAGGTCTCTATCTCATACACATATAGTGTTTTTATTACTTTGAGCACAGTCACTTTTATTTTACTCCCTCATACAGTGCAAGTGGGCATTATAGAAGTGTGGGGTCCTTGATTCACAGAGGCCAAAACACATACAGAGAGACTGAGTGGTTGCCCAAGCCATGGACTAGGTGGGTGACATACAGACCTCAGGGCCAGCTCCACACCCAGTTCCTTCCTGTGTCAGGAGCAGATACTCTTTGATGGGTCAGCTTCCTTGAACTAGGAGCTCTCTCTTCTATCAAAGGGCTTTGGTGACACTGTTCCAGCTTCACACTGGTCACCTTTCACCCTGCAGCATGTTTCTAATTTGTACAAGAAGGAGGGAAATAAAGAAATGATACTTTAAAGCTGGGGCAGAGGAAGAAGGAGTGAGTGAGAGAAGGATTAATTGCCTCCCAGCTGTCAGAACAGTAATTAAATTCAGGTTGTTGATTCCAGCCTTGCTTCGATTATGTGAAATGAATCTCTAAATACATCCACATTTCCGCTGCATTCTGCTTCTATGCTGAAGGCAGGGTGGCAGGCACAGCATGCAGAGAGCAGCATGTCCTTGGCCAGTGTCCAGTCCTACAGTCTCTCATTGCTGAGCAGGGTTAGGGGCTCTTTGGCTTTCAGTGCTCTTCCTAAAATAAAAGCACTGGATTTGTGTGTGCATGTAGTGACATCTTCAGAGAGAATGACACTACACCTTTAGGAAAAAGTTATAACAGACATGGGCTGGGATGTGGCTCAGTGGTAGAGCATTGCCTAGTATGCATAAGACCCGGGGCTTGGTCCCCAGCACTGCAAAAAAAGAGAGAAAGAGAGTAAGCAAGGAGGGCAGAAGGGAAAGAGGAAGGGGGTAAAGAGAAAGAAGGGAGAAGGGAGTGAGAGAGAGTGGAAAGGAGGGCCAGGGGAGGAAGGGTGGGAGTTTAGACCATTCCCAAGGGAAGAGGATTTTAATTTCATGATGTTATTCAACATCATTTCTGTAATCCCTAGGTTCTGGACTAGGCATTCTGAATCTTAGCCCAATGTAATTTGCCCTTGAATCTTAGATTAAACTCTTACCCTAATCCCTATGGGAGAATAAGACTTAACTATAGTAACCTCTTATAGCCTTAATATCCCTTGGTCCTATGATCCACTCACTTTACGTGAAAATCCATTCATGTCTAAATGTCCAGGCTTCTTCCCAAATAAAGTTGTAGCCACTGGTGAGTGCAATTTTCCCCAGCCTTCGAACACCTGAGGAAAAGTTGTTAGTCTGTGTAGGTAGCAAATAGATGTCACTTATATTCTATGAACTTTAATGAGCCTAGACTATAAGCACCTTCTCTCTGATGCCAAAAATTCATTTTGGCATCAAAACTCCTAACACTTTCAGAACCAAACTTAAAGTATAAAATTTCCAGGAGAAAGAGCTCAAAGGCTATCATCCAAGGATCAGGTGTCTGATGTCAGTCTTTCTTTTAGCAGAGGAAGGTGCTGGGAAACATGGAACTGCCTATGATCTGGGAGTGGAATAGCCATGGATAAGGAAAAGAGGACAAGAAAGAAAGTGATGCATACACTCTCTTGTCCCAGGCCAGCTGTACTTAATAAGCCTTGATGATAAGACAAAATTTCATTTCCTGAGCCAGGCATGGTGGCTCATGTCTACAATCCTGGTAACTTGGGAGGCAGAGATAAGAGAAATGCAGTTTGAGGCCAGCTCAGTCAAATAGTTAGGGAGATCCTTTCACAAACAAAGTCAGGTGTGGTGGTACAAAATTATAATCCTGGCTACTTGGTTTGGGCGGGGGGAGAGGGGTAGTAGTATTGTAGTTCTAGGTCAGCTGGAGCAAAAGCATAGGACTACCTGAAAAACAAACTGAAGAAAATGTGCTGGGAGTGTGGCTGTTGTAATGGAGAGCTGCAAACGTCAAACCCCAGTTAAAAAATAATTTCTTTTTTTTTTTTTTGTGGGACTGGGATTTGAACACAGAGAATTGTGCTTTTGTAAGGCAGGTTCCCTATCACCTGAGCCCTCTATCATCTCTAGCTTGCTCTAGTTATTTTAGGGATAGGGTCTCACTTTTTGCCCAGGCCTGCCTGGACCACAATTTTATTTTCAGCTTCCCGCCATAGCTGGGATGACAGACACACACCACCATGCCTAGTTTTTTTCTGCTGACATGAGGTCCTGTGAACTCTTTGCTCAGTCTGGCCTCAAGCCACAGTCCTCCTGATTTCAGCCTTGCAAACAGCTCGGATTGCCACTGTGAACCACTGGTGTCCAGCAAATAATTTCACTTCTTGTCTGCAAGAAAAGAAGAATGCAAGGTGTTAGCATGGAGCCTGGGTCTTTGTCTTCTCATCAGAAGAGGAAGAACAGAGATGATTCCTACACAGAACTGTAGCAAGCTCATCTCCTTTGGATGAAACATATTTTCAAGGGCTCCATTTCACTGGAAAGATAATGTGGAATATTTGTGAGATTGAATTCAAACATTAATACTAACTTTTCCAGAGCAATGGACACAGGCCAGGCACTCTATTAAGTAATTTACTTGCATCACTTCATTTAATCCCTCATCTGACTTGCAAAGTGAACATGATCCCTACTTTCCATCCCACCCAACTGCTTTGCAGACTGAGACTTACAGAAGATGTTATTCACTCAAGGGAAATCAGTTAACAGGCTATGAACCACGCATTTAAGTAAGGTTTTTTATTTCAGAAACTTCATTCCTAACCACCCAAAACTCTCCAGTGTAAGTAAGCTCCCTCTCATTGGATAAGTCCAAGAAGAGGGCAGAGAACTATATATCTTGAAAGTTGAGGTGAAAGTTTTGTATGAGGTGGGAGTTATATTATGGAGACTTCTAAATGCAGACAGGACAGTGGTCTAAATGCCAGATGAATCCATGGTACTTCTTTATGGCTGAGTAGGGCAGCAGCTGGATGCTGAGCCACTCTGCAACATGAAAAGTGTCTGTGATATTTACTGTCTTTCTTTTGTAAACCACCTAAGTGAAGTATGGTTGACCCAAAAGGCTTTATATATTTAAGGCACAAAACTTGATGAGTTTGGAAGTAAGTATGCACCATGGAAACATCACCACCATATATGGCAAAAACTTATCCATCAAAATATCCTTCTGTCCTATCTTTGTGTGGTAAGAACACTTAACATAAGACCCTCTTAACAAAATTTAAGTTACATAATATAGCATTATTAACTATAAGAAGCACAATTCAAAGTATATCTCTAGGATTTATTAATTTTACATAACTGGAAATTTGTGCCGTTGGATTCACACCATCCTGTTTACCCTCTACCTCAAGCCCTTGACAAACCACCCTTCTAGTCTCTGCTTCTATGTCTATTTTAAATTCAGCATAGCTCATATAAATGGTATCATGTAATATTTGTCCTGGGTCTGGCTTATTTCACTTAGTATGACATTCTCCAGTTTCATCCATATTATTACAAATAGCAGGGCTTCCTTTTTTTTAATACTGAATAATATCTTCCTATACATTTATGCCACATTTTCTTTATTCATTCATCCTCTTAGAAATTTAGCTTCCTTCCATGTCTTGGTTGCTGTGTCTAATGCTGCCATGAAAATGGGAACATACAGAATTATTCAAGATCCTGATTTCAACCCCTTTGAATATATTCCCCAAATTGCGATTGCTGGATCATTTATGGTAAGTAGCTCTGGTTTTAATTCTTTGAGGAACCTCCATACTGTTTTCCACAGTGGCTGTACACATTTATATTCACCAAGAGCATACAGGATTCCCTTTTCTCCACATCCTCACAAACACTTGTTATCTTTTTCTGTTTGTGGTCATAAAAGCCTTCTGAAATGTGTAAAACCTTGGATGTTAACCCTTTATCGGAGACATCTATGAGTATTACCTCCCATTGTCTTGGTGGCCTGTTCCTTTTGTTGGTTGTTTCCTTTTGCAGGTCTTTTTAGTTTTTCTTTGTATTTCTTTGAAAACTGCTCTTGACTTTTCAGAAAATGCCTCTTCCCTTCCTATCCTGTAACTCATATCTCAGAGTTACATTCGGTGCACTCCACTGCAGGCTGGTGCTTACCCATGCCCTCTTGTTAACCCAGTTTTCTTTCCTATGATCAGAACAAAACCATGACTAGCATCACTTCTTTCCTCTGTGCTGTGGGATTTACAAAGCTACCACTACTTAATATGACTAAAGAGGTAATTAATCCACTCAGGTACTGTTGCTGCTATGAACAAGAAAGTCTATTGTTCACATTTTTAGAAATTGTCAGGTTAACCTTTATAAGCAAGTGGTATGCATTTAGGTAGAAAGATAATGTCCACCCCTCTGGCTGTCAAGTCCTGGACTGATTTTATTCAGCCTGTACTTACCAAGCATCTAATATGTGGCCAGGCCTATGCTTAAAAAGAATAAACTTTTAAACAATGAGAGAGGAGATTCGTTTTGTGATATGAGTGGGAAATACATTATTATCTTGACTTTTATGTAATAAAATGTATAATTTTGATAGCAAAACTTAAAAAAATAAAGTGGCCTGTCTCCTGCAGAATTTCTATAATGCATTAAATATTTTCTGAACTACTTAAAGCACATTTAATTAGATAAACACCCTTCTTGATAACTTATAACTTTTTTAACTCCTGCATAACTACTACCAAACCAGGACACCTTAATTCTATTGGAGTACACTAAAAGTCCCACAAAATAATAACACTAATACCTTTGGAAATCTAGGTCTTTTACATATCTTTGTATTTTTTGCCACCACCAAGCACACACACACACACAAACGCACACACACACATACACCCACACACACCCAGAATGATACACATCAATTAGTCACAGTCTGGGCAACTGTTTGAATCCCTCCTTTGGCCCTAAATTTTGAATTGCTACTCCTTATCATCAAAGTTCTGAGAGAAAGTTATGGTAGTTTCTCTGCAAATATAGTTACCAAAATTTCTTCCCAACAACAGGTGGATCTATTGAATCTGGATCAACGGTGACTTACTTTAACCACAGAATACTTCAGAAGGGATATTGTATTGGGTCTGGGCATGACAGTTTCCCTGACACTCTAGGAAGCCCACCTTCACATTGTGAAAAGGCCCTGGAAAATGAAAGGCTGTCTTGGACACCCAGCCCCAGTCTACACCCCAGCTGAATGTAGCCTTTTGAGTAAACTACACCTACACCACATGAAGCAGAACCAGGTGAGTCATGAAAAAGAGTTGTCAATTTAAGCTGGGATTTATTAACTCTTGAGGTAATAAGTAATATTTTAGAATCATACACAACAAGAATGAAAGAGCCCTGTCACATCTATAAATTAAATAAATATATCAGATTTAGTAATAGAGCAGACAAAAAACCCACATAATTTTCTCACTCCCTTGGTTTATGGCCATATTCTATTTTCTTGCCCACAATGTATACCATTCTCCATGACAGAGAGTGACCTTTTCTTAGTTCTTTGAAAGAGCCAAACTCTCTGTTATTTCACCTCAAACCTTATCATATGGCATTGCTCTGATTTGGAGTCCTTTTTCCTTTACATGCTATTCCCTCTGTTTAGTAATGACTGCTCATCCTTTAGGTCAGCTTATAGACATCTTATTCTGGCAAATCTTCCCTCATTTCTGGATCTATCATGAATGCCACAGAGAAGGAGCTCATTTTACCACTCACAATCCTGCCTTTAATCTTCACATTACTGTTGACTAAAGTGAAAAGTGTTGTCCGTGAACACCCAAAGCTCTTCCAATAGCTAATGCAGTTATAGGTCATGTTGAACACATGGATTCTTTTTTTTTTTTCTTTTTAAACTTCTGGCTTTATTTTTTTTTCATTTTTCTTTTATTATTCATATGTGCATACAAGGCTTGGGTCATTTCTCCCCCCCTGCCCCCACCCCCTCCCTTACCACCCACTCCACCCCCTCCCTCTCCCCCCTAGCCCCTCAATACCCAGCAGAAACTATTTTGCCCTTATTTCTAATTTTGTTATAGAGAGAGTATAAGCAATAATAGGAAGGAACAAGGGTTTTTGCTGGTTGAGATAAGGATAGCTATACAGGGCATTGACTCACATTGATTTCCTGTGCGTGGGTGTTACCTTCTAGGTTAATTCTTTTTGATCTAACCTTTTCTCTAATACCTGTTCCCCTTTTCCTATTGGCCTCAGTTGCTTTAAGGTATCTGCTTTAGTTTCTCTGAGTTAAGGGCAACAAATTCTAGCTAGTTTTTTAGGTGTCTTACCTATCCTCACCCCTTCCTTGTGTGCTCTCGCTTTTATCAGGTGCTCATAGTCCAATCCCCTTGTTGTGTTTGCCCTTGATGTAATGTCCACATATGAGGGAGAACATACGATTTTTGGTCTTTTGGGCCAGGCTAACCTCACTCAGAATGATGTTCTCCAATTCCATCCATTTACCAGCGAATGATAACATTTCGTTCTTCTTCATGGCTGCATAAAATTCCATTGTGTATAGATACCACATTTTCTTAATCCATTCGTCAGTGCTGGGGCATCTTGGCTGTTTCCATAACTTGGCTATTGTGAATAGTGCTGCCATAAACATGGATGTGCAGGTGCCTCTGGAGTAACAGTATTTTGGGTATATCCCCAAGAGTGGTATTGCTGGATCAAATGGTAGATCGATGTCCAGCTTTTTAAGTAGCCTCCAAATTTTTTTCCAGAGTGGTTGTACTAGTCTACATTCCCACCAACAGTGTAAGAGGGTTCGTTTTTCCCCGCATCCTCGCCAACACCTGTTGTTGGTGGTGTTGTTGATGATGGCTATTCTAAGAGGGGTGAGGTGGAATCTTAGCGTGGTTTTAATTTGCATTTCCTTTATTGCTAGAGATGGTGAGCATTTTTTCATGTGTTTTCTGGCCATTTGAATTTCTTCTTTTGAGAAAGTTCTGTTTAGTTCATGTGCCCATTTCTTTATTGGTTCATTAGTTTTGGGAGAATTTAGTTTTTTAAGTTCCCTGTATATCCTGGTTATCAGTCCTTTGTCTGATGTATAGTTGGCAAATATTTTCTCCCACTCTGTGGGTGTTCTCTTCAGTTTAGAGACCATTTCTTTTGATGAACAGAAGCTTTTTAGTTTTATGAGGTCCCATTTATCTATGCTATCTCTTAGTTGCTGTGCTGCTGGGGTTTCATTGAGAAAGTTCTTACCTATACCTACTAACTCTAGAGTATTTCCTACTCTTTCTTGTATCAACTTAAGAGTTTGGGGTCTGATATTAAGATCCTTGATCCATTTTGAGTTAATCTTGGTATAGGGTGATATACATGGATCTAGTTTCAGTTTTTTGCAGACTGCTAACCAGTTTTCCCAGCAGTTTTTGTTGAAGAGGCTACTATTTCTCCATTGTATATTTTTATCTCCTTTGTCAAAGATAAGTTGCTTATAGTTGTGTGGCTTCATATCTGGGTCCTCTATTCTGCTCCACTGGTCTTCATGTCTGTTTTTGTGCCAGTACCATGCTGTTTTTATTGTTATTGCTTTGTAATATAGTTTGAAGTCAGGTATTGTGATACCTCCTGCATTGTTCTTTTGACTGAGTATTGCCTTGGCTATTCATGGCCTCTTGTGTTTCCATATAAATTTCACAGTAGATTTTTCAATCTCTTTAATGAATGTCATTGGAATTTTGATGGGAATTGCGTTAAACATGTAGATTACTTTTGGGAGTATCGACATTTTTACTATGTTGATTCTACCAATCCATGAGCATGGGAGATCTCTCCACTTTCTATAGTCTTCCTCAATCTCTTTCTTCAGAAGTGTATAGTTTTCCTTGTAGAGGTCTTTCACATCTTTTTGAGGTTTACACCTAGGTATTTGATTTTTTTTTTGAGGCTATTGTAAATGGAATTGTTTTCATACCGTCTTTTTCCGTTTGCTCATTGTTAGTGTATAGAAATGCTAATGATTTTTCTATGTTGATTTTATATCCTGCTACCTTGCTATAGCTATTGATGATGTCTAGAAGCTTCTGAGTAGAGTTTTGGGTCTTTAAGGTATAGGATCATGTCATCTGCAAATAGGGATATTTTGACAGTTTCTTTACCTATTTGTATTCCTTTTATTCCTTCTTCTTGCCTAATTGCTCTGGCTAGGATTTCCAGTACTATGTTGAATAGGAGTGGAGATAGTGGGCATCCTTGTCTGGTTCCTGATTTTAGAGGGAATGGTTTCAGTTTTTCTCCATTAAGTATAATGCTGGCTGTAGGTATGTCATATATAGCTTTTATAATGTTGAGGAACTTTCCTTCTATTCCTAGTTTTCTTAGAGCTTTTATCATGAAATGATGTTGGATCTTATCAAAGGCTTTTTCTGCATCTATTGAGATGATCAAGTGGTTTTTGTCTTTGCTTCTGTTAATGTGGTTTATTACGTTTATTGATTTTCATATGTTGAACCACCCCTGCATCCCTGGGATGAAGCCTACTTGGTCGTGGTGAATAATCTTTTTGATGTGTTGCTGAATTCTGTTTGCCATTATTTTGTTGAGGATTTTTGCATCAATGTTCATTAAGGAGATTGGCCTATAGTTCTCCTTTTTGGAGGTGTCTTTGCCTGGTTTTGGGATAAGTGTAATACTGGCTTCATAAAATGTGTTTGGCAGTTTTCCTTCCCTTTCTATTTCATGGAACAGTTTAAGGAAGGTTGGTATTTGTTCTTCTTTAAAGGTCTGATAGAATTCAGCAGAGAATCCATCAGGTCCTGGACTTTTCTTTTTGGGGAGACTCTTGATTGCTGCTTCAATTTCATTTTGTGTTATAGGTCTATTCAGGTGATTAATCTCCTCTTGGTTCAGTTTTGGATGATCATATGTATCTAGAAATCTGTCCATTTCTTTTAGATTTTCAAATTTATTTGAATATAGGTTCTCAAAGTAGTCTCTGATGATTTCCTGGGCTTCCATGGTGTTTGTTGTTATCTCCCCTTTTGCATTCCTAATTCTACTAATTTGGGTTTTTATCTCCTCATTTTAGTCAGGTTTGCCAGGGGTCTATCGATCTTGTTTATTTTTTCAAAGAACCAACTTTTTGTTTCATTAATTCTTTGTATGGTTTTTTTGGTTTCTATTTCATTGATATCAGCTCTTATTTTTATTATTTCTCTCCTTCTATTTGTCTTGGGATCTGCTTGTTCTTGTTTTTCTAGGAGTTTGAGATGTATCATTAGGTCATTGATTTGGGATCTTTCAATTTTTTTAATATATGCACTCATGGCTATAAACTTTCCTCTCAAGACTGCCTTAGCTGTGTCCCATAGGTTCTGGTAGGTTGTGTTTTCATTTTCATTAACTTCCAGGAACTTTTTAATTTCCTCTTTTATTGCATCGATGATCCATTCTTCATTAAGTAATGAGTTATTTAGTTTCCAGCTGTTTGCATGTTTTTTGTCTTTGCTTTTGTTGTTGAGTTCTACTTTTACTGCATTGTGGTCAGACAGTATGCATGGTATTATTTCTATTTTCTTATATTTGCTGAGGCTTGCTTTGTGCCCTAGGATATGATCTATTTTGGAGAAGGTTCCATGGGCTGCTGAAAAGAATGTACATTGTGTAGAGGTTGGATGAAATGTTCTGTAGACATCTACTAGGTCCATTTGATCTATTGCATATTTTAGATCTTGGATTTCTTTATTGAGTTTTTGTTTGGATGACCTATCTATTGATGATAATAGGGTGTTAAAGTCTCCCACAACCACTGTGTTGGCGTTTATATATGCTTTTAGGTCTTTCAGGGTATGTTTGATGAAATTGGGTGTTGACATTGGGTGCGTACAGATTGATGATTATTATTTCCTTTTGGTCTATTTCCCCTTTTATTAGTATGGAATGTCTTTCTTTATCTCGTTTGATCAATGTAGGTTTGAAGTCTACTTTGTCAGAGATAAGTATTGCTACTCCCGCCTGTTTTCGGGGGCCATTGGCTTGGTAAATCTTCTTCCAGCCTTTCATCCTAAGCATATGCTTATTTCTGTTGGTGAGATGGGTCTCCTGTAAGCAACAAATTGTTGGATCTTCTTTTTAAATCCATTTCCTCAAGTGGTGCCTTTTGATGGGTGAATTAAGTCCATTAACATTAAGCGTTAGTACTGATAGGTATGTGGTGATTCCTGCCATTTAGTTGTCTTAGTTGTTTGAAGGTTTGATTGTGTATACCTAACTTGATGTTACTCTCTACTGTCTTGCTTTTTCTTATCCTGTGGTTTGGTGCTGTCTGCCTTTTCATGGTTAAGTTGGGTGTCACTTTCTGTGTGCAGGATCCCTTGCAGAATCTTTTGTAATGGTGGCTTTGTGGTCACATATTGTTTTAATTTCTGCTTATCATGGAAGACTTTTATTGCTCCATCTATTTTGAATGATAGCTTTGCTGGGTAGAGTATCCTGGGGTTGAAGTTATTTTCATTCAGTGCCCGAAAGATCTCACCCCATGCTCTTCTTGCTTTTAATGTTTCTGTTGAGAAGTCTGCTGTGATTTTGATGGTTTTACCTTTGTATGTTACTTGTTTTTTCTCTCTTACAGCCTTCAATATTCTTTCCTTAGTTTCTGAACTTGTTGTTTTAATGATGATATGTCATGGAGTAGTTCTATTTTGATCTGGTCTGTTTGGTGTCCTGGAGGCCTCTTGCATTTGTATGGGAATATCTTTCTCTAGATTTGGGAAATTTTCCGTTATTATTTTGTTGAATATATTACGCATTCCCTTCGCTTGCACCTCTTCTCCTTCGATGCCCATGATTCTCAAGTTTGGTCTTTTGATGGAGTCAGTGAGTTCTTGCATTTTCTTTTCACAGGTCTTGAGTTGTTTAATTAATAGTTCTTCGGTTTTTCCTTTAATTACCATTTCATCTTCAAGTTCTGAGATTCTGTCTTGTTTGTTCTATTCTGCTGGATTGGCCTTCTGTTTTGTTTTGCAGTTCTGTTTTGTTCTTTTTTCTGAGGTTTTCCATATCCTGGCAGTTTTCTTCTTTAATGTTGTCTATTTTTGTCCTGAGTTCATTTATCCATTTATTCATTGTGTTCTCACTTTCACTTTGGTGTTTATACAGTGCTTCTATGGTTTCCTTTATTTCTTCTTTTGCTTTTTCAAATTCTCTATTTTTATTGTCTTGGAATTTCTTGAGTGTCTCCTGTACATTTTGGTTGACCCTATCCAGTATCATCTCTATAAAATTTTCATTGAGTACTTGTAGTATGTCTTCTTTTAAATTATTCTTGTGGGCTTCATTGGGTCCTTTGGCATAGCTTATCTTCATTTTGTTGGAGTCTGGATCTGAGTTCCTGTTCTCTTCATTCCCCTCTGGTTCCTGTACTAATTTTTTGCTGTGGGGAAACTGGTTTCCCTGTTTTTTCTGTCTTCCCGTCATTGTCCTTGGTGTTGTTACTGTCCCTGTACTGTGTGCAATTAAGTATTTTATAGCTTGTAATAATAACAATGGTAATATTTAGAATGGAAGGGTGAGCTGAGATGGAAAGCAAGAAGTTAAAGAAAAGGGGAAAACAAATCTACAGACAAGAGGGAGAAAGCAGAACAAGGTATCAGACAAGAGAGTTTCAAAGGTATAAACAGGGAGTGTTAGTGTACTAATCGACAGTAAGCTGAACAGACATTAGAGAGACAGAGAGAGGATTGAAAATCAAAGATAAAAAAAATAAAAAAATAAGTACATGAAAGAAATATCTATATATAAAAATGAATTAAAATAAAATGGAAAATAGAAAATTAAAAAAAAAAAACAAAAAAAACCCAAAAAACTTCCAAGTTTATATGCAATGCAGTTTCAGTCTTAATAATTTGGGTGTCCGTCTCAATCTCCAGTCCTGGAGTTGGTGCCTCAGATGTTGTTCTGTAGTTGTCTCATCAAAGGGGATGCATAAAGTAGAACAAAACTACACACTCACACACACACACACACACACACACACACACACACACACACAAAGCCCCACCAAGTGTCCCAAGTTCAAATGCAATACAGTTTCAGTAAGTTTTTCAGCTTGCAGGTGTAATTCGGTTGTTCTCTCATCAAAGGTAGGGAGAAAAAGAAAAAAAAAGCATCTGGAGGCAGTTCTGAGAGTGGTATCTGCAACTGTGGCTTGCCTGCCTGCTGCTCTCAGCCTGTAGCTGGCGGCGTTATTTATGCAGATCTCTGGGGTGAGCTAGCACTCACCTGGTCCCACAGGCTTTGTTTGCTCAGAGTTCTCCTGTGCGGGAGCCTCTGCTACAGGCTTTCCCCTTTCCAAGCACTGGGAAAGGTGACACTGCCCCCTCGTTGTCAGGCCTGGGTGTTTATTTACAGTTCATGTGGGAGGTGGGTCTTCCCCCCTCTCCTCTGAAGTTTTCCTCCCACTGCCACTTTCACAAGCTTTCTTGCTCCTGCTTACTGGGTGATGCTGCTGCTCCTGCTGGCCGCCATGTTTATTTACAGTTCATGTGGGAAGTGGGTCTTTCCTCCTCTCCTGTGGAGTTTTCCTCCCTCCTCCACTCTCACAAGCTTCCCCACTCCTGGTTGCTGGGTGCGCGCCCCGCTCCCGCCCGAGCATATCCGGCCCGCCCGGCTTGTTTATTTACAGTCCCGGGAAGGGTTCTCTTCCCCCAATCTTCAGCGCTCAGGGCGCCCCACCCTCTTTTCAGCATGTCTTAACTGTTCTTATTGCTTATTACTCAGTTTCTCTTTTTTTCCTGGGTGGAGGTCAGTCTGTCCAGGGAGCTATGCTGCTCTGGCCCAGGCTTGTCTGTGGGGGTACCGCGTTACCATGAAGCTCACCTGGTCCGTGTCTTCCCAAGCCGTATGGGCGCCAGCCACTGGCGGCCCCGGGGGCCCTCCTCGTTTCTCTGTTTAATGTGAAGTGGGGATTCTCTGCACCGGCTGGAGATGTGGAGGGGTCAAAGTTATGCCTTTTCTCAGTGATCATGCCTGCAAAGTGTGTCTCCAGCGTCTCTCCAAGATTTCACTATAGGAGGGTCACTTTCTGCTTCCTACCTCTAGCCGCCATCTTGGAATCCTTCCTGTGTGAACACATGGATTCTATGTCAATTATCAGTTTTTCTTTACTTTCCATATAAAAGGAAGTATTCTTCTGGGGCATATGTTAAGCAATCTCCCTTTACCTGTAACAACCCTTCATTTTCTCAGTTTCCTTATTCAGGGAGATGCATCAGTGATAATTATTTATACAGTTCAAATCCCGGGGATGATTTATATTTGAACAAGCATTGATTTCTATAGCATAAACTATCTAAATTCTTGTGAGAGAATTTCAGGAGACATCTTGAGAATGGAAGAGTTATTGAATCCCCTAGAACCTGACTTTGTACGTGTCTAGCCTGCATCCAAGAGTCTTGGGGTTAGAAAAAACTTCAGTGCTATTATTTATGATTCTGTGAGCAGTTCTTCCTCAAAAGTCTGCTTTAAACATCAACTTTGTGTGTGTGTGTGTGTGTGTGTGTGTGTGTGTGTGTATTCCACTATAAGTGTGTGTACCACCCATAGTATTCTCCTATGGGTGAAATAAGTAGTATCTTAAATGGGTTCAATTCTTTTCCCTCTGTTCTTGATTCTCCACAGACTGCAGCTGGAATAATATATTTTAGGATTGGTAATACCACCCTCTCTGCACAAGATTCAACAGTTATTTTGTTATAAGTAGATTCCTGAGATGACCCATATACCTCCATTATCTGCCTTTACCATGCTTGTCTCTCTCACTGCTCTGATACTCACATCCATTTCATTCTACCCACAATCTCCTTGCCCCTGCTGTATACAGGGTTCTCCCCACTTTGTGGGCTTTTTCAATGATTATAGCCATGGCCAGGTACACTCCCCTACTCTATTTCCACATGGCATATGTACGCTCCTTCAAGTCTCTGTTAAAAATGTAACTTTCCCAAGGTCTACTTTGACTACCCTATTTTAAAAAAACCTCCCTTGCAGCACTGCTAGTCTCCTGCCATTGTGCTTTTTCCCTTACAGCTTTATTTTATTTTATTTTACTTTTTATTCATATGTGCATACAATGTTTGGGTCATTTCTCCACCCAAGTTCCTTCCCTCTCCCCCCAACCCCCTCGATACCTGGCAGAAACTAGTTTGCCCTTATCTCTAATTTTGTTGCAGAGAACATATAAGCAATAATATTAAGGACCAAGGGTTTTTGCTAGTTGAGGTAAGGAGAGTTATACAGGGAGTTGACTCACATTGATTTCCTATGCATGTGTGTTACCTTTTAGGTTAATTCTTCTTGATCTAACCTTTTCTCTAGTCCCTTATAGCTCTTATCTAACCTATGATGTAATCCATCTGCATACTAGGTTTACTATCTTTCTGCCCCATATAGAATGTGACCTTTATGAAGACAGGTTTGCTTTCCTGTGTCTTCTCTGTCACATGGTTATCATCTAGAACAATTTGCTCAGTGAAGGGGGCTGGTAAAATGGCACAAGTAGTAGAGTGCCTGCTTATCAAGCATGAGGCCCTGAGCTCAAATCCCAGTACTTCAAAAAAAAAAAAGAATGAAATTGGTTTGAGAAAGATAAGAATTAACAGTATACAAAAATATGAATAAAAATGCCTTATGTAATAGTTAACCGGTATCTACATATTGGGCTGGTGGAGTGGCTTAAGTGGTAGAGAGCCTGGCTAGCAAGTTTGAGGGCCTGAGTTCAAACCCTACTACTGCAAAAATCAAAACAAAACAACAACAACAAAAAAGTTGCTCAGTAAATGGTTGAATAAATGAATTAAATGGTGCCTATTATATGCATCCATTAACTTATTTACTAGCTTTTGGAGAGTTTATAACACTCTTCATGCAAAATTGCAAACTTCCAGTTACTCAGACCCAGTTAAAGGTATAACAACTATTTTTGCATTATCCAATTTATGTTTATAACTGGTATTTCACTGTTTCAAAAACCCATCTCATAAACTTCTTGGCTACCTTATAAATCTTTTCAAGATGCTTTGATATTTGACATTCTGTCACCAATCCTTTCCACCTCTTTATATTCTGGGTTCCTAACATGAATGTTTTTGACAGTATCATTTTGTCACCTAGAATTAGACCACTTCCTCTGTCTGCTGTGGTCAGAGAATCTAATTGTTACATGGTATCCAAGCAGAATGATGATGGTAGCCTAGCCTGAGGACATATGCAGAAAGGCGGGAAAGGGACATTAAGATGGTGGTCAAGTTTCTTTACATACAAATGCACATCTCTTATCAAATCTTATTCAATCTATATTTTAGGAAAACATTGTAGGTTTCAAAAATTAAGTAGTATACTTGGATAGGCATTGGGCTCACATCTGTAATCCCAACTACTTGGAAGGTGGAGATTGGGAGGATCACAATCAGTGGCCAGCTTGGAGGAAGAGGAGGGAGCGAATTAGTGAGACCCACCATCTCAACAAATAGATCAGGTTAGTAGTACACATCTGTAATCCCACTTACATGGAAAGTATAGGTAGGAAGATATCAATCAGTCTATGGCTGGCCTAGGCAAAATGCACAAGGCCCTATCTGAAAAGTAATGTAAAGCAAAAAAGGCTTGGAGGTGTGTGTCAAGTGGTAGCGTGCTTGGATAGCAAACACTGAGCTCAAACCCCAGTATGAAGAGGAGAGAAGGGGAAGGAGATTTAATAGTATCCAGTGGAAAGGAAATTTGGATTTTGTCCTCAGTTCTGCTGCTGGGGCAATTATGCAATTATGAATCTTCGTTCAAGTGGTCACATCCTTCTGGCCTTCTTCTACTAGGGGAATAAAATCTATTGGTCTTTGAAAATCTGCATCTATAGCTTGAGTATGGGAGCTGACTGGTGCTGTAGACAGAGGAATGTCTCTCTCTGACAGTCTGCAGAGGCTGCCTAATACATTGATTTCACTTGTCAGAAGCAAAGTAGTTAATGAAAACTCCTCTGTCAAGATGTGACATGTTCCACGTGAGCTGTCAGAAGGAAAGTTTACATAATGAAAAGTACAGGAATGGATCAAAGCCATCTGGAATGGCCCAGTTCCTTTGGGCAATGCATGGCTAGGGAGTGCTTACCAGAAGGAAGCAGAGAGGTAACTTCTGGTTCCATGAACAGTTAGTGAAGAAAATTCAATCATGGCACTAAAAAGATTGAGATTAGAGGTTTGATTTTTAGAGGAACAGTGGGTATAACGATTCCATTGGCTAGAAGACCATACAGAATCTATTGTCTCTACTTCCACTAATAAATCACTCCCTATTTCAGAATGTCTTCTTCATTAAGTCCATGGTTCAGGTGGTGCAGACTCACAGGTGGGACTCCATCATTCAAACCCCATAAATGGTTCTGAGTGAGCAAGTGAAACATGGGAATCCGAACACAGAATGTCTCATTTGTGAGGATATCGGGGCCAAGGGGCTCTCTCCTTTTCTGTTCTCCCCTGACCCCACACTCTAGATTTCAATTTTGGAAGACATAAATCAAGGAGCTAACCTCACTTCTCTGACTTCTCTGCCAATGTAAGTTCACACTGACAACGGTGAACAGAGAATAAGATCCAGGCTTCTTCTTGAATCTATTCCTGTGCTCTTCCCACTGGGTGCTATTCAATCCTTAACAAGTAGAATGCAATTTTCAAAATATGAATGGAGTAACAAAATGATGAAATGGCTTATTTCATTGTGGAAACAATCCAGAAGAAGAAGAGATAAGTGATGATTTAATATTTCATTATTTGAGCCTTGAAGCCAGAGTCATCTCTGGACATTTTAATTAGGGGAGCCAAAAAACTCCCTTGATTTTTAGATCCCTATGAGTTATATTTTGAATACTTGTAATACAAAGATACTTAATTGATATGTGGATTTTTCTTTGTCTGAATTCAAAGGGTTCTCTTAAATCTAATCATCCATGATTTTACATGAACGTGACACTGAATATTAAAGGACTAGAAGAGGATCTTCATGCTATCAAAAAAGAAAGAGGGTAAAGAAAACCAAGGCCTATGCTCTGACTTCAAGCTCTGTTCACAAGTTGTCTAGTCTTCCAGGTAAGAGGAAGTTTTAGGGACTCTGTAAGTAAGAGATAAATGATGTCCCACACCACACCTTCTCATGAGGCTGTTGTATGGAATGGTAAGATGGTTGTGGACGAATTCTTCAGGTCAAAAGCCTGGTAGAACTATCTGGCTTCTAGCTGCCTCCCAACAGACACTGGTGATAGCAATTAGTATCATAGCAAGTCATGAAAAACAAATTGTTAACATAGAACAAATGTAGATGTTTGGTGCTGGACTAGGCAAGATGAAAAGCTTAAAGTCACTCAAGTCAGCATTAGTAATTGGGGATCAATAATTAGCACATCTGTAATACATACTGCCATTTCACAGAAAAGTTATACAGAACAAAGCATATGACATTTTACACTTTTCTTTTTCGTTTAAAGGTGATACCCTGGTTCTAAACCCAAAGAAATATACCATGATTTCACAGTCAAAAAAATAAAGTAAACAGAGAGGTATACATTCTGAAAGCAAGTTCTAGGCAATTTTTAAAATTGACGAAACTGACAAAAGTGACAACTGAGAAACACAGCTATTTGACAGCACCCCAACCATGGACTTCTATCTGCACAAGGACTTGCATCCCCCTGCATAAGTCATGATCAGTAGTCTGAATGTCTACATCCTCCGAAAAAAAGCTCCAATCAAGGGCTGACAGCTTTAAAAATAGTTAAGCTATTTAAGTCAACTTCCTATTCAGTTCTTTTCCTCCCCCATGTTTTCTCTCAAAGCTTTCAAGAAGTGTTTCCAGACCTTATTAGCTTCCTTCTACCAATGTGTGTGTGTGTGTGTGTGTGTGTGTGTGTGTGTGTGTGTGTGTATGGGGATATATATATATATATATATAAATAGTTTTCATTCCCTTTAATCATATATAATTGATTTCTCTAGTATAAACATTTATCAGTTGTTATTCAATTTGTTAAACAGGTGTGGATATTATTTAACTGAACTTTTTATTCCATGGTAGGCATGGATATTTTCATACCAAATCACACAATACAGCTGACAGATAATTAAATGTGATGAATGGATGCTGTGATGCTCTGCAGAACTCACTCTGTGTAGAAAGATGAAAGACAACCAGTGTAGTGGGCAATAGGAATGGGAGACACCCAGGAGAAAGCATGGTGCTTCCCATGGGAGGGGCTACACCTCCTTGTTTCTGAAGGATGTGGCTCTTGCTTCCCTTTCAAGGTTCCCTTTACTCACCACTTCTCACATAGAAAGCTTCAGTCACCATTTTGCACCTCTTCAAGCATGCCGAATTCATTGACCTTCTTGGGGACTTCTCCTTCCCTCTACTCCACAAAACTCTTCCTATATAACTGGCTCCTTCTCATTTCTCACATCTCAGCTTATATTTTGTTTGCTTATGTATTTTTGTAGTACCAGGGGTTGAACTCAGAATCTCAAACTTGCTAGATAGTTGCTCTATCTATCACTTGAGCTGCTCTGCGAGCCCTGTTACATGCTTTGGTTATTTTTGAGATAGGGTTTTATTTTAGATCCAAGTCAGTCTGGTCTGTATCATCCAATGTGTGCTTCTCCATGTAGCATGTGCTAACTATTGGTTGAGACGGAGCCTTGTGAACTTTTTACACATGATCCTCCAGATTGCCACCTCCCATGTTGCTAGAATTATAGGCTTGAGCTCATGTACCCAGCTTCAACTTTAATTTTGTCTAACTTAAGACTTTATTTATTTAATACACAGCTTCTAAAATAATCCATACATTTTTCCTTAAAATGTTGTCTGAAATGTTACTAGCTTGTCTACAATTCCTTTTAGAATTATACTAGGCACTTTGGTAGTCACTAGCTACATCTGTCTATTTACACTTATATTAAAGAACTAGCCATACTTCAAGTGCTCAACAACCACATGTTTCTAGCAGATACCAATTTATGTGATAGAGATATAATGCATTTCATCATTGTAGAAAGTTCTATTGGGTGGTGCTGTTCTAAAATTGAATTTCCTTGGAGGCAGGGGTTATCATCTCTATCATTCATTATTGTACTCTAGTGCCCATCACTAAGTCTAGAACAAAGCAGGTGCTCAAATATTTATTGAACAGATACGTAAATGAGTAAATAAAAAATACAAGGAAAATTGAATGACTACTAGTAAGTAAAATCTTAAACTAAAGCCAAGAACTGCAATAAATATTTTGGGTAGAGTATTTGGTAGGATTCTTGCCCCAGCACTTAACAAAGTTGCCATACAACTCACTACATATTATTGTTGACTGACTAGCTCCAGTTTAGTTCAAAACTCCCTGATGGCAAAGACTTTCTCTTGTCCACTCTTGTATTCCCAACACCAAGGACAGAGCCTATTTATGTTAAGAAATATAAACAATTCATTTCCTTCATATACTTATTTTCATATTTAAAAATAAAATCAACTTCATCTCTAGATAATATTGTTTTAATTTTCCCAATCCTATTTGTCAATTCTCACTTTTTAAAAATCTGTAGACCGCCTCTTACCTACCTGGAAGCAGAGAAGGGATTGCTGAACTTTGAAGTCCCTTCCCCACTCCAGACAGTGAGATATGCTCAGAATCTCCTTTTCCCACTTGTATCAATACTGGGGTACCTATTTTAATTCTGACAAAGACTTGTTAACCCTGAACTAAGCATCCCATGGTTATAAACAGGGTGAAGTGTTCACTATCTCAAGGGCACATGAATCCTACACAGAATTTCTTGGAGTTTTCTTCATTCTGAATTGTACTCATCTCTCAAGGTTCAGCTTAAATTCTTTCTTCTTGATGAAACTCTCCTTTTCTCCCATAATTAAATGAGAACATACATTTGACTTTAGCCTAAGCATGTCTGAAGTTATTTTCTTGTAGTCAAAAGAGGCCAATGTACAGTACTCTTTAGCACCTCTCCAGCAAAGTAACTTATTTCTCTTCTCATGTCTCATAGCAGTGTACCTATGACTCTCCAATACACCTATTACAAGCTACCTTGTATTGTGATGATTTTTAACCAAGCAAATTTCTCTGTGAAAGTGATTCATCTTCATACATAACTCAGACTTACATAGAATCAGCATTCAATAAATGGCCTTCACATGAATGTGATAGACACTCTAGGCTCCATGGTTTATCATTCAAACTCTTACCTAGCAATTTCTATGTGAAACCTTTGTCGGAAGTAGAGAAGAGTAGGAGTCTTTAATCTGGGAATGATAACGATGACAAATGAAAGATATGTAAAAGGCCAGGCTGCAATCTTAGATATTCTGGAGGCAGAGATCAGAAGGATCCTTGTTTTAGACAGTCTGAAAAAAAAGTTAGTGAGACACCATCTCAACAAACAAGCCAGGCATGGTGGTGTACACCTGTGATTCTAGCTACACAAGAATCATAGGTAAGAGGATCAGGGTCTAAGGCAAGAGCACAAGTCCTTATCTGAAAAATATCTGAAACAAAAAGGCAAGGGGGTGTCTCAAGTATTACAGTACTTGCCCAGCCCAGAGTTCAAATCCCAGAACCATAAAAAAAAAAGAAAAATGCAGGGATTTAATATTGTGTGATATAAAAGTATCAACAGCCTCACCACAAACTAAATTTTCATTGTTTTTTGACACACTATGATAGAAGCAGCAGCTAGAGAGATAGGAGAAGCCAGTTTCCATGAAAATGGTAACAGCTTTTTGTTTGATTAGGTGACAGGTTGGAATGGAAGTATGTTAAGATTGGTAGGCACAAACCATTGCCATAATATCCATAAAAACAAGCCACTGTGAAAAGTGGCCTAAGGTAGATGTTTCTATGGTAGTCACTGCCGTGCCAAAGAACAGCACAGACTCTGATCCCTTTCTTCTCGGTGTCACAGTTTACCTGCACATTTCTGGTAAAACTCTCCCCAGTGTCATGGCTTACCTGACCTTTCTGGTAAGGCATCTGGGACACATGGCATTCAGTCTTTACTTCTAAAGAGATGCTCAGGAATTGTAAAATCCTCTTGAAGTGTTTGTGTTCCAAAGGTAATATTTAACTATTTGAACATAATCAGTTAGGGGAAAAAGTTCTTCTCAAGGAAATATAATTACACAACAGGCCCTATCACTATTTGTCAATGAGACCCTGGCGACATCTCTGTGTCTTAACTTCCTTACATGCAAACTGAGTGATGTGTACACATGCACACACACAGACACACATGCAAGGATGTATGTGCATGCAAATGTATGTACACAAGCATCTATTACGTATAGATATGACATATGTAATAGGCAGTAGAAGATTTTACAAAACACTGCTTCCTTTCAAGAAAATAAGAATGCTCAGGCAAGTCATTAGAGCAATTGATTTGTATTTTGTACTTAATGTAGGAAAAAACATGACTCAAAGTGGTGATGTCGTGTCCTAGAAACTAAATACTCATCCCTCTTTCTTCTGGGTTAATTTGCCTTTCGGAAACCTATCACTCTCCCAATCCTAAGTCATGAGTTTCAGGAGGGATTGCCTCTGCTTTAAACTCTAAGGATGAGGCTATAACAGGAATAGAGTATATATAAAACATTTAACCCCTGGACCAATATAGAGCTGATGTCAGTCACAGACAGCCATAACAGCTATAGATAGAGGTTAGTGTAAGGTGATCTCTTCCCTGCCTAAGAGTGAGAAGCTTTCATGATTACATTCCCACTGGTTGTTGTGATTGGTTTGGGAATGGTAACGAGAAAGAAGCTGAGCCAGTGAATAGGGTTCAGACTTTGAGGGGACTTCTTGGGGAAGGAAAATGTCTCCCTCTTCAGTGGTTGGTTGAACTATGAGAAAGGGGAATCCTGAAGTAATTGGGGTAGAGGAGGGAGAGTATCACCACGTAGAATCTCAGAATAACACAGAGGAAAGAAAATAAAAGAGACAGAGAAATATAAGTTCCTGGCTGAGCATAGATACTCACAAGTGTAACCTTGCTACTCAGGAGGCAGAAATCAGGAGGATGGCAGTTCAAGGCCAGCCTAGGCAAAAATTAGCAAGCCCCATCTCAACAGCAAACAGGGTGTGGTGGTGTGTACCTGTGGTCCCAGCTAGGCAGAAGGCTATAGGTAGGATGATTGCAGTCAGAGGCTAACCCCAGGCCAAAAAACATGAGACCTTATCTGAAAAATAATTAAAGCATTCAAAAGGTGAGGGAGGTCCTAGGATGGTGGCTCCAGTCAAACAGCATCTACCTAGCAAGTACTGGAGTTCAAATTCCACCACTGCTAAAAAAAATGGAAGGAAGGAAGGAAAGATGGGAGGGAGGGAGGAAGGAAAGGAGAGAGGAAGAAAAGTAGGAAAAATAGAAAAAAAAAATAAGATCCTTAGAATATTGCTGTGGCTCTTGGTGTCCTGATCCAGCTACACCTGAAGCCAGACAGAATCGCCCTTGGAGAGGTAATCCCAAAACTCCATTTTTTTGGTTTAAGTCAGTTAGAGTTGGGTTTCTGTTACTTGAAACCAAGTAAGTTCTGAATCATAGGCAAGTTTACTTCGGAGAGGACGCAATCCAAGACTCAAATCCAACAGTGTGTCCTAATTTAAAATTTAAGCGTTCTTTTCATTGAATCAAGAGCTCTCATTTGGAGAAATGAAAGAGACTTAGGAAATAGAATAACTCAGTGGAAAAATTTTCAAGTATACACTTACCCTCAAAAGTCATTTGTCCCTGGGAAAACCAGGACAAAGGAAGCTAGGGTTTAGAGGAAAGAATACAAATGGAGGTTACAATATAAGTCAACTCATTTTGAGAAAGCTCCCTTAATACAGTCCTGGATCTCAAACAGTGCTACAATAATGTGTTGCTGTATTACACTGAGTGCCAAGGGCTCAATTATGGTGCAGAAGTAAGACTCTGATTTAAATCACTGGCTTCCACTTTATGAAACAAATAACTGGCTTCTGTGCTAGTGACAATGAACAATGCAGTGGGTAAAATTTCTTCCTTGAGGAAATGATTGACTTCTCTGGGTCCCTGGAATAAAATTAATTTGTAGAATTGCAGGAAGTAAGCACATAACAATCATGATTTTGAAGAAGGAAATTCACCATGACTACTGGAGGGCCACTTTTTGTCTTTTTACAAACAGAAATGACAATCACATCAGAGATGTAGAACAGAATACTGAGTCTGTCAGCTCCATACAAATTTCATGTTTTTTGGAATGTTTATGTAATTTTGCATGTATCATAGTAATGTAGGCTATCTTATTTATATGTTTCAAGGTTTCCAGAGTAATATTGAAAATAAAAATATTTTGAATACTAGCTAGAAAAGAAATTGTGGTTTCACCATGACTTTTAGATTGAACCTCTGCAAAGGTCTGCGCCTAAAGCAGGATGGTAAATAGGCCAGTTCTGAATACTCAGTGCCTAAAAGGAACAATGAAGTTAGCACTGGGGAGCTGTATCTGGATCCAATGAGAGTGGAGCTCATGATTGATTACTGATGTCTGTCACACCACAGAAATAGAACATGGCAGTTTAGTGCAAGTTAGTTCTCTTCTCTAACCTAAGCTACCCATACTTAAATGCCTACAGTTATGTTTTTCAACTTGTACAATCTCTTTTAAGTATTCTCAAATGAATAATTATGCTGATATTTGACCATTGTTTTTGAAATAAAAAAAAACAATTGACTTACATTGAGAAGTTAACACTTAATCTCTGATGCCTGTATGTGTTGACAGCTATACCTCTACTGACCAATCTTTCTAAGTAGACTTCTCTTTCCTATCTCTTTCAATCTAGTATAAGTCAATGGTATTGATGGTGCTTATGACTTTCACACTTAGAGAGAGACACTATTTTATTGTGGGAAAAGCTGTCATGTAGTCTTAAAATTTTTAATGCTAATTGGCCCTAAATCCTTTTATTAATCATTTGAGCTTCAAATTCTTCATCTGTATCCTGGAGAGAACTAATAGCTGTGGTGATGCTCCATTGAAATAATGTATGTAAAAGTGCTTTGAAAATTGAAAAGCACTGTGAAAATATGAGTTTAATGGGTGAAAAACTTCCGGAGAGTTTGCTATATGAAACTGAGAGATCACTTGTAATTATGGAGCCCCAAAGCCTTATCCATTTCACTTATAATTAAGTGAACTCAACTCTACCACACAGAAGACCACTCAGGTCAATTTCTACATTGACTCTCTGAATGCTGTCACTTTGATACCTGTTGAGCATTATACCAAACACTTTGCACAACTATTAAAGCTGTCTTCACAGTCTCCCTTCTGATCTGTCTTGAGGAAAGTTATTCTTATTTTGGGGAGTTTAGTCATAAGGTAGTATTTCCTACAGTGCTCCATGAGTCAGTATTCCTCTGAGACTTAGGTAAGAGGTGTGCCACAGTTTTAAAAGTTTGGAAGACAGTGTTCAATGTTTTGCTTCTTTTTGTATACTGAATTTTTTCATGGTTTTACTATGTTAAGGTGTTCCATGGCACTCAAAATACTGTGCATTATTTCCCAAGCTTCACTGTACAAGCACTTATTAGCATAATTATCAAAGGGACTCAAATAACACAGTTTGAAAAATGGTGTCCTGTGTAATAGCGCTTTCTGCAAGCAAAGACATTATTTAGAAGTCTGCAGGTGTTTTGCAGTAATATTTTCACCTTACATTTAGACAGGTCAAGCTGGTTTTCTTAATATACAGTATAGTGTCACACTTGGATTGTGGGGAGTCATTCCAATTCCTAAAATCTAACTAAGGATTCTTTTAAGTGTATATTGGGATTTCTTGGAATAAAATGCTGGGATGTGATTCAATGTCATACTATTTTTTTTTTTACTTCACTTTCCCCATCTATTACATCTGAATCTCATTGGACATAATGAAACAGCTGATTGCCATGAAAACACCAAAGCTCTCTTCAGCCTGCTCATGCTGGCTTTTATTCTTTCATTCCACTTATCTTACTCGGCTTCCTCTAATGAAATCCACCCAACATATCTACACTTTCTCCCATTGATGCTCTTACCCACTATCCCACTTTTATAATGAAACCCAGGAATGACGTAGAAGCAGGACTCTCCCTTGGCTGATAGTGAAGGCAGGAAAGTGAATATTCATACCCCTAGTAATTCTTTTCTGCAATATCTAGTTTTTGTTAGTCTTGCACATGTTCAATCTAGCCTTCTGTCACTGTGGCAAGCTATTTTCAGTTCATGGTTGCTGGTCCCAATAACTTTGGACCTGTGGGAAGGTAGAACATCATGGCAAGAAGCATGTGAAGAGCAAAGTTGCTCTCTTCTTGGCAGTTGGGAAGCAGAGAGAGCAAGAAAAAAGGTTTAGGGTTCTAACATCCCCTTCGAGGGCACACCCCCAGTGACTTCACTGTCTTCCACTAGGCCTAAAGGTAACACCACCTTCAACAGGCTGGCAACTGAGTATTTACACTCTCATTCATATATGTTAATTCACACTTATTTTAACCTATTGTGCACTACATTCCAGGGACAATCACTGGAAAGTCACCTGAAGGCATTTTATTGATCGGGTGAGCAATCAACTAACTTAAATTACTGTGACCTAATGGAGGACATGGACTTCTAAGAGTGGCTCTAGGTCCAAACCTTGCACTGTATTGGAATCTCTACTCACAAGGAAGTTGACCTTGCTGCATCTGAGGTCAATTACCTGAACTGCGGTTTGACTTAAATGTTATACTCCCAGGCAGCTTTCCACAATACTCTTTTACTTTTATTCTTGAAAAAGGTCCTAAACCACAGGGACTTCTGCAATACACCAGAGTTCATAGAGCACAGAGGCAAGATAAAAATGTCAGCCAAAAGCAGAACAGGCACAAACAGTTCTGGGTGGACACTGTCCTTCGTTTGCTTCTTGTTGAGTAAATTGAGGGCCTGTTTCATGTAGGCACATTGATAGAAGACATGCATAAACCAAAACACACTATCACAGGCCTTGAATGTTATCAAAGGCAGCTACAGAATTTCTACACAAGGGATTCTCAAGGTGACAATCAGCGTAGAGTCCTTATGTGATTTATCTTGAATCGTAGTTGGCATAAGAAAACTGTTGTTATGTTGTATGATTTCTTGAAAGGTAAAATTTGATGGGGTTGAAATTATGGAAAGTTGACCTCCTTGGAGCCTCTGTGGACATCCCATTAGAACAGGGCTTCTAAGTGGAGACACAGATGAAAGGACAGAATACAATAGAAAGGGTCATTCTATAAACAAGGAACACTATATTCTGCTCAGGGAAACCAGAAAAGGGAATAACTACAGGAACATTTTTTTTTTACAAGAACATTTTAATTCACATCTATTAAAGACAAAATACTTTAAATTGTGGTGACATCTTGTAAAAATATAACACAATATTCTCCCTGTTGGCCTAATATGAAGGAGACCCTTCATACAACACAGGCTAACAGAGCCTCTGAATACTATTAACAATGTGCTTGGTTGATAATCGCCTGTTTTCTTTAAAAAGCCTTTATCAGAATTGAACTGGGAACAAAAAGTTTATATTCATATACTCTCACTGCTCAGCCAAATGACCTTGGGAATTCTTTTAATGATATTTTGGTCAGTGTTGGTCAGCTTATAAAATGGTAGTCCTGTTCAATTTTTTTCATCTGATGATATTGAAACCATCTTAATTTATGTAAATATAGTTCATGATGTTCACACAAAGGTGAAATAGACTAATGATTCATTTCTCAGACCATATGCCTGTTTTTAAGCAACACATGGCTTTATCCCTAAGGTCCCTTTTGGCTGTAAAATAACATGATTTTATAGTATATGTCAATACTCTTAGAAATGTTAGTAGTGGTTAAATGACCAGGCTTTGTATTTGAGCATCAGCTTTGCCATTAACTGCATGCCTAACTTTAAACAGATTAATTACTCTCTGTGGGTCTCATGTCATGGTCTATAAAATGGAAGTAATAATAACTTATCCCACTACACCTGTATCTTGTTCTCATGGTCAGCTGCCTGTCAAGACAGCCCTAGAAATGCCTTACAAGTTGAAACATTAAGATGAATGACATTTATTTGCTGCTCCCAGTCCCACCCCAAGCAAATTTAGAAACAAATACAGCAGTCTTATTTGATATAAGCTAGTCTAGAGTGACATCTGGTGGATTATTTTTAAAGTTCACAAATGCTGCACTTAAGGGGAAATTCTATTCCTTAAAGAAAAATTCTATTCCTTATGGAAACTTGTATGAGCAGTGAGCTGCCCACCAAGACATCAGGAAGAGTAGGTGAGATCAAATAAGCAGAAACACCTCTACACCCAGGATGTCACATAGTATGCAGTACTTTCCCAAGGAAAAAAGGTTTTGGATACTGAGGACCAAGTACAGAGCCAAAAAGTTGAAACCCTGTGTTCTGGGTATTTATTCGTAGAGAACAGGCAAGACTGTTTTTCTGGACACATTTCCTTAACATGTTGTAGTGATGGGAGTAAACTTGACCTTTAAGTTTTCTCCTTTTCTATAAAATAGAATATCATCTTATAAGCTTAAATAAACCCTAAATTTCCAGTACCAAGTTGTTAGTTACAATTTCTCATTGTAAATACCATCTTTGTTACATAAATGCATAATAAAATGAATCAAAATAAAGAGGCTAAAAGCTCACTCACTCTAGTCTTAACAGTAGCGTTCATAGAGTAGTAATAATAGCTAACAAGTGCAATGCTAATATTTTTCTAAGGATTACCTTAAACTGTTAATGCAGAAGCTGAGAAGGCATCAGCAATAAAAGGTCACAAGATGCTACTGAGGAAGGATTGGGGGCTATACAAAAGCCCCCCACAGGGAAAGCCACCATTGCTAAAGGCCATCAATATGGGTTACAACACTGCATGTCCTGAAACACTTTTATGGGGCTTTCATTACCTCACTTCCCTACCTGCTGACTTAGAGATATAGTCTTGTAGCAAGAAAAGTCAATAGCATGGCTGACCCACCATATCTCAGTTTCCAAACTGGCATGCAAGTCCAAGTCAGCTCAAACTAGGGGAAGGTCAAAGCCTACAAATGTAAGAAATATCAAAGCTCTGCTATGAGACTGAGTGGATTAGTTTCATTCCTGGAAAATGAGATTGTTTATTGCTACTAAAAGTGACATCAAAAGCTGTGGAACATATTCAAGTTACTGTCAAGACTACAGAAAGTACTTGTGACACAGTATGGATTAATGGTGGTAAAATAAAGTTGTTTTCTACTTTAGACTACCTAATCCTGTTCATTCAATTATCTGTGTGGACTGTCTTGAGCCAAATAGAATACTGTTTTTGGAAGATGAGAAGGCAAATAAATAACCTGGCACAGGACCTCTGAAAGAATGGAAGAGACATGGTTCCCAAGAGATAGGGGAGAAAATTATACACCATAAATGTTTTCTCTGTCAAGGAATTGTAGAAAATATACTCTGAAATGAGTAATAAATCTGCAACACACAATGAAAAGGAAAACTGGTGCCAGACGAATCCTATAAAAGAATGAGGTGATATACAAAGCACAACTGGGATGTATAAAAAGAGTAGTAATAAGTCAGTATCATGAGGTCAGGCTTGAAAAAGCCATCTGGGTTGTTTCCATAGCTTGGTATTGTGAACAGTGTTGCCATTAACATTGGTATACAAGTATCTCTATTATATCCTGACTTATGTTTCTTTGGGTATATGCCCAAGAGTGGTATCCCTGGATCATATCTTTAGCTTTCTGAGGGATCTCCATACTGCTTTCCATAATGATTGTACTAATTTGCATTCCCATCTACAGTGTATAAGGGTTCCTGTTTTACTACATCCTCAATAGCATTTGCTGCTGTTTTTGCCCTTGAATATGACCATTCTAAGTGGAGTGAGGTGAAATCTTAGTGTAGTTTTGATTTGCATCTCTTTTGCAGCCAGGGAAGTTGAATACTTCTTCGTGTATTTATTGGCTATTTGTAACTCATCCTTTGAGAATTCCCTGTATAATTCATGTGCCCATTTCTTCATTAGATTGTTGATTCTCTGGAGGTTGAATTTTGAGGTTTTTGTATATTCTGAACATTTGTCCCTTATTGGATAAGTATCTGCCAAAGATTTTCTCCCATTCTGTGGGGAGTCTCTTAAGTCTAGTGACTGTTTTTTCAGCTGTGCAGAAGCTTTTTAATTTGGTGCAGTCCCATTTTTTCATTCTTTCTTTAGATGCTGAGCCTTTTGAGTTTTATTTAGGAAGTCATTCCCTATGCCTTTATGTTCCAGTGCATTTCCTGCTACTTCCTGCAGTTGTTTCAAAGTTTAAGGCCTTATAGTAAGGTCTTTGGTCCACTTTAAGTTGATATTGGTACAGGGTGAGAGACAGGGATATAACTTCAGTCTTTTACATGTGGATATCCAGTTTTCCCAGCAACATTTGTTGAAGAGACTCTTTTCTCCATTGTGTATTTTGGTCTCCCTTTTGAAGATCAGTTGGCTATAGGTGCGTGAGTTTGTGTCTGGGTCTTCTATTCTAATCCATTGACAGATTTGACATTTCAGGTGGACAGAAATAAATTATTATGACTAAGGGACCTTAACAGCAAAGTCAATATACCACTAAAAGAATACACTCCTTTCAAGTACCAATGTGCTATTTTTTTAAAAACTGGTTACCTAATATATCATCAAGAAAAACTTAAAAAAATATAAAATAGTAAAAACACCAACTTTATTTTCTAATCTCTGCAATAAAACTAGAAATTGAATAATCAAAAGCAAAAGCTGATAAGGGAAAATCGCAGCAGCTGTAATACTGGCACCTCACAAAATCTAATAGAGCACAACACAAAAATGTAAACCTCTCTTAGGTCACAAAGGAAATCAAAATTTCCAGCATAGCCTATCTTTTTAGCAATATGGTGGACTACACTCTTTTAATGGGACATGGATAAATTATAATCAACATTTTTTAGTCCATTACTAAGTGCAGGGAGCTTAATGGACAACACCAAGCACAGGTAAAAGCCATGGCCACCCTCAAGGCAAATGCTGATGGGGAAGGTGAATGGGAGACCTTGAGGCTGAACCTGGACTGCCACTGTAGCTAGGAATCTCAAAAGAGGACTCTGCCCTGGAAGTCTGCTCACCAGTGAAGGGGACCTTCCTGGAATTCTGGATCCAAGTGTCCCCACATGGTTCTCCCTTAACAATTATGACCCTTACCTACTATCACCTAGGTCTAGGGTCACTTAGGTCTGGAGTTCGAATGGATAAGTCCTGTCTGGTCAGAGAAACTCAAACCAAAAAAAGAAGTCAGCTCTACCTGACAGAACTTATGTCCTGGGATCAAGCAGAAACTAAAGCAAGCATGCTATGGAGCAAAGAATTCCTTCCTTGGGTCCTTTGTTTATTCTCTGGTCAAGTTCAACTTTAAATGAGCTCATGAAAAACAAAACAAATTAAAAAATAAACACATGAAGAAAAGAACACAAATAAGAAATGGGTATAAAAGGGCAAAGATGGTGGAAATATTATGTACTCATGTAAGAAAATGGAAAAATGAAGCCTGTTGGAACTATTTCAGGAATGATGGGAAGAGGGATAAAAGAGGATGATGGGTAGGGTACATTCAGCTATACTATATTACAAGAACTTTTTAAATGTCATGATGTATCCCAAGTACAACAATAAAGAAAAACCAAACTTAAAAATTTTAAATGAGCCAGCAGATTTAAGTCCCAGAGGACTCCAAATATTGAAATTTTCAGATACATAAGAAAGATTAATCTTTATGTGCTAATGTTCCAAAGCTAAGAGATGAAATAAAAACAAAGAAGACTTGCTCCAAATTAGGAGCAAGTTCTCTGACTAGTGTGGAAAGGGTATGGCAAGGGGATAGTACATAGGTATCTTGAAACAGTGAATTTTGTTCTATGTCTTTTGCTGGGGTAGAATCACAGGTATTTGGATATTATTATCCACTATGGTGACATTAAAACTGAAAATAATCTCTATTTCAAATATTATGTGAAATATAATTTAAATAGTTGAGAACTTTTGTGAAACAGACATTTACATTTGTTTCCTCCTAAAGTCTCAGTAAAATTATATATAAAATACTTTTAAACATGCCTGCCAAGCACAAACCCCTTAATTCAAACCCCAATACCTGAAAGTAATAAAATATTTTCACAGGTGTCAGTTAACCCACTAGGACAAAGAGAAAAGTGGAGATGACAGCAGATATATAATTATTGGGGGAAGGAGGATGTTGCTAGGAGTCCCTGAAGTCTTTCCAGTAGCAACCCTCTGAATCAGAGTGCTCCTCCTTCAGTGTCTACTCCCTGAACTCTACCCCAGTCACTTGACACTGGGTTGCTTTTGTTCTGTCAAGCTATCTTTCTGGAAAACACTACTCTAAAATTTAAAAAATGTGACTTCATCCCAGGCTTCCACTTATCTTAGTTTCTAGACCATGTTTTCTTTCTCAGGCTGTGATCCAGGCCCCAGGGCTTCTTCCCTGCAGCAGTCGTACTCTCTTTAGTATCCCACAAACTCAAGAAAGTATCCACCCCCTCCTCCAATTCTGGCCAAGGAAGAGAGCTTTGTTGTAAACATGAGTTCTTTGAACACCAGTCCCAGTTAAAAGCAGCACTATCCCAGTGTAGCACAAGGATTCAGCACAGTGCATATAAAGTAGACCAATCACAAGAAATACACACTGCATTGTGACTCCAGACCTTAAAATCAAAGAGAAGAACAAGACAAGAAAGAGGTGAATTTCCTGAAAAGAGCAACAACTAGTAACAGCTTTCCTCTTAATGGCATAAATGGATGCCAGAATAAATTTCAATCCACAAACATGCACCCAATGCAGCTACTTAATGAATTTTAAAAGGATATATTTCATCATTAGGAAAAGCTGAAAGATAGCTAGAAAGAAGTTCTGAAATTTACAAAAGGGAGCAAGAAGTTGGTAAATGTGAAAATTTCTATAATAATGTCAATTTATGAGCTTCAGAAAGATATAAACACCAAAGAAAAACTACATGTACAGGTTGTTATGGGCAGCATTGGTGAAGGGGTTTGTAAAAGGTCATATTCCAGAGTGGCCTCTGTAAAAACTTGGAGGTGGGAGAATGCATAATAGGACATTGCTGCAAAACTCAAGGGAGAGAATAGCAAAACCTGGAATTGGAAGGGAAGTGATGACTGCAACAGGAAATATTTCCTAAAGCATGTTTAAAAATGGGATTTTTGTGGTCACCAAATTGAAGAGGCTGTCCATAGAATGGGGGAAAATCTTTGCCAACTATAAATCTGACAAGGGATTAATAACTGGAATATACAGTTAGCTCAAAAAACTAAACTCCTGAAAAATCAATGAAGAATTGGGCAAATGAACTGAACAAAGCTTTTTCAAAGGAACATGTCCAAATAACCAAAAAACACATGAAGAAATGGGCAACATCTCTGGCCATGCAAATCAAAATCACACTAAGATTCCACTTACTTCTGTTAGAATGGCTATCATCAAGAACACAACAAATGCTGGTGAGGATGTGGGAAAACAGTATGGAGGCTCCTCAAAAAACAAAAAATAGAACTGTCATATCATCCAGCAATACTACTCCTAGGGATATCACTGAAGGAATATAAGTAAGGTTTCAATAAAAGCACCTGAACACCCATGTTTATTGAAGCATTATTCACAATAGCTAAGCTACAGAAACAGCCTATAAGCCCCTCTTCTGAAGAATGGATTGAGAAAATGTATCTATATACAGTGGAACTTTATTCAGCCATGAGGAATAAAATTTTGTCATTTTCAGGTAAATGGATAGAATTTAAGAACATAATCTTAAGTGAAGTTATCCAGGTTCAGAAAGCTAGCGGCCACATGTTTTCTCCCATATGTGGAATGTAGAACTAATAAAAATACATACAAGCAATATTATGAAAAACAGGTCACACTAAGGGGAGGTCACATACAGAGAGGGAAGATAAAAGAAGGAAGTTACAAAGGTGAATATGGTTGATGCACTTCCTATACAAGAGTGAAAACAGATTTTTTAACACTATAAACAGAGCCAGAAAAATAGAAGGGATGAAGCAATTTGAGTTATATATATATATATGTACACAAACGGAAATTTCACATGAAAACTCTCTGTATAGTTATCTTAAACAAAAATGTCAATTTTTTTACAAAATCAGAGAATAGGAGGGCACAACAGGTCCTGTCTAGGGGTTGGTACCAGTGGGAGAAGGTAGGATGTGTGGAAAGTGGGAGATGTAGGAGTGTGAATATTATCCAAATACTGTGTGCACATATATGTAAGTGGAAAACAAGACCTTTTGAAACCATTCCAGAAATGGTTGAGGGGAGATAAAGGAGAATTATGGATGGGCTGAATTCAACTATGATACATTTGATATATTGTAAGAACTTTTGTAAATGTCACAATGTAATAAAAACAACTTAGTTCAAAAAACAATGAGATTTCTGGCAACTCATTCCAAAGTTCTCTGAGAAACCACTAGAGAATTAGAAGCAGAGTAATAGTGAGAGAGAAAACTCAGCCTACAGTGTGAAGAATGGATTGGAGAGAGGGCAGCTATCCTGGAAGCAAAAAGACCTTTTGGGAAGCTATTATAGCATCCTGCAAAGACAGTGGTGATGTCTTGAAGGAGAATGAGTGCTGTCACAAGATTCATGAGATCTCTGTACAGCACAATGCAGCTTCAGGTGGATTCTGAGGGCTTTGTGACTATGACAATAGGACTCACTAGACACTGGTGGAGACAAGGAGGTATTGAGGGCCCCTCCTTTCTTCCTATGCACGGAGCTGACTTTCCTGTGACCTTATTTCCACCTTAATTTCAACATAGCAAGTTACCCCCTAGGACCAACTTAATCCCTACCTTATGGACAGTTAAAATCAGGAAAGATGTGTGCCTTAAGAGGAGGATATCATATTACCCTTATATCTGAATATATAATTTAAAGTAATGGGATTCTGTAACTTCAGACATTTTAGAGCTGGGCAACTATCAAGCCAAACACAGTCTCACACCTGTAATCCTAGGTATTTGGAAGACTGAGAGCAGGACAATCACATTTTGAGGTCAGTCTGGACAAGTTCACAAGACCCTATCTCAACCAAAAGCTGGGCCCTGTGGCATGCCTCTATCATCCCAAGCTATGCTGGGGCTGAGATTGGAGGTTCATGCTTCCAGCCAGCCCAGGAAAATACATTTGCAGGGCACTATCTCAATAGAAAAAAACTGAGTACAGTGGTACTTGCCTGGTATTTCAGCAATGGCTGGAAGCTTAAAATAGAAGGATCCCAGTCAAAGCCAGCCTAGGCAGAAAATGATACCCTATCCCCAAAATAACCAAAACCAAAAGGGCTGGAGGTGCAGCACAAGAGGTAGAGCACATGCCTTCACCAATGCAGAGCCCTGAGTTAAAATTCCAGTACCACAACACACAAAAAAACAAAACACTGAAGATCCCAAATATAACAACATATTTTAGAGCTATAGATACCTCAGAGGTAATGTTTTATATTCTCAGTAAGGACATGATGACAGTGATACTGAACAAGATACAATTTTCCCAAAGTGTGTAAATGACAGGTCAAGGTCCCTAATTTGGGTTTCTAAAGCTACTTATCCAAATACTTTAACTCTGTCTAGTAGAAATAAAAAAATAATTGTTTCTGAAATATGGCTTGTGTGTTAGAATCTAGGCTCTTCTATACACTAGTTTTGTGATTTGCTGAAAATTATAAAAACTTGAATGTCTCAGTAAAATGATAACAATCATAATACCTAGCTCATAGGATTGTTAAGAGGTTTAAATGAGATAATGAAACCAGAGTTTTGGACACACATCCCAAGTCCTGAGACTCCATATGCCAAGTCTGGTCACCCACCCCTAAATGCCAAATAAAGAGGCATGGTG
Organism: Castor canadensis; assembly: GCF_047511655.1. NCBI lineage: Eukaryota > Metazoa > Chordata > Mammalia > Rodentia > Castoridae > Castor > Castor canadensis. The sequence continues at coordinate 54,875,480 of NC_133401.1, read as the reverse complement.
AAGGAAGGGAGAGGAGGTTTATTTCATGGCTTGGGACTTGCCATGGGAAGAGGAAGAGTGAACACTCAGTTCATCCTCAGCCATCTTTGGTGTATAGACAAGATCTATAGGTTTAAGTAGACAAGAGAACTGGGAGAAGGGTACAAAAGGTATGCATTGTTAAACAGTCCAGTTATAGGTATGGTCTGATTGGTCTCATGACTGGTGGGGCCAGCAATCTTGGATAGGCAGGTGGTCTGCTGGGTTCCTGACTGGCAGAGCCTGCAGTTTTGGTCAGGAGATGGTATAGTCCCATTTTGGAAGTTACAACCTGGAAAGAGTAATCTGGTTCCTGTTTGGGAGGACTCTTGGGATAATTGTCCTCACTGAGAGGGTGGCAAGTCCAGGTGGCTCCAGTTCATTGTCATGAAGATATTATCAGTTTGTCCTTTTTGGAATCCAAGGAGATTGTAAAATGACTATAAAAATAATGGCTTAAAGCAAAGAAAGATACAAAATGGGGTCAAAAATGACAAGTATTTCCTGTTTTTAGTCAATTTGTGAGCTCAAGTAAGGTGACAGTGCTTTCCAGCAAAAGCAACTTGAGTGCCTCTTACAATAGTGTGTTAAAGTGTTTAGGCTATGACTACACATAGAACATATCAGTCAATGTTATCTCTTATTATCAATGTTTTTATATTAATTTTATCTTTTAACATTAGAATTTTAATTACTCTATAGGGTAACAATTACCATATGGTGATAGTTTAATTCTCTCATTTACCCCTATCATAGGTACTTAACCTGCTTTTGCTGAAATGCACTTACTGTTAACTAAAATCAGAAGAAGCTTGGCACCCCTATTTCCACTTTGTATCTGTCCTTGCTCTAAGCCATTCTCTTTACAGTCACTTTTCAATCACCTTAGATTCCAGAAAGGACAGAACTAATAACATCTTTATGACAAGGATTGAAGATTCCTATAAGGAACAGTGAAGACTTGCAGCACAGACCATCCCTCCCTCCAAATGAGGACAATTATGTATAATGATTAGGCTGTACCTTGGAGCAGAAGTAATTGTCTCATAAAAAACAGATTTCTCTCCTCAAGTGACGACAGTGATAACATCTTCTCTAGAACCCTTTAGGAACACTTGGACTAAGACAATGGTTAACCAGAATATAACTATCACTAGGACTTTTAAAATATGAATAGCTTTGTCCTCTGTCCCCAGTTCTTTTGTCTACTTAAACCTATAGCTCATGTCTACTCCCAGAAGATGAGTGAAGATGAGCTCAGTGCTCATTCTGTCTGCCTCTTCCCATAGCATGTCCTGAGTCCTGTACTAAATCTTTCTCTTTCTTCATCATGTCTCTTTATTTGGCATTTAGGGACTGGTGGCCAGACCTGGTGTATGGAATCTCAGGAGTATGGACCTTGGGTCCTAAATTCTAGTTTCACCTCCTATCTCTTCCTTAAGTCCCTATGAATTAGAATATGTATACATGTACACATTCTGGATGGACCTCATAATTCAAACTTTCTTTACCATAAATTTAACTCCTTTCACAATACCCTTCTTGTTTCCTACTTATATCCTCTTCATAGTTTAAGACTAATGTCCATCCATAATTTTTATAATAATTTCTTCCCTGAGCACTTTGCTTTCTGGGATTTCTCTTTCCTCCTGAAGCAGGTTAGAATTAAGGAAAATTTGGGACTTTTAGAAAATATAGAGTTAATATTGTGTTGCAGTTTAAACACTCCTCTTTTCCACTGAGCTTCTTTTGAATTGCAAATAGTTTATTCATACACTAGCTCAGGGATAACACAAACCATCTTCATCTGGCCAGGGACCACACATGATCCTCCTCAATCATCGATTTTTGGTCAGGAATCACCAGGTTGTTCACTTCCCATAGGTTAGCACAAGTTTTAAAATCACCTGAAAAAGAAAAAGACTGTCAAGCTCTGCTTCCACTTGGTCCTAATATGTCCCTTTTATAGTTCCCCTCCTTTGTAATTTTAATAAACTCCATTACACCTAAATGTCCTGCCATGGGTTCTTCCACATGGGACAGTATTTGTAAATCTTCTGATCAGAGATTGCATCATTGCTGTGAACACTCCCATCTCCAATTTGTAGTTTAGTACTGAATAGCCAGGCTCAGAAGGCCAGAAATCATATGTTCTCTCTCATATGTGGAATTTAGACCTAAAACAAATTCAGTAATATTATTAGACATGGGTCACACACTAAGGGGAGAACATATACAGGAGGAATAGGGAAAGGTAGGAATCTCAAAAGTTGAAAGTGTTTGATGTACCCACTGTAGAAGAGCTAATATAATAATCTTAAACTGAAAAAGTTGTTGGGGTACTTTAACTTGCAGCCCACCTAGCCTAGAAATCAGCTATAAGTGGCATAACCCTTGGGTAACCTCATGAAGAGGAAGATAGCTTTGAAACAGGGTTGTAAAACATGGTAAACTGTCAATTAAAAGCTGTAACCTTGGACAGAGCTGTGAGGAATTGCTCATTAGAGCCATGCCAAAGTTCGGGACCCAGATGAAAGGCACCATGCAGAGATAAGCACCCATTCCTGCCTTTCTTTGTCTCCACTTGTAAATAAACTTTCCAAAGCAGGACTCTCCTGCTGTTCTTATCTAAACCTTAGGTTTCTATTCCACTACTAGCCCCTAATTTATGGGAGAATGCATTCCCTGTAACCTGATAAGTAAACCTCTGGTGTTTCCCCAGTTCCCAATAAATAATATTACCCCACCGCCAGGATTTGAGCAAGATCAGAATGTGGGCAAGATCAGGAAAATGTGACCCCAGGGGCATGAGGAATTCCTATGTGACAATGATTGATGCTTTAAAGAGTATAAGACCTGCTTAAACTTTGCTCTCAGGGTCGTTGTTGAAACCTGCTGCATCAGGCAGATGCTCGGACCCTAGCTGGCTAGAAATAAACCTCACCTTGTGACTTCCTTTGTCTCAAGTGTCCTTTGTCCTCTCAGAAGGTGGCCAGCCTCGTACCCTAACAGCTGGAGGCCCCAGTGAGATCGGCCCCTCCCTGAGAGGAACAAATGGCTTCCGATACTGAGGTTTAATTGGGAAGGACCGTGGAAGGAGGATTGACCACCTTCGTTTGGAAGGACTTAGAGTTCCCTTCTGAATTTGGTTGAGAATTCTCATTGAGTGGAAGGAAGGGGTCACAGCTCTAGAGGCTTCACTTTTGGAAGTTGTGGGAGACATCCCTGACAGTCAGGAACCATGCTGACATCATCAGTGGATGCCGTTTGGGTGGTCTTTGGGTAAGGATCCTGAGTCTGGTGTGAATGGAAGTGTGCCTGTGAGAGTAGTCTGGTTGACCAGCCGGTACTTCTGTATGTTGGAGAGTCCTGTGTGAATTTATTGTCTGCTGGAATTGTCTCTTTTGTTCTTTGTTGTTTCCTTTGTCCATCTCTTCTGATCATCATGGGACAGGCCCAGGTAACTCCTAAGACCCTTCTTCTGAGTCATTTTTCAGAAATCCGTGCTAAGGGACACAATTATGGCATGGAAATTAAGAAAGGTAAGTTTGATTTGCTCAGTGGAATGGCCAACCTTTAATGTAGGCTGGCCCCCTCAGGGTAACTTCTCCTTGGACACAATTAAGAAGGTCTGCAATGTCATTAATAAACCTGGTCTTCATGGCCACCCTGATCAATATCCTTACATCCTTATGTGGCAGACCTTAGTAGAGGATCCCCCTTCCTGGCTGCGGCTGTATACCCATGAGGCACCTACAGACAGCCCATGATACTGACCATGTTGGGGAATGCACCCACTCCTGTTAATTCCCCTAAGAAGCCTATTCTGCAGGAAGAACCAGCTTCCCATCTGTCCTTGATAGACTTAGATTCTGAGGCAAGCCCCCTGCTGTATGCCGCTGCTGAGCCGCTCCAGCCAGAGGCAACTGCCCCCCCGAACCTCCCCATTCATCAGCCTCCCTGTCTGCACCCCCCGCCCCAGTCTCTGGACCGGTGAGGGGACTCAGGCCCCATAGGCAGTGAGAAGAAATTCCGGAGGAGGAGCCCTCTTCCACTTCCATCGCCCCCCCATCCTCCCAGTGCGGGCTCTGGCAGTGCTGGTCCTGATGGGGGACACATCTATCAGTATTGGCCCTTTTCAAGTAGTGACCTGTACAACTGGAAAGCCCAGAATCCTCCTTTCTCTGAGGATCTTAGAGGCCTGACCGATCTGTTCGAGTCCATTTTACATACTCACAGTCCTACATGGGATGACTGTCAGCAGCTCCTTAAGACTCTATTCACCACTGAGGAATGGGAGTGGATTCTCACTGAAGCCAGAAAGAATGTCCCTGGCAATGACAGATGACCGACTACCCTGCCAAACCTGATTGGTGACTGTTTTCCCTTAAACAGACCCAATTGGGACTATGGGAATGCAGAAGGTAGGGAGCATCTCTGGGTCTACTGCCAGACTCTTATGGCAGGCCTCTGGGCGGCAGCTAGCCACCCTACCAATCTGGCTAAGGTAAAGACTGTATTGCAGGGGGAGAATGAAAGCCTGGCCACATTCCTTGACCACCTTTATGATTCATAAAGACAGTATACCCCCCCTAGATCCACTAGTGGAGGTAAATCAGTCAGTCGTGATAATGTCCTTCATAAATCAGGCTGCCCCGATATTAGGAAGAAACTATATAAGCAGGAAGGACTTGGGGAAATGACTATCCGGGATCTGATGAAAGTAGCCAAAAAAGTTTTTAACACCTGGGAAACCCCAGAAGAGTGAGAGGATAGAATCAGGAAAGAAAATCAGGAACTACAAGAAAGGATTCAGAGGGAGGACAGGGAAAACCAGAGTAAGGAAAACAAGAAACAGCAGAAGGAAATGGCTAAAATATTGCTAGCAGGGGTCCAAGGTTTGGCTGGACCAGGCTCTGGAAGGACTGGCCCCCCCCCCATCCCTGAAGAGATCAGCCCCGGTTAGGCCAGGGACAGTGTGCCTATTGTAAGGAATATGGACACTGGAAGAGAGAGTGTCCCAAGCTCCAGGGTCGCTTGAGGCCAAATAGCAGGCCAAACAATGACACCTGGGTCCTGTTAACTGAATTGGACAATTCAGTCATTGGACAATGACTAGAGGGGACGGGACTCAGAACCTCTCCCTGAGTCTTGGGTAACCATATATGTGGAGTGGAAGCCTGTGAGATGCATGATGGACACAGGGGCTCAATATTCAGTTCTAAATAAATCTTCTGGGCCACTGTCTCAGAAAATTAGTCTCATGCAAGGAGCCACTGGATCCAAGACATATCAATGGACTAGCAAGCATCAGGTGGATTTGGGTCAACATCAGGTGACCCATTCCTTTTTGGTCATTCCTGAATGCCCTGCCCCACTTCTGGGGCACAATCTGCTAACTAAGGTGAGGGCTCACATTCACTTTGAGCCGGATGGAATCAAAGTGATGGATGGACTAGGACAGCCCCTCCAAGTCCTGACTGTGTCTCTCGAGGATGAACATCACTTGTTCTCCTTGCAGGACCCTTCCCTGAAACCTATTGAGTGGTCCCCTGAAAGACTTATTGGATTCAAACCTTCCCCCAGGCTTAGGCAGAAATAACACTTGTGGGGCTGGCGAAACATCAAGCACTGGTAAAGGTAGAAATTAAGGCTTCGGCTCAGCCCATCTGAGTCTGTCAGTATCCCATGTCTTCCGAGGCACAGAGTGGGATTGCCCCTCACATTAATAGTTTCCTGGAGGCTGGAATATTACGGCCCTGCCATTCTGCTTGGAACACTCCACTCCTCCCCGTTAAGAAACCCTGGGAAAAAGACTATAGGCCAGTCCAAGATTTAAGGAAAGTAAATAAGAGGGTCGAGGACACCCACCCCACAGTCCCCAACCCCTATACCTTGCTGAGCCATTTGCCCCCTTCCCATGTTTGGTATACCACTTTCGACTTGCAAGATGCTTTTTTTAGCATAGCCCTGGCACCCAACAGTCAACACATTTTCGCCTTCGAATGGCATGATGAAAATACAGGAACCCCCCAGACAGTTAACATGGACTAGACTCCCACAGGGTTTCAAAAACTCCCCTACTCTGTTCAGTGAGGCTCTTAATCAGGATCTGGACTCATATCGCCAGAGCCACAGTTCCATCACACTTTTGCAGTATGTAGATGACTTGCTTCTGGCAGCTACATCTGAAGCTGAATGCCGGCAAGCCACTGGAGACCTCCTCCAGGAGCTGGGGAAATTGGGATATTGGGCCAGTACAGTGAAGGCCCAAATTTGTAGACAGTCACCTACCTGGGGTATGAACTAAAAGAGGGAGCCAGATGGTTAATGAATGCTATGAAAGAAACTATTCTCAGACTCCCCGTCCCCACCTCAGCTCGAGAAATTCGTGAGTTCCTGGGGGTGGTGGGCTACTGCCAGCTGTGGATATTGGGGTATGCTGAACTGGCAAAACCTTTGTACGAGACAACTAAAGATAAGGCTCCATGGGCCTGGGGGCCAGATCAACAAAAGGCCTTTGAGGAGCTCAAGACCGCCCTCCTGAGAGCTCCAGCCCTGGCGCTGCCAGACCCTCTAAAGCCCTTCACCCTCTTTGTAGATGAAAGGAGGGGAACAGTGAAAGGGGCTCTTACACAGTGCCTAGGGCCCTGGAAGCGTCCAGTTGCTTATCTATCCAAAAGGTTGGACCCAGTTACAGCAGGCTGGCCCCCATGCTTGCAGATCATAGTGGCAGTTGCCTTAATGGTAAAGGACGCAGATAAGCTCACTTTTGGGCAACATCTGAAGGTGGTAATCCCCCATGCAGTAGAGGGGGTCTTAAAGCACCCTCCAGGTAGATGGATGACCAACGCCCAACTGACTCATTACCAAGGGCTCTTGCTGGATGCCCCCCGAATCCTCTTCTCCAAACCAGTTTCTCTTAACCTGGTCACCTTGCTGCCAAATCTAGACCTGGAAGCCCCCCTACATGACTGTCAAGAGATCATAGTTGAAATCACCCAAGTGAGCCCTGATCTCCAGGATTCAGCCCTACCCAACAGTGAGCTGCTGCTATGCTTTCAGCACCGTCCATGTACATGGTGCCATCTACTGGGAAAGGGGTTTCATTACAGCGGAAGGAAAGGAGCTACATAACCTCCCGGAGATCCAGAGATTACTGATTGTGGTGCAGAAGCCTCAGGTTGTGGCAGTAGTACACGTTCCTGGTCACCAGTCTTCCCAGACTCTGGAAGCTATGGGGAACCAGCAAGCGGATGAAACAGCCCAAAACGCTGCTTTGGCCTTCACGACCCTAGCTCTGACTTTACCCGTGCCCAAGCTTCCATGCTTACCACCACTACCCGAGTACACCTCGGAAGACAGACAGTGGATCCAAGGTCACTGATGCCTGGAGTCCAATCAGCAAGGCTGGTATCATGATGATAAAGGGCGACTGATCCTTCCTGAAAAGTTAGGACTGTTTCTCCTCTCCAACCTACATCGTGCCAACCATTTAGGCAAGAAAAAAAAACTACTCAGCCTCTTTGAGTCGGCCCGCCTCTGGTTCCCACACCAAAAAGCCCAGATTCAAAGGATTGTGGACCAATGTGCCGGGTGCCAGACTATAAAACCCAGCAAAAAGGGACTCCTACATACAGGTACATGGGTATGGGGGAGGGCGCCGGGAAGGAGCTGGAAAGTGGATTTCACTGAGGTGAAGCTGGAAGGTATGGGTATAGGTATTTGTTGGTTCTGATAGACACTTTCTCAGGCTGGGTGGAGGCTTTTCCTACAAAACGAGAGACTGCTCAGGTTGTAGCTAAGGTTTTGCTGGAGGAAATCATGCCCAGATATGGCATCCTGAAACTCTAGGCTCTGATAACAGTCTGGCTTTCATCAGTAATGTCCTACAAGGGCTGGCCCGGGCAGTGGGGACTAATTGGAAACTGCATTGTAAATATAACCCCCAGAGCTCAGGGCAGGTAAAAAGAATGAATTGGACCCTGAAGACCTTATCTAAATTAGCCATCGAGACTGGCAGAGACTGGGTGGCCCTCCTACCCTATGCCATCTTCCGGGTTCGAAATTCACCATATTTACATGGATTGAGACCTTTTGAAATTCTATATGGGGCTCCGCCCCCCACTGTTGTCCGAACTCTACTGGACCAAGAACCCAGTATGCCCCCAAATTACTTGGCTAGCTTAAAGGCCCTACAGGAGGTCCAACAAGAGATCTGGCCCTTAGTGCGCTCCTTGTATGAGACCAAAGATGCATCAAACCCAGAACATGGCATCATCCCAGGGGATTGGGTATGGGTAAAGAGACACAGAGCCCACACTTTAGAAAAAAGATGGAAGGGCCCTTACATGGTCATTCTGGTTACCCCCACTGCTCTTAAGGTTGACGGTGTCGGGCCTTGGGTCCACCACTCCCACGTGTGTCAAGCCAGTCAACAAGAATAGGAAGAGGAAAGAGAGTGGATCGCATGGTGGCACCCCGATAATCTGTTAAAACTAAAGCTCATCCTGCCCAGGAAACATACAGAGTGACTCTCCACGTGACTTTCAACGCCCCCTGCAGTGACCTCCGGACTAGGACAGGCCCCAAGATCCAGTATGCAGCAAAATGGTAAAATTCTTCCTGTGCATTCTAAGTCTTCTATGTCTATGCTGGATGGGACCTGCCCAGAACTTTAATCCCCACAAGCCCTATCACCTCACCTGGATGGTCGTAGGTATGTCCACAGGGGAGATTCTCAACCAGACCTCCAAGGTGACCCCTCCTAACGTCTGGTTCCCCAATTTAACCTTTGATCTCACAAAAGTGCTTCAACTAACTTAAAATGATAAATTTGTTCAAAACCACCATTTTTATGTCTGTCCCAGATACCTAAAAGGTAAAAGTAACAGCAAGCAATGTGGGGGGGCGAGAAATTACTTTTGTGCCTCCTGGTCTTGTGTGTCCACTGGTAACATCTGGTGGACACCCCCTGTGACAACAGACCTAATTAACATGTCTCGACCCCCAGGGTCCCAAAATATTCCATGTAACCAAGGCCACCCACTATACAAGACTGTAAAAAGTAATTGTAACCCTGTAACCATCAAATTTACTGAGAAAGGTAAAACTGATGCTCAATGGATATCAGGTCTCCGCTGGGGAGTTCGCCTGTATGACCTGGTCAGGCTCGGGACCCGAGACCAGGGAGCCCTATTTACCATCCGGCTCACATAGCAGCCTGCCCTTACTCGAGCGATAGGCCCAAATAAGGTACTTAAACCACCCTATGTAAGGCCACCTCCCCAACCTCATACAACCCCGGTCCCTTCTCAGCCTCACAAAAGTGCTTGTATTGCAACTACAGGACCACCAGGAACTGGCTCTTCCCTGGGAAGGCCCAGCCCCATGACTGGGTTCACAGACCCCTTTTGGAATTTGGTAAATGCTGCATTCCTAACATTGAACCACACCAGCCCTAATATGACTACCTCCTGCTGGCTGTGCTATGATGTGAGGCCCCCATTCTATGAGGCAATAGGACTAAATGCCACTTACAATGTCTGAACTAGTTAAAACCCCACTCAATGTTCCTGGGAAAACCATAAGAGAGATCTGACTATACAACAAGTGAGCAGCCAAGGAACCTGCTTAGGAAAGGTGCCAGTGGGAAAACAGGACCTATGTGCTGTTGTAGATATCAACCCCACCTGGGGCGATGGTATTAAGTGGGTAATTCCAAAAGACAATGGATGGTGGATATGCTCACAGTCTGGGCTCACCCTTTGTCTATCAACTAATGTCTTTAACGGCTCCAGGGAATTTTGTGTCCTAGTGACTGTGCTGCCCTGCATCATCTATCATTCTGAGGAAAGCCTATATTCACACTGGAATACAGGAACAGGTAAAAAATAAAAGAGAGAGTCTATTTCTGCATTAACCATTGCTACCCTACTTAGTCTAAGAGTGGCTGGAGCAGGAACTGGCATAGCATCCCTGGCTACTCAACATAGTGGGATGTCCTTGCTGCACACGGCCATAGACGAGGACATAGAGAGAATAGAAGCCTCCATTAGTCACCTAGAAAAATCCCTTACCTCCCTATCTGAGGTAGTACTCCAGAACAGACAGGGGCTAGACTTATTGTTCCTTCAGCAGGGGGGAATATATGCTGCCTTAGGGGAGGAATGTTGTTTCTATGCTGATCATTCGGGAGTAGTTAGGGAGTCTATGTCTAAAGTGAGGGAAGAACTGGCAAAAAGAAAGCGGGAAAGAGAAGCCCAAGAAGATTGGTTTGATGCTTGGTTCAATAGGTCCCTCTGGTTTACTACCTTGGTCTCCACCCTAGTGGGTCCCTTGGTTATACTGCTGCTTATCCTATCTTTCAGCCCATGCATTCTGAATAAGCTAGTGACCTTTATAAAGGATCGACTTAGTACAGTCCAACTCATGGTCCTGAGACAGCAATATAAAGGGCTACCTAGACCTGAAAATGTTTATATGTATCATCCAAATTAGCATGATTCCTCATTATGAACATCTACAGGGGGGAATGTTGGGGTACTTTAACTTGCAGCCCACCTAGCCTAGAAATCAGCTATAACTGGCATAACCCTTGGGTAACCTCGTGAAGAGGAAGATAGCTTTGAAACAGGGTTGTAAAACATGGTAAACTGTCAATTAAAAGCTGTAACCTTGGACAGAGCTGTGAGGAATTGCTCATTAGAGCCATGCCAAAGTTCGGGACCCAGATGAAAGGCACCATGCAGAGATAAGCACCCATTCCTGCCTTTCTTTGTCTCCACTTGTAAATAAACTTTCCAAAGCAGGACTCTCCTGCTGTTCTTATCTAAACCTTAGGTTTCTATTCCACTACTAGCCCCTAATTTATGGGAGAATGCATTCCCTGTAACCTGATAAGTAAACCTCTGGTGTTTCCCCAGTTCCCAATAAATAATATTACCCCACCGCCAGGATTTGAGCAAGATCAGAATGTGGGCAAGATCAGGAAAATGTGACCCCAGGGGCATGAGGAATTCCTATGTGACAATGATTGATGCTTTAAAGAGTATAAGACCTGCTTAAACTTTGCTCTCAGGGTCGTTGTTGAAACCTGCTGCATCAGGCAGATGCTCGGACCCTAGCTGGCTAGAAATAAACCTCACCTTGTGACTTCCTTTGTCTCAAGTGTCCTTTGTCCTCTCAGAAGGTGGCCGGCCTCGAACCCAAACAGAAGGTGACCAGGAAGTAGTGAAGAGGTCTGGTAGAGATTACCCAATTCAGGTTGTAATACACACGTGCATGGAAGCAATGCTAGGAATCTCTCTCTACAGCTATCCTTATCTCAAATTAGCAAAACCACTATGTCTTCATTATTACTGCTTATGTGTTCTCAACAAAATTTGAGAAGAGGGAAGAACAGGTTCTGCCTGGAAGTGAAGGGGTTGGGGCAGAGAAGAAGGGGGTGGGAGGCAGGGGGGAGAGATGGCCCAAACAATGTATGCAGATATGAATAAAAGAATAAAAAAATCATTAAGCTAAAAAAAATTATAATTAAAATTTAAAAAATGGTACTGAATTGTCATGTCTTGTGTGTTTCATTATTAGTTTTGTCCCATCACGAGATTAGAGACAATGACAATGCTGTAAACTCTTTCTCTCCTCCCTGCAGAGTGATTCCAAATTCAAATTCGGATTTGGCATAGTAACTTGCTCCTAATCTTTATTCATTTGTTTCTACAATTCCATTCCAAGTTTTCACCTCTACTATATTATGTGAATTGAGCAGGAAGATTAGAACATTTTTCTTACATAGTACATGAGAAAGGGATTTCAATTTATCTACCTTTTTTGGAGGGGACCCAGGCCATCTATAAATGTTAATTGTTTCTCTTATCATCTCATTTGCATGAGAAGGCTTGGAGGCCAGAATCCCTTGGAGGTGTTTTCAGCCTGCTTGTGGTTGCTTAAATAACACTCAGATAATATGGCTGGGCCTTGCTCCTTGGAATTGGTTATCTGCTACCTGCATCCTGTGTGGCCTGTTGGGGCTTCTGAAGTTGTTCAGTTTTCTGCTTCTGACAGTTTTTCTGATCCAAGCCATGGAACTAAAGTTCTCTGGGTGGCTGCACTACATCCAGCCAATTTCCAGAGTCCTTTTGATGTGGAAATATTGTCAGATGAGAAACCAAGTGACACTCAGAGAAATGGAGAACTCAGATTTTATTTTATGCAGGCAGTCCCAGATGAGTTTGCACTCAAAATTCCAGGCCCCAAACAAAGAATTCATAGAATACTTAAAGGGCAGTGCAAGGCATCAGGTTACAAGGAATTTGTTAGGGTTAATAGGTGAGCCAGTGCTGGATTAGAGACCTGGGGTTGTTTAGATAAGGGCAGCAGAGGAGATCTGCTTTGGAAAGTTTATTTACAGAAGGAGAAAAAGGAAGGCAGGAGTGGGCAATTATCTCTACATGGTGCTTTTTGTCTCAGCTCTGAACTTTCTTTTATAGCTTTAATTAGCAATTTCTTATGTCCTACAGCTTTGCCTGAGATAATCTTATTGTTTATTTCTTCCCTTTTGATGCTTTTCCTACTTGTGTACAAGCATTGACAGTAAATTTCAGGGGTTACATAAGGTTTCAAGGGTCCCAAAGGCCTATACTGGTTACCAAGAGCTGCAACTTTATTGCCTCCATTTGTGAGCTAATGAAGTGAGTTATGGTGTTATGAATGCAAGGACCAAATACCAGTGCTAGTAGGAGCATGAAAAGGGGCCCAAACAAGGGGAGTAGCCATCAAGCCCAATTCCAGATGTTGTTCCATCTGTTCCAGGAATTTGCTAATTCCTGTCTTCTACATGTGACCTGGCCCTGCAATTTCTGAGCCATATCTCTGACTATTCCTAACTGATTTACATAAAAACAACATTCTTCATTTAGGAAAAGGTAGAGTTCTTCCTTCTTGGCAGTGAGTAAGTCTAATCCTCTCTGATTTTGGAGGACAACTGCTGCTAGGGAGTCCAACTGGTCCTGAATGGTCACTAATGACCTAACCACTTCTTCTGTCTTTTGTTAGGTTTATAGTTAATTGATTATAGTAGAAGACTGATGAGGCAATTCCTCCTATGCCTGTTCCTATTCCAGACATTATCTCTAATCCAATTAATAAAGGTATGAGTTGGATATCTCTCTTTGTGGGTATGGAGAGGGTCTGATTGTTAGGCACTATGTTTATTTGGGGAATGAGGAGTGCTAATACACAAATGCCCTTCCAGTTAGCTGGCAAGCACTGTTAAGCAAGGGTCCCACAAACAAAGAAGGTTCCTTGGCTGCTGCACCATAATCTGTCAACTGTACATTTAAGAGCAGTGGCTGTACAGTTTTGAATCTGGATATACTTGCTTGAAGTCAGTTCCCCCACTGGATAGTATCCTCTTGAATAGTAGAAACAAGTAGGGGCCCTCTGCGATAGCTGTGTATTATTTACTTTGGGTTTTGTGCTGGTAGAGTTGAAAGTAGTGTCATGCACGCTCTGGTTGAGGAGGTTCACCAGGGTTGCTACATAATGGAGAGGACTTGAGGACAGGCAGAGCCAACAATCACCCGCCAATGGTGGGTTTATAAGACTGAGGAGGCAGTTAGTTGCATTTAACAGGTTGTAGAGTTGGGGTTCCAAGTTAAAGTTCCCTTTCCCAGAAAAAAGCCTAATTGGGGTCATGGTGGTGGCAGATCAATACCTTTTATAGGCTTATATCCACCTAGGTAATCACCTCTAGTAATCACTTCTAAATTTGTGGCTGTCCACTTAGTAAACTGATATGGGGATGGGGTGGATGGGTAGGGTTCCCAGATGTAAGGAGGCTTATGTCCTCCCCCATCATTTTGATGCTCCATGCCTTTAAGGGGTCCCTGTCTTTCTGCCAGCAAACCATCTGTCCTATAGTGCCTTTGTTCTTGCAGGACCCTGTCAGGCTTGTCAGTTTTCCCTTATGTAAACTGTCCCTCCTCTGGTTCATTCAGAAATTGATGTGCTGCATGCAGGTGACAGGTATTGATAAAAGGTGAAGGCATATCGCAGTTTTCCCTGGAAGGAGAGAAGTTTTATGCAACCTGAGCATTCACCCTAGCTTCTAGATAGGACAACCTTAAAATGTAATAGAATCAGAAGGCAAAAATACATCAAAGATCTCATCCCTGAGACTGGAGTCTGGGCTGCAGATAGCACCAAACAGCAGTAAGGCTTCCTACTATGAAGAGACAACAGAAGGCCAGCAGTAATTTCTGGCCTATTTTCCAATCCTGGAGAGCAGTGACAGCCAGTCCTAGTGTGAATAGTATTGAAACAATGCTAATCAGCAGGATAGGGTATGGGTGGCAGAAAATGAGATACATTATGTCCTGGTGGGTGAATCCTCAGGCTTCCACTGTATGTTGACCAACCAGCTTCTGAGAGGTGGCTGGAGCAGGGCTGGAACTCTCTCGGGTGATGGTGTGCTGTTGTGACATCCTCTGGAACCTCAGTTTGAGAGGGTTAGTTGAATCACAGACAGGCTGCCAGTCGTTGGGCTCTGCAGGGGCAGCAGCCTTTTTTTATCCAGGAGTGATGAATCCAGGAAGTGATACCTGCTACTTCAACAACCATAGGAGTTGCTAGTATTGCTAGATGGGGACCCATTCAACTGGGTTGGAGTGGTTCCTTTTTCCAAACTTTTACCCATACCATTATCCCAGCATTGGCAGGGATGGGCTCAGTTACCCATGGGAATTGGGGTACTTTCTAAGACTTCCCAGGAAATGTGGTGTGGGGTTTTCCTAAGGCTTAGAGATATCAGGATATGTCTAGATTTCCAATTTGCCTAAGGTACTCTCTGAGCCTGTTTGTTATGAGAGGGGGTCTGCCATAGAGAACTTCAAAGGCTGAGTACCGGAGGGTCCAGGGGTACAGTGTGCTCTGAGCAGGGCTAATGGTAGCATGTCTGTCCAGAAAGATTGTGTTTCTTGGCAGAGTTTAGCTAAGGTAATTCTATGGGTTCAATTCATGTGCTCTACTTTGCCTGAAGTCTGAGGCCTGTATGCAGTATGGAGCTTCCATTTTATGTTTAAAATTGTAACCAGGCCCTGGACTATTTCTGCCATGAAGGCTGGTCCATTATCTGATCTTATAGAAAGGGGAAGCCTATATCTGGGGGTAATTTCCCTTAAAAGGGTCTTTACTACCTCTCATGGTTTCTCTGTGTGTGTGGGGAAAGCCTCAACCCATCCTCAGTGAGTGCAGACAAGAACCAAGAGGTACCAGTATCCTTGACAGGGCTTGACCTCTGTGAAGTCCACTCCCAGGTCTTCAAAAGGCATGGTGCATGTTATTTGTATCCCTGGGCTTGGCTTAAGCCCTTGACTTGCAATGCTTCATGCACATGTAATGCATCTAGCACTTACTTGGGCACACAGGGTGGGGAGCTTGGGAATGAAATGATATTTGTTCAATAGTTTTTTCCAGGGCCAATTTCCCCAAATGTGTTAGCTTGTTGTTGTTTTACTAGAGGGACTGCTATAGCACTAGAGACAAAGAGTCTCTGGTCAGGCAACTTCCATCAGCCTCCCTTTTCCTTTATTGCTTTTTCCATCTTTTACCCATTGTTCTTCCTCCTTTGTGTAATTCAGAGTGGGAAGCATGTTCAGAGCCAACAGAAGTTTGGTGGTTTGCTTTGGTGTCTCAGGGGAGCTTAGCTCTTCTGTTGCCCTTCTTGTTGCCTGGTCAGCCAGGCAGTTTCCTCTACTGACATTGTCCATGCCCCTTTGGTGGCCTTTGAAGTGCATGACAGGCACTTGAGATGGTTCCCAGACTGTTTCCAGCAATTGGAGGATTTCTTCTTTGTTTTTAATCTCTTTTCCCCCTGCTGTCAGCAGTCCACTTTCCTTGTATATGGCTCCATGCATGTGCAGGGTGGCAAAGGCATAGTTAGAATCTGTGCAGATATTCTTCTGCTTTCCCTTTGCATATCATAATGCCTGGACCAATGCCCAAAGTTCAGCTCAATGTGCAGACCATCCTTGTAGTAGGGCTTCAGCCTGCATGATATTGTAGCAGTGTGACTGTGAACCTGGCCTTTTGCTGTCCTCCATGGACAAAGCTGCTTCCATCCAAGAAGAGTTTGAGCTCTGGATCTAAGAGGGGGGCATCCATTAGATATAGCCTGCTGGAGTACTCTTCATCCATCACTTCTTCACAATTATGATCCTCTGTTGGCAGAAAGGTGGCAGGATTTAAAGTTCATACAGTTTCAAGACTGACTTGAGAATTTTCACATAGTAGTCTTTGGTAATTGGTCATTTTGGAACTGGTAAGCCATTCATGGTTTTGTCCATTCATTAGAGCCATGAATGCATGAGGGACCTTAACATTAATGTCCTGTCCCAGGGTGAATTTGTTGGTCTCCCTGATTAGGTTACCATAGCAGCCAGGGTTAGGAGACATGGAGGCCACCCTGAGACCACTGTGTCTATGTGTTTCAAAAGGTAAGCCACTGGCTGCTGTCATGGTTCCACTGTCTGAGTGAGGACCTCCAGAGCTGTGTAATTTTTCTCATAGACAAAGAGATCAAATGATCATGTTACATCTGGCAGCCCTAGTGCAGGGGCACTGGTTAACAGTCTGTTTATTTCCTGCAAAATCTTCTCTTGGTCTGGTCCCCAATTTAGAAGGTCCCTTCTGGAGCCTGCTGTGGCCTCATAAAGTGGTTTGGCCAGGCTTGAATATCCAGCTATCCTGATGTGACAGAATCCTGCTGCTCCCAAAAATTCTCAGACCACCATTTTGGTCTTTGGCTGAGGAATGGAGCAGATAACCTGCTTCCTCACTAGACCCAGGGTGCCTCGTCCCTCTGAGATGATGAATCTGATGTATTAGACCTCTTGCTGGCAAATATGGACCTTTTATCATGAGACTTTGTAGCCTACCTCAGAGTATCAGGCTAGCAATGCCTTTGTCCCCTCCCAGCCTTTCTCCCAGTCATGGCTTGAGGGAGCAGATCATCCACATATTGGAACAAAGTACAGCTTGGATTTTCTTCTGGGAAAGTTGACAAATCCACTGCTAGGGCTTCCCCAAACAAGGTGGGTGAGTTTTTGAATTCCTAAGGCAGCCTATTCCAGGTCATTTGTGTTTTACTTCCAATATGGGGGTCTTCCCATTCAAAGACAAACAGAGGCTGGCTAACTGGGGCCAGATTGAGACAGAAGAAAGCATCCTTTAGGTCCAGACAGGTGAACCAGCTTGTTTGTGGTGGTAGAAGGCTCAGGAGAATGTAGGGGTTAGGGACTACTGAGTGCAGTGTGATAATGGCATTGTTGACTGCCAGCAGGTCCAGGACAGACTGGTAATCATCTCCCCCTGCCCAACAGTGGGGTGTTCCATGGTGAATTGGGCATTCTGGTAAACAGATGGATTTGTGAGTAACCTTGTACCCTCCTAGTTGGCATATCTGAGGTTGGCAGAACTGCTGGGCAGTTTGGGTGCTGGTGGCTCCAACTTTTGTGGCCCTGTACTGAATGAGTGGGGCTACAGGTGTAGTGACCACAGAATGCTCAGCACCTGAGTCCACCATGAAGATCATTGGTTGGTCCCTTACATTCATTTTGACAATAGGCTCTCAAGGACCTAGTAGGTCCAGTCTTCCCTAGTCTGACTCAATTCCTGCTAGGCCAATGAGGTCCTGGGCCTCTGGTTTGGGTTGCCATCCTGTCTTCTTTCTTGGAGTGATTTTGTTAGGTTCTGATGCTGTTCTCTTGTGGCAGAGGCATTCATTCTTCCACTGGCCAATCTCCCTGCAATAGGCACACTGGTCTCCTTGGAGTGAGGTTCTCCCATTGGGTCTCCCCTTTTGTGGCAGAGCTGACTGCTGGGTTGTGTCTGGTTTCCCCAGTGCTGCATACAATAAGGACACCTTTTCTTTCATTCTTTCATTGGCTTCTCATTTTTCCTCATGCTCCCAGTTTACAAAGATTTTATCTGCCACTTCTAACAGCTGGGTGGCATTCATTCCAGTGAAACCTTCAAGTTTTTGAAATTTCCAGCAAATGTCAGCATATGACTGGCCCACAAACGCTGTATTGAATATTTGATATTTGTCTGGAGCTTCCAGATCAAAGGGAGTGCATATCTGGAATGCCTCAAAGAGTCTCTCACAAAAATCAGTGTGTGTTTCCTCTGGTTTCTGGGTAACTGCCACAATTTTGGACATGTTGGTAGGTCTCTTAGCTCCAGCCCTGAGTCCATGTAAGAGGGCAGTGTGATATTCAGTGAGGACTCCTCATCCTTCTGCTGTATTGAAGTCCCAGATATGCAGTGCATCAGGGGCCACCTTCTTGCCCAAGCTTCTGAGTCTGGGGTTCCTGCTGGGGCCTGCCCTTGGAGCCATTGGTGAGCTTCTGTCGGTATTTACCACCACTCTTGTGTGTTGAAAAATTTCAGGAGGATCTGTTGGCAGTCATCCCAAGTAGGTTGATGGGTCTGAAATATGGATTCTAGGATATTGACCATGGCCTGAGGTTTTTCTGAATACGATGGTGTATGGTTCCTCCAATTTAAGAGGTGAGTTGTACTGAAAAGCTGGTAATAGAGTATAGAGCATCTGGGCTAGACCTTGATATCAGCATCAATCTGCTGAGTGCCTTGCAGAGTGGCACTTGCAGGGCCCTGTCCCTAGGTGCTGGCACCTGGGGAGAACAAAGATGGCAGCTTAGGGGTGGTGTACTCATACTCAAAGCTGGGGATGGATGTGGGAAATCACTGGGACAGGGAGGCTGCTGACAGAACTGAGGAGAACTCACTGAAGGTGGCAGGCTGTCTGGGAAAGGTGGCACGGGCTGCTTTGATGGTGGGGGTGCACTAGAAATGTACAGCAGGGGCACAGGCAGTTCATATTCTGGATCCCCTTGCAGAAGAAGCTTGGTCAGCCTCTGATCTTTAGGCTTCATTGCTTGGGCCACAAAAACTCTGCTCTGTCTCTTTTTGTTGGCACAGAATCTGACCCAAAGGGGCATGGTCTGAGCCACCTGAAGCCAGGGGTCAATATAGGGGAACTGGCTGGGGTACTCAGGGTTTCTAATTATGATATGATAAATGGCCCTGACAGTGGGCAAATCTAGGGTACCTTTAGGAGGCCGGTTGACTCCAAAAGTGGGACAGTCTAACTCACACAGTATGTGTAGCCTTCTGAGAAATTTTGATCCCATAATCTCCTGAGAATCCTTTCTTAAAATGTTTAAGCATATACTCTAGGTCTGTGGGTTTTGAGGAACTTCCACCAATGATAGTTAGAAGTATCCCCTATATCCACCCTATGTATTTCCCCCTGCCTTGGTGGTGCAAAGATAAATAACAGTGGGTGCCCCTTCAAGAGAAGAAACCAATAAGACATCTGCCTAGCCACATTCTGAAGGAACTTCAGTGCCTCTTAACATCGATGGCAGGGTCAGTCTTGTGATTCTAGACTGAGATTTCCTGATGCCACCTTAAGTCATATGAGGATCACCACAGAACCACAGGACAGACCCACTTGGACTCTGTATCCTTTCAGCTGTGAAGCCACAAACTTGAGTCTGAAGTGAGGATGAATCAGGCCGCTCATTCACACACATATTTACACTGAAGTTATTATAGTTATCCTTTCACCCTTCTGGGGAAGTCCCTAACCTGTGGAACTCCTCTCAGAGGTTCCTGGGAGCTGGTCAAACTTCCATTCCACCCAGTGGGATGGGACCTGACTGAGGACTGACTTTTCCAGTGGGAGTGGGGAGGGTTTACCAAGTCTGGATGAAACTGCCAGGTGAATTGGTTCATTTCTCCTTGGAGTCCGAGTCGGGTTAAGACCAATCAGTAATACCCAGAATACCATCGAGTGGTGCACCACCTCATTTGGTCCCAAGTCCCTCTCTACTCTGGTGCAGCCCAGCCTCCGGCTGGTGGCTCAAAGGGACAGAATAGTTGGTATCTCACTGGGGCCTCCAGAAAGTGGAAATATTGTCAGATGAGAAACCAAGAGACACTCAGAGAAATGGAGAACTCAGATTTCATTTTATGCCAGCAGTCCTAGATGAGTTCACACTTGATATTCTGGGCCCCAAACAAAGAATTCACAGTATACTTAAAGGGCAATGCAGGGCATCAGGTTACAAGGAATGTGTTAGGGTTAATATGTGAGCCAGTGCTGGATTAGAGATCTGGGCCTGTTTAGATAAGAGCAGTAGGGGAGATCTGCTTTGGAAAGTTTATTAACAGAAGGAGACAAAGGAAGGAGGGAATGGGCAATTATCTTTACATGGTGCTCTTTGTCTCAACCCTAAACTTTCATTTATAGATTTAATTAACAATTTCTCATATCCTATGGCCTTGCCTGAGATGATCTTCTTGTTCACTTTCCCTAATGTAGGAAAGAGCGTAAAGTTCTGAAGCTCTAAGAGCACCAGCATCAGCTTCTGGTGAGGTCCTCATGGCAAAGCATCCCATGTAGGGAAGGCACATACATGCAAGAAAGGGCAGTAAGGATGTGTCATGGACAAAAGGAAGCAGGAGCAATTTCCTTATCTTTCCTTTTTGTGGCTTAGGAGACAGGGTCTTTCTATTAGTCTAGTCTGAACTTAAACTCAGGATCCTTCTGCCTGTGCCTCCCAAGTGTTGAGGTTTCAAGTGTGTTCCACCACACCCAGGTATTCACTTATTTTTAATAAGCTATTTTTGTTTTGCTGTTGCCTTTTTTCACAGTATGAAACTATATTTTATTTAAGAATTTATCATTTCCCCTACTTGTTTCCAAACCAACTTTAGCTGGCGCCTTATAAAAGAGGTAGAAAGAAAAAAATATCTGTACTCAGAAGAGCCAATTTGCTAGGCTCCCATCCAGGTATTGTATGTGACCTGCAGGACCATAAATTCAGAGTGAGAATTAGATACTCCTGTGTTTCTAAAACACAGGTCCCATTACTGTTCAGGTGCAGGGAGACTAACAGTTCAAGAGACAGTTGACTGAACATAGTTTGTTATTCCAGGTCTGGAGGAGGTAGCACTGGTAGTTACTTGGGAGAAGTCCCAGGGTGGTTGATACAGACAGGGAAAGAAGGAAACCATAGGAAAGAGACTTCAATGTAGTTTTCATAGGAAGTGAAAGGATGAGGCAGGGTAAGCAGATTTAGGATTAGCCAGTTTAAAAAAACTCAGAGGGCTCTGGGACACAGGAACTGTTCATATTGCCTGTACCAGTACCTGGTCTTGGGCTGATGATGGCCCAGAGTGAGAGAGCACCATAAAAACTGTTTCTGGAAAACACAACTTTTCTCATTTACACTAGATGGCATAAACATCAGTACACTGATTCTAGGAAAGATATGGAACCATTTGTAAGATGCTGAAATGATGACCTTGATATGGAAATGTTGTAGCACACAGCCTCTCAGTTATGATGGAGCATATGTGACATAGTGCAAGTGAGCGGGAAGATGGCTGTATAGAATTTAATACACTCAAAAGTGTTTCAAGATCTTACAAACATAAATATATTCTTATCATATAACTAAGCAATCACACTGTTTGGAATTTACCGAAATGATTTAAAAATATATGTCCACACAAAACCTTGTATCATGGATGTCTGTATCAGCTTTATTCATAATTGCCAAAACTTGGAAGCAACCAAGATGTCTTTCAGAAAGCAATTGGATAAATTAACTGTGCTACATTCATACATTGGAATATCATTCATTGCTTAAAAAGAAATGAGTCGTATAGCCAGTAAAAGGAGGTGTGACATCAGCAAGACAATTCACCAGAGGTGTCTGCCATGCTTCCCTCTGCAATAAAAGAGAAAAACTAGAAGAGAAAATTCTATTCCACTTTATGACTGAAGCAGAACACCAGAGTGCAGTGGGGATGCACCAGAGAGGTCACACAGCAGAGAAAAGGATGGCCTTATAAGGAAGGGGAATAAGCACATAGTATCCATAATCCTGCTTCTCCTGTTGAGATCAACTCTGAACTAAAAAGAACTTTTTGTGGCAAGGCAAAGGTAAGCAGGAGACTCCTAGCAGTTACCACCAATGCCACAGACCCCAAAGTACTTGGTGCTGAAGAATCCTACAGCCCTCACAGGACTGGAAAACTTTATTGCTAAAATTCACAGAACATGTTAGAAAAACTAATAAGAATGTTTCTTAAACTATTACAAAAAATTGAAAGGGATAAAACTTAAACTCATTCTATGAGATGAGCATTGCCCTGAGCAAAACCAGACAAGGACACAATTTAAAAAATAAAGAACAAAAACTATAGACTCATGCTATTGATGAAAATAGATGGAAAAATCTCAACAAATCCTATAGCACATTAAAAATATCATGCACCATATCAAGTGGAGTTTATTCCAGAGATAGAAAGATAGTTCAACACACATAAATCAATAAACATAATATAACACAATGAAGGATAAAAATCATATAATCATCTCAATAGATACAGAAAAAGCCTTTGATAATTCAGCATTCCTTCATTATAAAAAGAAACAAGAAAAATTATGTATTGAAAAAATTTGCTTTAAGATTATAAAGTCTATACATGAGAAACCCATGGCCTATATCATACTGAAAGAGGAAACACTGAAATAATTTCCTCCAAAATCAGGACAAGACAATCATGTCACTTTCACTACTCTTCTTCATATAATACTGGAAGTTTTAATCAAAGCAATAAGGCAATCAGAAGAAATAAAGGGCATCCAAATTGGAAAAGAAGAATTCAAATTATCCTGGCCTCCAGATGACAGGATAGCATAGCATATGAAAAACCTAATGATTCCACCAAAAACCTGTTACAAATGTCAAACAAATCCACATCAGTTTCAGTATACAAAATCAACACACAAAAATCAGTAGCATGCTGGCAGAGTGGGTCAAGTGGTAGAGCACCTGCCTAGCAAGCATGAGGCCCTAGGTCCCCATCATCAAAAAAATTAAATTTACCCAAGGAGGTGATAGATCTGTATAATGAAATCTACAAAGCATTGATGAAATTGAAGAGGACACAAAAGAGTGGAAAAGCAACCTATGTTCTTGGGTTGGAAGAATCAGTATCATGAAAATGTCCATTCTACACAAAGCAACCTACCAATTCAAAATAACGATGAGTGGAAGCAGATTCGGATGCTGTATTGTTGACATTTCTGAAGCCTAGCAGCAAGTAATTGCCCTCAAAATGGAAGATCAGAGGACCCTAAAAGGCACCCAAGGGGTCCCATACCCAGTAAGAAACAAAACCCTCTCTGAATCCAAAATTGAGAAACAATTAACCATGGGAAAAATGGGAAGAATGACCCACAGCTCAGCACTTCTGATCCCCTGTCCCTGAAGTTGCCGCATAGTTCTAGGCTCCATTACTCAGCAGCAAGTCCCACTGCCAGGTACACACAGGAACTCAGATCTCCACACTCTTCTCAATACACAATCTGCTACCTTCACACTGAAACACCAGGGGAATCAACACCCCTGTGTAAGCAGGTCCTGCAGCTCCCATTGCTCCATAGGTAACAGAAGGTGCAAGCCAGCAGGCTCGGTTCCCCCAGCAACAGTGACACAGAACTGACCTTGGGCCCAAGAACTCGGGCTGCATGCAAGTTTGTTCTCCCAAGCCAGTGGCAGTGTCATGGGACTGCACTTCCAGAAGCTCATGCAGGAGATAGGGCCCTAAAACTCATGCAGTCTGATGGCTCAGTTCTCCCAAGTGGGCAATGGTCCCATAGAACTGCACTCCCTATGGGCCATGTGGGAAATCAGGACCCAGGATGCTGACAGCCTGCAGGCTCTGATCTCCTAAACTGGCAGCAGCTGCTATGGCTCCTGTAAGCCCATGATCAAACACAAATAGACCCCAGGGTTACCACTGCTGGCAGGCACTAGACAATTCAATCATACTGGTCTTTTTGCCCCATGGGTACCCATAACTTTGTACACAGTGACAGGAGCATGCCATCACACACCCAAGTGAATCCCAGGCTCTAGGCCTTGCTAATCTGCTATCTCCAGGAGGCTTCCCTCCTCACAGAATACTGAGGCCCAGCACTCCCCGCTGTCCCTAACAGCAAAACAGCTCATGCTCACCCATCAAAGAGAAAGAATGCCAGATACCCTACTGAGGGGAGGAAAGCTAAAACCTGCTACTCTTCAGGTGGCACCAGAAGCTTTGTTCCCCAAAGGCACACAGAAGCCCAGTGCTTCACACTGCACCTCCCTTTAGGAGAGTCCTGTCTTTCCTGTCCAAGAGCTGGGATCCCAGCTCCTCCACTGAGTGGCAATTCACTACCCTGCTTGTGCTAGGAGGCCTATCCCCCACAGTGCACAGAGATCCAGTGATCTCCACTGCAACTGCAGGAGAGCCCTTGGCCTCCATCAAAGAGCAGGAACTCCAGCCCCCTCACAGAGGGGAGAAAAGAGGCAGTTGGTACCACAAAAAGAACCCTACAAGGGGTAACATATCCAGCATACCCCTCTCTGAGGAACACTGCTGGTGCTCCAGGAAGAAAAACAATCTCAAAACACCATACCAACGACAGGGGCACAAGAGATTAAAGCCATAACCAAAAACAACCCCAGCTGCATAAATCTCAACACAGAATGAAACAGCAAGGCAACCGCTCTCTACCAAAAGCCAATTCAACCACTAAGGAGCCAAACACCTGTGTAGAGGAATAGCTATCAAATAATAAATTCCAAAAAACAATAGCAAAAATGATTATCAACCTCAAAGAGGAAACACAAAAGTTAGTATTTAACCTCAAAGAGAATGTGAATAAACAAATGAGCTGAAAGAAAATACAAAAAAAAAAAATCCCAAATGAGTGAAGTTAAGCATACTATCCAGGATTTGAAAGAGGAAATCAACAAAGATATTGAACCCTGAAAAATGATCAATCCAAAATAAACAACTCAGTATCCCAAACACATGTCACAGTTTAAAGCTTGGCAAGCAGAGTGGAGCAAGCTGAGGACACAGTATCAGGAACTGAAAACAGAGTAGAGGAATTAGACCAAAGAGTACAAGATCATGAAAAAATGCTAAGAAAATATGAATGGAACATGCAAGATATCTGGGACACCCATGAAAAGATCAAACCTAGGAATTGTGGGTATGGGAGAAGGAGAGGAGAAAGAAACTAAAGGCATTGATAACCTATTCAACAGAATAATAGCAGAAAACTTCCCTAACTTTGAGAAAGAGTCACCCAGGCACAGAAAGCTTACAGAACATCAAGCCACCAGGACCAAAAGAGAAACACCCCCAGACACATCATAATTAAAACACTCAGCACATAGAACAAAGAAAGAATTCTTAAATCTGCAAAAGAGGAAAGAAAGGTCATATACAAAGGCAAACCCATTAGAATAACAGCAGATTTCTCAACTCAAACTCTAAACACAAGAAGGTCATGGAAGAAAACAACTGTCAACACAGACTTGTCTACTCAGGAAAATTATTCTTCCTAATTGAAGAAACTAAAACTTTCCACAACAAGGAAGAACTAAAGGAATTTGTGACCACCAAGCCAACACTATAGATGATACTAAAGGACTTTTACATATAGAAGAAGAAACTAGAGTGAGAGAGGTAGACTCAAGGAAGAATAAACCCTTTAGAGCAAGTAGACCAATAAATGAGGGATAGGTAAAACTAAACATGAAGGAAACAAAAATGACTGGAAACAACAGGCACTTTGCAATACTAATACTGAATGTAAATGGCCTCAATGCACCAATCATGAGACACAGAATAGCAAATTGGATTAAAAAATAAGACCCAACCACATGTTGCTTACAAGAGACTCATCCAACTGAAAAAAATAAACACTGTCTCAGAGTCAAAGGGTGGAAAAAAGTTTTCCAAGCAAATGGACCCCATCAACAGCAGTACTGATTTTCATATCTGACAAAGTAGACTTCAAATTAAAATCAATCAGAAGAGACAATGAAGGTCACTTCATATTAATGAAAATAACAATTCATCAAGAGGAAATACCAATCCTTACCATATATGCACCAAACACAGAAGCACCCATCTATATTAAAAACAGCCCTGAAAGCACAGATAGACACTAACACAGTGATGGTGGGAGACTTGACTACCCCACTGTCACCAACAGATAGATCATTCAGACAAAAGATCAAAAAAGAAACTTCAGAGCTACTACACACATTAAACCAAATAGAAATGGTTGACTTCTATAGAGTATTTCACCTACTAACTAAGCAATACACATTCTTTTCTACAGCTCATGAAACAGTCTCCAAAATCAATCATATTTTAGAACACAAAGCAAGTCTCAACAAATTCAAGAAAATTGAAATAACCTCCAGAACCATATCAGATCACAATGGAGTAAAACTAGACCTCAACAACAAAAGAATCCCCAGAAAATACACAAACACATGGAAACTGAACAACACACTACTAAAAAAACCAATGGATGACTAAAGTCATAAAGGAAGAACTCAAAAAATTTCTAGAATCCAATGAAAAGGAAAAATACAACATACCAGAATCTGTGGGGCACAGAAAAGGCCATGCTAATGGGGAAGTTTATAGTTACAAGTGACCACATTAAAAAAAAAAAACACAGAGACCTCTCACATAAACAATCTAATGATGCACCTTAAGCTCCTAGAAAAACAAGAACAAACCAAACCAAAACTGGCAGATGGAAAGAAATGACAACGATCAGGGCTGAGAGTAATGAAATCAAAGCCAAATAAAGTATACAAAGAATTATTAAAACAAAAACTTGGTTCTTTGAAAAGATTAAAAGGATCCACAAACACTTAGCCAACATGACAAAACAGAGGAGGGAGAAGACTCAAATTAATAAAATCAGAGATGAAAAAGGGGATATAACCACAAATACCAGTGAATCATGAAAATAGAAAGTACTTTGAAAACTTATATTCAAGTAAACTGGAAAATCTAGATGAAATGGATAAAATTGAGACACATGCACCCAACCAAAATTGAACCAAGAAGATACTAACCACCCAAAGAGTCCATTACATTCATTGAATTGAAACAGTAATAGTCTCCTTAGAAAGAAGAGCCCAGGACCTGATGGGTTTACGGTCAAATTTTACCAAACTCTTAAACAAGAACTAATACCAGTATTCCTCTCTGGGTCAACATACATAAATCCATAAAAAAATACAGTACATAAACAAATGCAAGGACAAAATCCACATGATCCTCTCAGTAGAAATAGAAAAAGCCTTTGACAATATACAATACCCTTTTATGATAAAAGCTCTGAAGAAAGTAGGAATAGAAGGGACACTCCTCAAATAAAGGCTATACATGACAAATTGGAGCCAACATCACACTAAATGGAGAACAACTGAAACCGTTCCTCTTAAAGTAAGGAATGAGACAGGGCTGTCACCTTTCTCCACTCCTATTCAATATAATTTTGGAATTCTGAGACACAGCAATAAGACAAGAGCAATAAATGAAATAATTCAAATAGGGAAGAAAGAAGTAAAACTGTCCCTATTTGCAGATGACATGATCCTATACCTAAGAGATCCCAAAAGCTCTACCAAAAAACTACTAGAAATCATAAACTCTTGGCAAGTGGCAGAATACAACATTAGCATTCAGAAATCAGTGGCTATTCTATGTACCAACAACACACAGAGAAAGAAATCAGGGAAACAACCCCATTTACAATAGGCTCAAAAACAATAAAGTACCTCGGAATAAATTTAACAAAAGAAACCAAATACCTTTTTAATGAAAACTGTAAAACACTGAAGAGAGAAATTGAAGAAGACTTCAGAAATGGAAAGACTTTCCATGCTCATGGATTGGTAGAATAAAATTGTGAAAATGGCCATACTTCCAAAAGCAATCTACATATTCAACACAATCCCTATTAAAATTCCAATGACATTCTGCTCAGAAATAGAAAAAGCAATCATGAAGTACATATGGAGACACAAAAGACCTCAAATAGCCAAAGCAATTCTGAGCAAAAAGTCCAATGCTGGAGGCTTCACAATACCTGAACTCAAACATATTACAGAACCATTGACAATAAAAACAGCACAAAAACAGACAGGAAGACCAATGAATAAGAATAGAAGATCCTATGCATCAACAGCCAGCTGATCTTTGACAAAGGAGCCAAAAGCACATGATGGAAAAAAGTCAACTCCATCAATAAATGCTGCTGGAAAAACTAGATATACACAGGGAGAAGACTGAAAACAGACCCTTGTCCCCTTGTCTTTCATGCTTTACCAAAATCAATTCAAAGTATATCAAAGACCTTAATATAAGGCCTGAAACTACTTTGAAACAACTCCAAGAAGCAGTAGGAAATTCACTAGAACAGATAAGTATAGAGAATGACTTCCTAAACAGAACTCTAAAGGTTCAGGATCTAAGAGAAACAATGAACAAATGGGGCTTCATAAGACTAAAAATCTTTTTGCACAGCAAAAGAAGCAGTCACCAGACTCAAGAGACAGCCCACAGTATGAGAGAAAATCTGCCAGCTACTCATCCAACAAGGGTGTGATATCCAGAATCTACAGGGAACTAAAAAACTCAGCCCCCAAAGAATCAACACCCCAGTGAAGAAATGAACACATGAATTAAACAGGGAATTCTCAAAGGAAGAGGTACAAATGCCAGTAAATATGTGAAGAAGTGTTCCAAATTCTCTGTTAATAAAAGAGATGCAAAACAAAACAACACTTAGATTTCATCTCACCACAGTTTGAATGGTCTGAATCAAAGGTAATAACAACAAATGCTGGCAAGTATACATCAAAACAGGAACACTTATACACTGCTAGTGGGAAAGCAAATTAGTACAACCATTATGGAAAACAATATGGAGATCCCTCAAAAATCTATGGAGATAAAATTGCCATATGATCCAGTGATACTGCTCTTGGGCATCTTCCCAAAAGAAGGTAAAACAGGATACAACAGAGATACCTGTACACTGATGTTCATTGCAGCACTATTCACAATAGCTAAGCTCTGGAAAAAACCTAGATGCCCTACAACTGATGAATGGATCATGAAATTATGGTATATATACACAATGCGGTATTACTGACCCCACATGGAATAATGACATGGGGTTTGAAGGTAGATGGAGGCAATTGGAGGACATCATTTTAAGTGAGGTTATCCAGGATCAGAAACACAAATGACACATTTTCTCTCATACCTGGAAAATAGATCCAAAGATAAACATACAAAAAACCAAACATGATTACATACAAACTCAGTTGTAGAACATGTTTGTAACAGTGTAACTACTCTGTGGAACTTAGGGTAAGAAAGAAAGGAAAAGAGAATGATAGAGCAAAGGAATATCACATACCACAGATGTGAAGGTAGAGGACATTAGAATGTGTACTGAAAGATGTTGAAAAACAGGGGGTGGGAAGTAAGTGGGTAAGGGAGAGTATTCTAAGGGATTTAACAGACCAAAGTAAAGCACAGTTATGGAGGGCACACATTGAGACATTCATCTGAACGTCAAGTCAATTATGAATTATGAAAACCAGGACTGTAAAAGAGACACAGTGTGTGTGTGTGTGTGTGTGTGTGTGTGTGTGTGTGTGTGTGTACTAGAGGGGGGAAGTGTGAACTAAAGAAATTAAGGTGACAATATATGGTAGATTGACTTCCTATACCTATATAAAACAGAACCAGAAAACCTCTTGCAATTCCTTTAAGTGGGGTAGAAAGGGGGCTGTGGGGATGAGATAACGGGGACAATGTAACTATGTACAATGTAAGTCTAATTGGAATTGTCACTATGAAATGCCCCTGTATCATAAATATATCCTAGTAAAAATTTATTTAAAAAAATAAACATTACTTAATTTTACCTATACAAAAAAATGACATTCTTTACTAGACTAGAAACAACAATTCTAAACTTATATGAAACCACAAAATATCCCAAATATTCAAAGGCATGTTGAACAAAAAGAATAATAATAAAATTACCTGATATCAAAACAGCAAGCTATTGGCATAACATCAGCTACATAGACCAATGGAACAGAATAGAGAACCTAGAAATAAATATAGATAATTGATTTTTAACAAAAGCACTAAAAACACACATTGGAGAACAGAGAGTCTTTTCGATACATAGTGCAGAAAAATTGGATTTCTACACACAGAAGAATAAAAGTAGACCTGTCTTTTAGACCAGTTACAGAAACAAAATAAAAAAGGATTAAATACTTAAACATAAGGACCAACACTATAAGATTACTAGAAAACATAGGAGAGGATGGTGGAGTGGCTCAAGCAGTAGAGCCCCTAACTAGCAAGTGTGAGGACCTAAGTTCAGGACCCAGTAAAACCAAATAAAAGAAAATATAGGAGAAATGCTTTAGGACACCAGGAAGGAAAAGGATTTTTGGGACAAGACCCCAAAGGCTCAAGAAATAAAAGCAAAAATAGACAAGTGAAATTCCATCAAACCAAAATAACTCCTAAAGAGAAAACAAAATAATCAACAAAATAACAAAACAACCTACAAATGGAGGAAAATATTTTCAAATGGTATATCTGATAAGGGGCTATTATCCAGAATATAAAGATCTCCAAAATCAATAGCAAAAAACCAAATAATCCAATTTTTAACTGATAATAGATAGAAATTAGGTATTTCTCATAGTAAGACATATAAATGACCAAGAAGTATATGGAAATATACTCATCATTACTGACAGGGAAATGCAACTAAAAAGCACGAGTTAGAATATATAACCTCACTCTAGTAAGAATGGCTGTTATCAAAAAAACAAAAGCTAGTGTTGGTGAGGATGAGGAGAAAGAAGAACTTTGTACACTGTTGGAGTGGTTATAAATTAGTATTGCCATTATAGGAAGCATTGTGGAGGTTCTTCAAAAATTAAAAAATAGAACTTCCATATGATACAGCTATCCCACTACTGGATATATATCAAAGGAAATGAAATCAGAAAGTTGAAGAGACATCTGCACTCCTATGTTCATTACAGCACTATTCACAATCACCAAGAAATGAAAACAATGTAAGTGTCTATAAACTATTGAGTGGACAAAGAAAATATGGCCCATATATACTATAAAATACCATTTGGCCATAAAAAGAATGAAACCCTGTCATTTGTGACAATGTGAATGAAACTGAGGATGATTATGTTAAGTGAAACAGTCCAGCATGGAAAGACAAGTACCACATAATCAAAATCACATGTGGAATATAAAAAAACATCACCGTCTAGGGTTGAGAGTAGAATGGTGATTAGCATGGATTGGAGGAAGTAAGAGTTAGGGAGGGATGGGGAGCAATTAAACAATGAGCACTAGATGCAATAATATACTAGAAGAAAGGATATTGAATGTTTTGTCATAAATTAGTGATAAATGTTTGAAGAAATCAACTCAATTTAAATATTACACAATGTACAAATGTATTGAAACACCACATGATATCCCATAAATATGCATAATTTAATTTTTAAATTATTAGTTAAAATAAGTTTAATTTAAATTTTAAAAATTCAATACCAAAAAATATTTAAATGGGCAAATAATTACTCAAAGGAAGATATATAAAGGGCCATGTATGTGAGAAAATCTCAGCATCACAAATCATCAAGGAAATGAATGCAAATCAGAACCATGATGAAATAACGTTTTACCCCAGCGAGAATGGTGATAAATGGACAAAAGTAACAATTAGTGGCAGTAATTACAGTAAGGGCAACTCTTTTACACTTTTGGTAGGAATTTTAATTAGTCCATGTGTTGTGGAGAATGATAGTGAGATAACTCTAAAATTTAGAAGTAGAACTACTGTGTGATCCAGTTATCAGTACTGGGTAGATTTCCAATCTAAAGGAAATTACTATGTAAAAGAAATACCTACTTTTGTTTTACTGCAGCACTATGTACATAGCCAAGACATGAGATCATCTGAGGTTTCCATCAACAGGCAAATGGACAAAGAAAATGTAGTATATACTATTGAGTTACAAATAAGAATTAAATTCTGTCATCTGTGGCAACATAGGTGTATGTAGAAGACATGTTAAATAAAAACAAATCAACCACAGAACTAATAGTGCATATTGTCACTTATATACGGGAGCTAAAAGAAGTTGATGTCATAGAAGCAGAAAGTAGAATATCAGTCACTATAGGCTAGGAAGAAAGGAGAAGAGGGGACTGAGGGAGGTTGGGTAATGGGTACTAGAATACAATTGTGCAGGAGGAGTAAGTTCTAATGGTCTAAGACACAGTGGGGCACCTATAGTACACAAGTTTGTTATGAATTTCATAGACAGCTAGAAGACAAGATCTGAAGATTTCAACGTGAAGAATTTACGAAAGATAAAGAAGAGGCATTCTAATTAATCTGATTTGATCATTATGCATTGTAGAAACATATGTAATTATCACACTGTGCCCCATAGATATGTACAGCTGTTATGGGTTAATTGAAAAAAGATATGGAAAAACTTAAATATATATTACTAAGTGAAAGACCCCAATCTGAAAAGGCTATGTGATATCTGATTTCTAAACATGACATGCTGGAACAGGTTGAACTAGTAAGATATTAAAGGTCAGTGGTTGCCAGAAGTTAGGGAAGAAGGAAAGATGGAGCACAGAGGACCCTTATAGCCATAAAATTACTCTATATGGTATGATAATGGTGGGCATCTGATATATTACATATAATAACACCCATAGAATGTACGCCACCATGAACTAACCTGAATGTCCAACTGTGGAATTTGAGTGACAATGATATGTCAGTGTAGATGCACTGGTTGGTATAAATGGTGGAAGCTGTGCATGAAGGGTGAAGGAAGAAAGTGTAAATGAGAACTCACCACTCAGGCCCAATAGACCTATTGCTCTTGACCTCTCTTAGTTGCATATTTCATCTATTAGGAAATTCTATTGACCCTCCAGAATATACTCTGAATCTGACCACATCCCCTAGCACCACCCTTGTCTATCTATCATCATCACTCCTCTTGGCTGTTGCAATAGTTGCCCAACAGTCTTCCTTGTCTTCATTCTCCTTTTAAGTTCATTCTCAAAACCAGACTCAGAGTGACTCATATTAGAGAAGGAATTAGAATATATCACTCTCCATATTAACCCTCTGACTTCAAGTTGTAATTAAAATAAAGTCCAAAGTCTTTACCTTCTGGCCTATAAATCCTAAGTGGTCCCTTACTCCCTCTCTAAACTCATTCTTGTAGTTTACCTGTGCATATTGCCCTTCTTCTGTACCAAGGGTACTTGCACTTACTCATTTTACTAGGTTTTTCAAGATTCAGGTTTCAGTCAATTTTACCTTCCAAAAGACATTTCACCTTAGCACTCTAGTTAAGATGTCTTCTCTGAGGACATTCCATTTTATTACTCAGGTGATTGGTTATGTTTATCATTTGACTTCCCACACTACAATGTCAAAGCCAAGAGCATGGTACAGAGATTTTAAAAGGCTTCTATAATTCCCAACTCCTGGCGTGACCTCTTCCCCTTGAATATGGGTTGGACCCGTGAATTCCTTCTCACAAACAGAATGCAACAAAGGTGACAAGATGTCCCTTTATTATTACAAAAGGGACAATAATGTAATGTACAATAATGTAATGTAGCTCATGTTAAACTCTATTTCTTTGTGGCCTTGAAGAATCAAGCTGCCATGTTATAAGGTACCTTATGGAGAATGCCATATGGCAAGGAAGTAAGTATAGCCTAGGGTCAACAACCAAAAGAAACTGAGGCTCTCCATCTGGAAGCCTGTAAGGAATTGAATATGGTCAACAAAACAGAACTTAGATTCAGATTCTTCCCGAGTTGAGGTTTCAAATGAGACTTACATTGAATAATTAGAAGTGTGATAAGCATAGAGAAGCAATTTAGGGCTCCAAGGGAATGTATGTTAGGGGGAAGTGATTCTAATCCTGAGGTGTCTAAAAGTTTTCTGGGAAAATGGAGTTAAACTGAGTTGAAGGGTGACCAATTTAGATCAGTCATTTGGTGAAATACACAAGGTCAACCAGATTTTTCTCTAAATCTTATTTTATACTATTACCATGATTTTTAAAACACTTACATACTGCTTAATCCAGTATTCAGACTTCAGATTTTTAAATGTAATTCTCCATTTCTTTTAGTGGTAAGTTCAGGTTGTGTTAGGAGAAGTACAGATGGGTCTGTGACATCTTGTGCCTGAAAGCAAAGAAGCACTTGAAAATCTAAGAGAACAGAGGAGCCAACCTGAAGGGGTTCCCATGAACCAATTTTGGGACAGCATGAGATTCAATAAAAATATAGTGATGGTAATGGGTTAAAATACTTGGAATACAAATTTACAGAACTCTTGGTTTAGTAACAATAACAAAGGCAGAGAAACTGAACAAAAGAAAGTTCTTTTTAAAAGCTTTCTTTTAATCAAAATGGAAAAACAGAAAAGGAAAAATTACAATTTTTCTAATTACCAGTCCAGCCAAAGTTCACACATCAATGTGTGTGGAAAACTGTTGTGTCTATGTACATTTGGGTACAAAATGTTCACAGTCTCAAAGTATCACCCTGCAAATTACTTATACAATGAAATCAGAAAATATATCTTTATGATAAAGAGAACCAGCATCAAACTGGACTGAGTGATCAAAGTCATATCACCAATACTTGCAATATGCCTTCCTTTACAATGCTATAGGAAGTATACAACATGGCCTCTATAGTAGTATAGCCAAAAAGATTTCACTTGAATCAAATTATGAGTAAGAAACAGACAAATCCAAAATGTAGTACATTCTACAAGACAACTTGCTGACTGTTCAAAAAGTGAACATCAGGATAGAGCTATAGTTCAAGCAATAAAACACTTGCTTTCCAAATGTGAAGCTCTGAGTTCAAACACTAGTCCCAACAAAAAAAAAAGTGATCAGAAAAAATAAAACATTTGATTTGGGGAGTATCATTACAGATTACAAGAAACCAAGGAATAAACAACCAAAAGCAATATATTAATCTTGGTTGGAACCTGGAATAAAAAATAACAATACTGTGAAAACATTCATGTGATAAAGGAATTTGAATATAAGTGATATTAGACAACATTTAGAATTGCTGTTAATTTTTAGTAGTGCTCATAATATTGTGAAAAAAAACTCCCTTATTTTTAGGGGATGCATGCAGAATAATTTAGCAATGGTTGTAATGTGTACATCTTTTAGATGTTAACTAGAGAATATAGAAGGAGGGCATTTGAGTATAGTGAACTATCCTTTCAGCTTTTCCTCAGGCTTAAAATTTAATGATAAAAGGATAGGAAATTGAATTTTTAAAAATGAAAAATTTCTTCCCACAGAGAGATGAGAGAGAAGAAAGTTGAAGGAGGAGAGTGGAAGTGAGAAAGAAAGAAGGGAGAAGAGACTATTGCTACAGAGTACTTTCTTATGTTTCATGTCTTAAACTCTACAAGACCATTGAGGTGAAAGGTACATTTTTAACTGCTTTCTAGAAATGGAAGCTTCAGGAATACAGCCTGAAAGGAGGAGAGGAGTGACTCAAAATAGGGTTATACACTCCATTGTCCTTAAATATCAAAACTGATGTTTGCAGGTGGTAGCATTCATCATCATTTCTCTCTCCAATTACTTCAACTCCCAGGAAACAAAGGAACAAAAATCAAAGGTTAATTGCTGAATGCTAACAGAACAAAAGTCAGTGAAAATACAGCAGACATTCATAATACATTCTTTAGGAAGGTGTATTTAATAGATCTGTAAAAAGCAGATACATAGATGCTTGTGACCCCCTGAGCAAATGCCGCTTGTGTCAATATGATAAGTTAAGTGGTACCTATACATCCTGTGTATTTAAACTTCCAAAGTGTCCTTTGGTCCAACTCAGAACTCAGCTCTGACCTGGTTTATATTTCTCTGCTGTGTGTTTCAATCAATGATCTATTAATGTACCCTGCCATTACAGATAGATTTCACTAAATCACAGCTGTGTTCTCAGTTGAAGTTGATTCAATGTCCACTAGATGGCACCCTTTCCAACTTTATTCCAAGACTATGAAGCCTCAGAGCTTCTTTCCAGTATTTCCAGAACATGCATTCCATCGTCAGTCGGGGTCTCAGTGCCTGACTTTGAGGACTTCAGAGTGGTATAGCCTCTCTGAAAGTTCCAGGTCATCCACTTGACTTTTCAAAATCAATAATCAATACTTATACAAATTCTCCTTACAGTCCAGGTACAGTATTATCATAACTGTATCTAGACATTCAAATAAAAAATACTACTAAGGAAAAAAATCAATAGGGAAATACAGTACTCCCATTACTTCTTACTCTGTCTGTAATCCTCTGATTTCCATTCTTAGTGATTTTCTGGTGGACTCTAAAGAAATCTGTAAGTTATCTCCCCTCACAGCCCTTACATAGCTGGAGAACATAGAGCTGACAGTGCCAAGGGAAAGGTTAAAGGGATTTTCTTGGGAAGAGAACTTAGTTTAAAAGCCTCTGGCACTAAAGAAGAAGGGGAAAACATGCCATTTCTGTGACTGCATTAGTCAGCTTTGCATTACTACAGTGAAATACCTGAGGCAATTAACTTGTATGAGAAAAGGTCCATTCAACTCACAGTTTGTAGGTTCAAGTCTAGGGTCAGGTGACCCCATTGGTTTTGACTTCTAGTAAGAGTTACACATCATAGCAGGAGCCTGTGTTGGAGCAAATGTTCAGATCACAAGCAGGATGGAGAGGGAGATGCCCACAGTACACTTCAAGGCCACATCCCAATGACCTGGGGACCATCCACAAGGCTCTTTCTCTTAAAGGCCCAGAGCATCTTCTAATACTGCCACCCTGGTAATCAAACCTCTTAACACATAAAACACCCAAGTTATAGCAGCCACTTTCTTACTATGAGACTGTGAGTAAGTTTAACCTCATTGAACCACACCATCACTCTAGGAAAAATGGTAATAGTAGGAAAATCTAACTTCCAGAGATTAAGAGAATTAAATAAAATAACATAGGTAATGTTCTTGAAATAACATCTTGCAAAACATGTGTACAATAAACAGTAGCTATTGCTCCTGCTTCTGCTACTATTATAGTGTTTTTATATAATGACAATAATCATTCTTTCTGTAAATTATATCATTCCTCTTTATTAGAGTGGCCTAATAACTTAATTCTCAGATCATTAATTCTTTAACTACAACTACCTTGTCTAAGCTTAACAATCCTATAAGATAAATATAATTTTGTGTATACCTATGGATACACTGAAACTCAAGTAAGTTTAGTAACTTGGACTAGTCACACAGCTTTAGGGGGTAGACTAAGAATTCCAATACAGGCTTTCTGACAACATAGCCAGGATTTTAGTGTAGAGACTATAACTAAACTATAGATGACAATCCTGTGATGGGGAGAGGACAAATAGCATGACTGCTATTTTGATATTCTCACAGAGTTCAGTGGACTCCCAAGATAAAAGAGATTGCTAAATGCATGCCAAGTAGCAGAAATCAAGGCCCTCCACTCTAAGCCCAGCATCTTCTGACTTATACAAGCATTTTCAAAGTCCATACAACTAATTAAAGAGACCTTCTCCCAGTGGTAACCTGCAGGCTCAGGGTCCTATGGGACACACGGTGAAACCATTCTCTGTGTTGATACTTGTCTTAAGACAATACTTGGTCACCATCCCTGATATGCTGACTGGTCTCAGAGATCTGAGATGGTTCCAGGTGGCACAGCAAATCCCCGAATGACATTTATATAAACAGAAATGGAGCTATGCTTCCATTATATCCAGACTCTCTGAATGAAGCCTCAGAAGTAAGACAGAAAACAATGTCAAGAATATTTATGAGAAATAAATCTCAGGAAGGCAAAGCCAGTGAAAATGGTGTAGTGGGAAGAGGGTGGGGAATTAGTATTGACTATTTTTAAATTTGTCTCAAAGGCACAGAATGTTGGATCACAAACACTAAGAACAGGAAATCTGCTCAATTTTATTTTTCTCTTTCAGAAGATGTGTTGCTAAAGAAGGGCAGAAAGAAGTCAATATTGTCTTAAAATTCTAGGAATACAGTCGTGTGTAGTGGCAATCACCTGTAACCCCAGCACTCAGGAAGCTAAGGCAGGATGATATTTTAAAATTTGAGGTGAACTTGAGTTACATAGTGAGACCCTGTCTCAAGCAAA
Organism: Castor canadensis; assembly: GCF_047511655.1. Lineage (NCBI taxonomy): Eukaryota > Metazoa > Chordata > Mammalia > Rodentia > Castoridae > Castor > Castor canadensis. The sequence goes on along the minus strand of NC_133401.1, from coordinate 54,837,177 downwards.
ACAAAACCAAAATGCCAGGAAGATCATTGTCAACCTATTGAATTTCAAAACACTTTCAGAGTCCAATCTCTACCAGAAACCACACTTAGATCTAATTTTGTGCTTAGAATTTTTAAGTCTTTGGTGAAATAAGAAACATTTCCATTTCTTTACTATACACTTGCTCCTATATATATATTCTTCTGATTTCTTCCTCTCACCTCTCCTGGTCCTCTCTATCCTTTGTGTAATCTTACTATAAAATGTGGCTGCATGTCACTTCATCTTTGCTCCAGGGTCATGTTCAGGAAACAGCAGTCATAAACAATACTAGTGAATGGGGCCTTAGCAGCCTCATATAAAGAGTGTCAGTTTGCCATCCAAAGAAAACATCTTTTAGAAACCTTTTCCATATCTTCAAAGTGTCTTTTCTGCCCCAGGCATTCTGAACCTCACTAAGACTCTTGCCCCAATGAAGCCATATCATCTCTCCTATTTTGCCCCTTGTCTTTGCATTCTTATTATATTAGATTCTTCATTTTTCTCTCCAAATAACTCTTTATCCTCTGCTTCCTCAACTTCCTTCCCTACAACTGATTATAGACATCTAAAGGAAGTCTCTGACAGTAAGCTACCACAAAACTCTCCTATAAGCAGAGAGAGTGTTTAACATAATTTCTTCTACTGCTACCACATTAGGTAACAAATAAGGGGATAGAGATCCCAGTTGACTTGGTATAGTGCCCATATACCTCTTCAAACTACCATAGTTAGCAACAACTGTGAATAAGTTCTCTTTTTGTATTACCATCTCCAAATTAAGTATACATCTCTATCAAGCTTTCTCTTATTCTTTCTTATTTCATCTTCTCTCTACCCTTCTTTCTTCCATAACTTTTAGTACCCATTTCCCTAGCCCCTGATGTTCTATCATTGTTCTGCCCACTCCTCAGGCTTGCAAGTGATTCCCAAAGGTAAAGTTTGGAGACATTCAAGACTGAGAAATAGGCTGATGTCCCATTTTGAGAATGTGAAGGAAGGAGAGAAGGAGGTCTTTTGGTAAATAAAGCAAGTGAGGTACTCAGCATGCAACAACATGACTCCAGAGATTTTTGAATGACAAGAGAGTGTTCTCTCAGTTTTTTTTATGCTATGAAATGTAACCTCTGAGATTTGAAGCAAATGAGTTTACAAAGCATAGTCTAGGTATCGATATTCTTTCCATCCTACTCTGGGCCGTTGCCCACTTACATCTACGTGAGTTTATAAGCTCTACTTTGAATCGATCAGTATTCACTCAGCTTCACAGTGCTACATAGCTCTTCTCCAGGGGGAGTCAAACCTTGGCTAAGCTGTGATTCTGAGCTAGTTATTAATTGCCTTATTTGCAAGTGAAAATGTTAAAAATGTTCACAGGGAATAAAAGAGCAAGTCATGATCAGTTCGTGGAGATGAAAGGTGGGTTGAAGCTGTACTGAAAACCTATTAGTTATGTTGAGTTTGCAAGGTTAACCAAAGCAACTATTTTTTGAGGATGAGCATAAACACAGCTTTACAGAAACAAAGTAACATTAATGCCCAAATAATGACTACTCTTTTACTAGATTAGGGAACTGAGGCTCCAACAGAAAAAGGGATGGGACAGATTTCTAGATACATATGATCATCCAAAACTGAACCAAGAGGAAATTAATCACCTGAATAGACCTATAACACAAAATGAAATTGAAGCAGCAATCAAGAGTCTCACCAAAAAGAAAAGTCCAGGACCTGATGGATTCTCTGATGAATTCTATCAGACCTTTAAAGAAGAACTGATACCAACCCTCCTTAAACTGTTCCACGAAACAGAAAGGGAAGGAAAACTACCAAACACATTTTATGAACCCAGTATTACACTTATCCCAAAACCAGGCAAAGACACTTCCAAAAAGGAGAACTATAGGCCAATCTCCTTAATGAACATTGATGCAAAAATCCTCAACAAAATAATGGCAAACAGAATTCAACAACACATCAAAAAGATTATTCACTGTGACCAAGTAGTTTTAATCCCAGGGACGCAGGGGTGGTTCAACATATGAAAATCAATAAACATAATAAACCACATTAACAGAAGCAAAGACAAAAACTACTTGATCATCTCAATAGATGCAGAAAAGCCTTTGATAAGATCCAACATCATTTCATGATAAAAGCTCTAAGAAAACTAGGAATAGAAGGAAAGTTCCTCAACATTATAAAAGCTATATATGACAAACCTACAGCCAGCATTATACTTAATGGAGAAAAACTGAAACCATTCCCTCTAAAATCAGGAACCAGACAAGGATGCCCACTATCTCCACTCCTATTCAACATAGTACTGGAAATCCTAGTCAGAGTAATTAGGCAAGAAGAAGGAATCCATGAATCCATTCAGACGACATGATCCTATACCTTAAAGACCCAAAAAACTCTACTCAGAAGCTTCTAGACATCATCAATAGCTATAGCAAGGTAGCAGGATATTAAATCAACATAGAAAAATCATTAGCATTTCTATACACTAACAATGAGCAAACGGAAAAAGAAGGTATGAAAACAATTCCATTTACAATAGCCTCAAAAAAAATAAAATACCTAGGTGTAAACCTAACAAAAGATGTGAAAGACCTCTACAAGAAAAACTATACACTTCTGAAGAAAGAGATTGAGGAAGACTATAGAAAGTGGAGAGATCTCCCATGCTCATGGATTGGTAGAATCAACACAGTAAAAATGTCGATACTCCCAAAAGTAATCTACATGTTTGATGCAATTCCCATCAAAATTCCAATGACATTCATTAAAGAGATTGAAAAATCTACCATTAAATTTATGTGGAAACACAAGAGGCCACGAATAGCCAAGGCAATACTCAGTCAAAAGAACAATGCTGGAGGTATCACAATACCTAACTTCAAACTATATTACAAAGCAATAATAATAAAAACAGCATGGTACTGGCACAAAAACAGACATGAAGACCAGTGGAACAGAATAGAGGACCCAGATATGAAGCCACACAACTATAAGCAACTTATCTTTGACAAAGGAGATAAAAATATACGATGGAGAAATACTAGCCTCTTCAACAAAAACTGCTGGGAAAACTGGTTAGCAGTCTGCACAAAACTGAAACTAGATCCATGTATATCACCCTATACCAAGATTAACTCAAAATGGATCAAGTATCTTAATATCAGACACAAACTCTAAAGCTGATACAGGAAAGAGTAGGAAATACTCTGGAGTTAGTAGGTATAGGTAAGAAGTTTCTCAATAGAACTCCAGCAGCACAGCAACTAAGAGATAGCATAGATAAATTGGACTTCATAAAACTAAAAAGCTTCTGTTCATCAAAAGAAATGGTCTCTAAACTGAAGAGAACACCCACAGAGTGGGAGAAAATATTTGCCAACTATACATCAGACAAAGGACTGATAACCCAAATATACAGGGAACTTAAAAAACTAAATTCTCCCAAAACTAATGAACCAATAAAGAAATGGGCACATGAACTAAACAGAACTTTCTCAAAAGAAGAAATTCAAATGGCCAGAAAACACATGAAAAAATGCTCACCATCTCTAGCAATAAAGGAAATGCAAATTAAAACCACGCTAAGATTCCACCTCACCCCTGTTAGAATACCCATCATCAGCAACACCACCAACAACAGGTGTTGGCGAGGATGTGGGGAAAAAGGAACCCTCTTACACTGTTGGTGGGAATGTAGACTAGTACAACCACTCTGGAAAAAAATTTGGAGGCTACTTAAAAAGCTGGACATCGATCTACCATTTGATCCAGCAATACCACTCTTGGGGATATACCCAAAAGCCTGTTACTCCAGAGGCACCTGCGCATCCATGTTTATTGCAGCACTATTCATAATAGCCAAGTTATGGAAACAGCCAAGATGCCCCAGCACTGACGAATGGATTAAGAAAATGTGGTATCTATACACAATGGAATTTTATGCAGCCATGAAGAAGAACGAAATGTTATCTATCGCTGGTAAATGGATGGAATTGGAGAACATCATTCTGAGTGAGGTTAGCCTGGCCCAAAAGAGCAAAAATCGTATGTTCTCCCTCATATGTGGACATTACATCAAGGGTAAACACAACAAGGGGATTGGACTATGAGCACCTGATAAAAGCGAGAGCACACAAGGAAGGGGTGAGGATAGGTAAGACACCTAAAAAACTAGCTAGTATTTGTTGCCCTTAACGCAGAGAAACTAAAGCAGATACCTTAAAGCAACTGAGGCCAATAGCAGAAGGGGACCAGGTACTAGAGAAAAGGTTAGATCAAAAAGAATTAACCTAGAAGGTAACACCCACACACAGGAAATCAATGTGAGTCAATGCCCTGTATAGCTATCCTTATCTCAACCAGCAAAAACCCTTGTTCCTTCCTATTATTGCTTATACTCTCTCTACAACAAAATTAGAGATAAGGGCAAAATAGTTTCTGCTGGGTATTGAGGGTTAGGGGGAGAGGGAGGGGGTGGAGTGGGTGGAGAAATGAACCAAGCCTTGTATGCACATATGAATAATAAAAGAAAAATGAAAAAAAAAAAAGAACACTCTTCCCTGCATTCTTAAGTAGCAACGTATTGATAATCCATGAAAAAATGTACTTTTGGAGAAGATATACAACATATGTGTCCCATAGTGATGAAGTTGACCAAATCTGCCCACATTTCATCTTTTGTGGTATTGAAAGGAGTTTGTATCAATCTTTTTTTAAAATTTGTATTGTTTTATTATTCATATGTGCATACAATGCTTGGGTCATTTCTCCCCCCTGCCCCCACCCCCTCCCTTACCACCCACTCCTCCCCCTCCCTCTCCCCGCCACACCCTCAATACCCGGCAGAAACTATTTTTCTCTTATCTCTAATTTTGTTGAAGAGAGAGTATAAGCAATAATAGGAAGGAACAAGTGTTTTTTCTAGTTGAGATAAGGATAGCTATACAGGGAGTTGACTCACATTACTTTCCCGTGCATGTATGTTACCTTGTAGGTTAATTCTTTTTGGTCTAACCTTTTCTCTAGTTCCTGATCCCCTTCTCCTATTGGCCTCAGTTGCTTTTAAGTTTCTCTGTGTTTAGGGCAACAAATGCTAGCTAATTTTTTGGTGTCTTAACTATCCTCACACCTCCCTTTTATGCTCTCACTTTATCATGTACTCAAAGTCCAATCCCCTTGTTGTGTTTGCCCCTGATCTAATGTCCGCATATGAGGGAGAACATATGACTTGTGGTCTTTTGGGCCAGGCTAACCTCACTCACAATGATGTTCTCCAATTGCATCCATTTACCAGTGAATGATAACATTTCATTCTTCTTCATGGCTGCATAAAATTCCATTGTGTATAGATACCACATTTTCTTGATCCATGCATCAGTAGTGGGGCATCTTGTTTGTTTCCATAACTTGACTATTGTGAATAGTGCTGCAATAAATATGGGTGTGCAGGTGCCTCTGGAGTAACCTGTGTCACAGTCCTTTGGGTATATCTCCAAGAGTGGTATTGTGGGAGCAAATGGTAGATCAATGTTTAGCTTTTTAAGTAGCTTCCAAATTATTTTCCAGAGTTGTTGTACTAGTATACATTCACACCAGCAGTGTAAGAGGATTCCTTTTCACCACATCCTCACCAACACCTGTTGTTGTTGGTGTCGCTAATGATGGCTATTCTAACAGGGGTGAGGTGGAATCTTAGTGTGGTTTTAATTTGCATTTCCTTTATTGCTAGAGATAGTGAGCATTTTTTCAAGTGTTTTCTGGCCATTTGAATTTCTTCCTTTGAGAAAGTTCTGTTTAGTTCACTTGCCCATTTCTTTATTGGTTCATTAGTTTTGGGAGAATTTAGATTTTTATGTTCCCTATATATTCTGGTTCTCAGTCCTTTGTCTGATGTGTAGCTGGCAAATATTTTCTCCCACTCTGAGGGTGTTCTCTTCAGTTTAGAGACCATTTATTTTGATGAACAGAAGCTTTTTAGTTTTATGAAGTCCACTTTATCTATGCTATCTCTTAGTTGCTGTGCTGCTGGAGTTCTATTGAGAAAGTTCTTACCTATACCTACTAACTTCCGAGTATTTTCTACTCTTTCCTGTATCAGCTTTAGAGTTTGTGGTCTGATATTAAGATACTTGATCCATTTTGAGTTAATCTTGGTATAGGGTGATATACATGGATCTAGTTTCAGTTTTTTGCAGACTGCTAACCAGTTTTCCCAGCAGTTTTTGTTGAAGAGGCTTCTTTTTCTTCATTGTATATTTTTAACACCTTTGTCAAAGACAAGTTGCTTATAGTTGTGTGGCTCCATATCTGGGTCCTCTATTCTGTTCCACTGGTCTTCATGTCTGTTTTTGTGCCAGTACCATGCTGTTTTTATTATTATTGCTTTTTAATGTACTTTGAAGTTAGGTATTGTGATACCTCCAGCATTGTTCTTTTGACTGAGTATTGCCTTGGCTATTCGTGGCCTCTTGTGTTTCCACATAAATTTAATGGTAGATTTTTCAATCTCTTTAATGAATGTCATTGGAATTTTGATGGGAATTGCATTAAAGATGTAGATTACTTTTGGGAGTATCGACATTTTTACTATGTTGATTCTACCAATCCATGAGCATGGGAGATCTCTCTACTTTCTATAGTCTTCCTCAATCTCTTTCTTCAAAAGTGTACACTTTTCCTTGTAGAGGTTGTTCACATCTTTTGTTAGGTTTACACCTAGGTATTTGATTTTTTTTGAGGCTATTGTAAATAGAATTGTTTTCATATATTCTTTTTCAGTTTGTTCATTATTAGTGTATAGAAATGCTAATGCTTTTTCTCTGTTGATTTAATGTCCTGCAACCTTGCTGTAGCTATTGATGATGTCTAGAAGCTTCTGAGTAGAGTTTTTTGGGTCTGCAAATGGGGATATTTTGACAGTTTCTTTACCAATTGTATACCTTTTATATGCTCTTCTTGCCTAATTGCTCTGGCTAGGAATTCCAGTACTATGTTGAATAGGAGTGGAGATAGTGGACATCCTTGTCTAGTTCCTGATTTTAGAGGGAATGGTTTCAGTTTTTCTCCATGAAGTATAATGCTGACTGTAGGTTTGTCATATATAGCTTTTATAATGTTGAGGTACTTTCCTTTTATTCCTAGTTTTCTTAGAGCTTTTATCATGAAATGGTGTTGGATCTTATCAAAGGCTTTTTCTGCATCTATTGAGATGATCAAGTAGTTTTTGTCTTTGCTTCTGTTAATGTGGTTTATTACGTTTATTGATTTTCATATGTTGAACCACCCCTGCATTACTGGGATTAAGCCTACTTGGTCACAGTGAATAATCTTTTTGATGTGTTGTTGAATTCTGTTTGCCATTATTTTGTTGAGGATTTTTGCATCAATGTTCATTAAGGAGATTGGCCTATAGTTCTCCTTTTTGGAGGTGTCTTTGCCTGGTTTTGGGATAAGTGTAATTCTGGCTTCATAAAATGTGTTTGGCAGTTTTCCTTCCCTTTTTATTTCATGGAACAGTTTAAGGAAGGTTGGTATTTGTTCTTCTTTAAAGGTCTGATAGAATTCAGCAGAGAATCCATCAGGTCCTGGACTTTTCTTTTTGGGGAGACTCCCGATTGCTGCTTCAATTTCATTTTGTGTTACAGATCTATTCAGGTGATTAATTTCCTTTTGGTTCAGTTGTAGAAATCTGTCCATTTCTTTAAGATTTTCAAATTTATTTGAATATAGGTTCTCGAAGTAGTCTCTGATGATTTCTGGACTTCCATGGTGTTTGTTGTTATCTCCCCTTTAGCATTCCTGATTCTACTAATTTGGGTTTTTTCTCGCCTCATTTTAGTCAGGTTTGCCAGGAATCTGTTGATCTTGTTTATTTTTTCAAAGAACCAACTTTTTGTATCATTAATTCTTTGTATGGATTTTTGGTTTCTATTTTTTGTTATTATTTTGTTGAATATATTGTGCATTCTCTTTGCTTGCACCTCTTCTCCTTCTTCAATGCCTATGATTCTCAAGTTTGGTCTTTTGATGGAGTCTGTGAGTTCTTGCATTTTATTTTCACAGGTCTTGAGTTGTTTAATTAATAGTTCTTTGGTTTTTCCTTTAATTACCATTTCATCTTCGAGTTCTGAGATTCTGTCTTCTGTTTGTTCTATTCTGCTGCATTGGCCTTCCATTTTGTTTTGCAATGCTGTTTCATTCTTTTTTCTGAGGTTTTCCATACTCTGGGTCATTTCCTCTTTAATGTTGTCTATTTTTTTCCTGAGTTAATTTATCTCTTTATTAATCATGTTCTGTTTCACTTTGGTGTTTATACAGTGCTTGTATGGTTTCCTTTCTTTCTTCTTTTGCTTTTTCAAATTCTCTATTTTTGTTGTCTTGGAATTTCTTGAGTGTCTCCTGTACATTTTGGTTGACCCTATCCAGTATCATCTCTATAAAATTCTCATTGAGTACCTGTAGTATGTCTTCATTTAAATTATTCTTGTGGGTTTCATTGGATTCTTTGGCATAGTTTATCTTCATTTTGTTGGAGTCTGGATCTGAGTATCTGTTTTCTTCATTCCCCTCTGGTTCCTGTACTAATTTTTTGCTGTGGGGAAACTGGTTTCACTGTTTTTTCTGGCTTCTTATCATTGCCCTTGATATTAATATTGTCCCTGTCCTGCGTGCAGTTATCTATTTTCTGGCTTGTAATAATAGCACTAGTGATATTTAGAATGGAAGTGTGAGAGGGGATGGAAAGCAAAGAAGTTAAAGGAAAAGGGAAAAACAAATAATCATGTAGAAAAAAAAAACAAAGAAACAATCAAAAAGATATAAACAGGGAGAGACAGTGTACTAATCAACTATAAGCTGAAAAGGTATTAGAGAGATAGGATTGAAAACAAAAAATAAAAAGAGTTAAGTTTAGAATAAAAATAAAATAAGTAAATGAAAGAAAAGATATTTAAAATAAAATAAAATAAAGCAAAATAAAAAATAAAAAATAAAAACCTCCAAGTTCAAATGCAATGAAATTTCAGTCTTAATAATTTTGGTGTTTGTCCCTCAGCCTGCAATCCTGGAGATGGTGCCTCAGATGTTGTTCTGTAGTTGTCTCATCAGAGGGTAGACATAAAGTAGAACAAAATTGCATTAAAAAAAAAGCCCACCAAGTGTCCCAAGTTCAAATGCAATACAGTTTCAGTAAGTTTTTCAGCATGCAGGTGTAGTTCAGTTGTTTTCTCATCAAAGGTAGGGAGACAGAAGAAAAAGAGTGGAGACAGGTCTATGAATGGCTATCTGTGGCTGTGGCTTGCTTGCCCGTTGCTATTAGCCTGCTATTGCTGGTGGCATTATTTATGCAGATCTCAGGAGTGAGCTTAACACTCCCCTGGCCCCTCAGGCTTTGTTTACTCAGAGTTCTCCTGTGTGAGAGCCGCTGCTATAAGCTTTCCCCTTTCTAAGCACACTGGGGGAGGTGACACTGCACCTGCTTTCTCAGGCCTGTGTGTTTATTTACAGTTCACGTGGGAAGTGGATCTTCCCCCCTCTCCTGTGGAATTTTCCTCCCACTGTGGCTTTTACAAGCTTTCCTGCTCCTGATTGCTGGGTGGTGCTGCTGCTCCTGCTGGCTAGCGTGTTTGTTTACAGCTCACATGGGAGGTGGGTCTTCTCCCTCTCCTGTGGAGTTTTCCTTCCTCTGCCACTCTCACAAGCTTTCCCACTCCTGGTTGCTGGGCGTGCGACCCCGCTCCTGCCAGAGCCTCTCCGGCCAGGCCCAGCTTGTTTATTTACAGTTCCAGGAAGGATTCCCCTCCCCCCTCTTTGGAGCTCAGGGTGCCCCACCCTCTTTGCCATGTGTCTGCATTGTTTTTATTGCTTATTACTCAGTTTCTCTTTTTTCCCCAGGTTGTGGACAGTCTGTCCAGGGGGATTTGTTGATCTGGCCCAGGGTTGTCTGTGGGAGTACTGCATACCACTTAGCTCACTTTGTCCGCATCTTCCCAAGCCATCTGGGTGCAGGTGACTGGTGGCCCGGGGGCCCTCCTGGTTTCTCTGTTTAATGTGAAGTGGAGATTCTCTGCACAGGCTGGAGGTGTGGAGAGGTCAAAATTTTGCCTCTTCTTGGTGGCCTTGCCTGCAAAGTGTGTTTGCAGCTTTTCTCCAAGATTTCACTGTAGGAGGCATGCTTTCTGCTTCCTCCCTCTAGCCGCCATCTTGGAATCCCCAGTTTGTATCAATCTAATCTAACAGGTCATGAAGTGTGGTTGCTGAAGCAGTGGTGAGGTGAACTAGACACACCTGATGTCAGTTTTAGGGGTGGATCCATAGATAAGTAATGTAATCTCCTATCTCCATTGTAACCCCCTTCTTCCAATCCACTAACTTCTCTTGATTTTCAATTATGCTTTTGATCTTTTGAGACATTTCTTTCACCAGCATGTACTTTAAAAATGCAAACCTGAACAGTTTATTCACCTTTAAACCATTGCATAAGATCTGCACCATCACAATGATTCTCAGTGACTGTGCCGTTACCTGCCTGTCAAGCACTATGCTGTTACATGACTGTCAAGCACTATCTTTACTCACTTTCCCATTACTGAAATTCCACTATCAATGATTAGCCTATTCTGCCACTGGGGAATTCTGAAGTTAATATCTCTGTCTATATCACTCTGCCCTCATATCACATGGCAGACTTACTGTTTTCCTTCAGATCTTCTGTTCAGATGTCACCTTCTTATAATTTTTGTATTTGGAATTATTTTTTAATTGTTTATCATCTTTCTCTCCTACCAAGACCTTGACTACATTATTTATCACTGAAAGCGCCAGGCCTAGGACAATTTCCAGCATACAGTAGGTATTATTACATAAGAAAGGTTAGGTGAGGTTTTGGCAAAATCCAAGATATTTTCCTTCTCCAGAATAATAGTTTGGGTATTTATGTCAGTGGTAGAGTGCTTGCCTAGCATGCATGAGGCTATGGGTTTGATCTCAGAACCAAAAAAGACAAAGAAAGAATAATTTCTTAAAAATTATCAAAAAGGTTAATTCACACACAAAATGTCAAGAAAGGCAAAATTGACAGTGAATCGTTCTGCAACTGAGAAAACCAAGTTCTTCATCAACAAACAGACCTTATTTTTCTAACCTTGGCAAGTCATTTCCTTCCAATTAATTTTTTGGAGACTACATGTTGTGCTTTGGATATGAAGTGTCTGCTGTAAAGGCTCATGCACCAAAGGGCTGGTCTGTAGATGGTGGCACTTACTTAGAGCTTCTGTAGGTGAGACTAGTTGGAAGAATTAGGTCACCTGGGCAGGTCTCTGGAGGCTGAATCATTTTCCTGATCCCTTCCTCCCTGTCTCTGCTTCCTGTTTCTGCAACCTCCTTCATCACATGTTCAGCCACCATGATGTTATGCCCAAATACATGGGGTCACACAACCAGGGACCGAAATCTTCAAAACCATGAACCAAGAGACAAAATCAATCCTTCTTGCTTAAGTTGTTTATGTCAAGTATTGCATCACAGTGATGGAAAGTCTAATACACCATAAACTAGATTAAACACTATTTAATATCCACTGCAGATCCTGATTACTGAAGCCAGAAGTTTATGAGGCAGGCTTGATAACAGAGTCCAGTCTACTTTTTTAAGCTCTCAGGTAGAAAACTCCAATATCATAACCACAATCTAAGCTGAGAAATTTGTAGGCTAAAGTGCAGATGAAGCGAAAAATTATGTAATAGCTTTTTCTAATAATTACTGAGCACCTAGAACTAGGCACTGCTTTGTCTTGATAGAGGATTCATTACCATAGTTGACAAGATAGACACTTAACAAGATACATAGAAAAGAATAATTTTAGTTGCCAAGGATGCAAAAAGATCATGGAGAAGGAATGAATAGCATCCAGGGAGGATAAAAAATTTAGATAAGATAGGCAAAGAAGACTTCACAGAACTGTTGATGGTTGAGTAACAGAACTGTGCAGCAATGCAGTGTCTGAGGGAAGGACATTCTGGAAAGAGGAAACCACAGTGCAAATGCCTTGAAGCACAAGCTTGCCTTGTATGGTCAGGAAACAGGGAGCTTGTCATTGTGGCTACAGTAAAATGAGCTGGGAAAGGAGCAATGAGAGATGAGGTAAGTGGTGATGGGGTCAATAGCATGGTAAACAATGGCTTCTCTAAGTGATTTTCAGGGCCACTGGAGAAATTCTAGTAGAAATTGTATTTCCACAGAATCAATTTATTTGTTGTGATCTTGTCTCTGTCTCTGTCTGTCTGTCTCTCTTTTGTGTGTGTGTGTGTGTTTGTGTGTGTGTGTGTTTTATGGGGAGGACAGGGCTGGAAGAGAGTCTAGTTAATAGGTTATTGTGAAAATTCAGGAAGGATATGATGGAACTCTAACCACAGTGGTTGGAAAATAGTCTGCTTCTGGAAATGTTTTCAAGACACATGCCAGGATAATGTTGAGATATCTGATGTGTGATACAAAAAGTGAAAAAGGTTTAATTTAATGAACCCTCTCTTGCTCCCAATTAGCTAGTATGAGAATGTTAATACTTGATCAATGTTTTGATGACTTATTCCATTGCATTCTAAGCAACCATTTCACTTAATCAAAATTGTGAGATTGGGAAGGTGGAAAAAGCCATAGAAGATGATGTGGGCTCATTAGTAGACACTACATAGAGTAAGGACTTTCCTGGACATACCAATGACTCCCACTCTCTGCTTCTATTATGCACTGGGCCTCTAGGTCATACCATTTTTGCAGGTCATTCTTAGCTGACCACTCATGGCTCATGCCTGTAATCCTAGCTACTCAAAAGGCAGAGATCAGGATGATCATGTCTCGAAGCCAGCCTGGGCAAATAGTTTATGAGACCCTATCTCGAAAAAACCCATCACAAAAAATGGTTGGTGGAATGACTCAAGTTGTAAGCCCTGAGTTTAACCTCCAACATTGTGAAAAAAATGTGCCATTCTTGCCAGTTGACCATTATTTCAACAAATTGAAGTAGTACATGTTTGTATCCTTGAGGGCAAAGCTTGTACTTTTCTATTTCCAAAAGAAGATATATATCTCTGCTTTACACACAAGAACAGAAAATAACCAGTATACTTTGTTATTGCTCTATTCAGGTGCCAAAGTTTAAAATATCATTTCCAACCCTTTTTGACCCAATACCAAAACTATGCATCATCAAAAAAAGTTTGTGTAAAAAAGCAAACTTCCAAAGAAAGCACAATCCAAGAAACCAATTCCCAAATCTGAAGGACTGTAGGAATCTCAAGGGATTTTATTAAGAACTCTTTGTACTTTTTCACCTGGTAAATTAGTCTCTTTTAATGAGGCCCAGGAATGTGCATTTATGATACATTTCTCAAGTTAGGGTTAAGAAACAGTAGCTGAGATCTTCTGCATTTGTGAATCATTGCTAATAGTATTGGTCAAATGAGAGCAGCAGAAATATACTAATACTATTGAAGGAAAGAGTCTAAGGAACTATTCTAAGAGTGGTCACAGTCATAAAGCCCTTTGATGCTCCCCCCACTCCAGTGAATCTGGAGTCACATTCCACTGGATGGACATTTTGTCCCCAAACATGCTGAGCTCTAGGCCACAGTAGGCTCAGCACAATTTATGTATTCATTTATTTATTTTTTCTTTATTCATTTATTCCTATGTGCATACATTGTTGGGTCCATTTCTCCCTCCTTACTTCCAGGCAGAACCTGTTCTTCCCTTTTCTCCAATTTTGTAGACATAACAATAATAAGACAGATATAGTGCTTTTGCTAGTTTGAGATATAGATAGCTATACAGAGAGATTCCTAGCATTGCTTCCATGCGCAGGTGTATTACAACCCAAATTGATTCATCTCTACCTGACCTCTTCACTACTTCTTGGTCACCTTCCCATGTTGATCTCTGTCATGTTTAAGTTACTGTATTAACTCCTTTGCACTGGGCACATCAAACATTTTCAAGTTTTGGGTTTCCTATCTTTCCCTATTCCTCCTGTGTGGGTCCTTCCCTTAGCATGTGATCCATGACTAATAATATTACTGAATTTGTTTTAGATCTAAAGTATGCATATGAGGGAGAACATACAATTTTTGGCTTTCTGAGCTTGGCTAACTTTGCTTAAAATAATGTTCTCCAGTTCCATCCATTTACTTGCAAATGATAAGATTTCATTCCTCTTCATGGCTGAGTAAAATTCCATTGTGTATAAATACCACATTTTCTTAAACCATTTGTTAGTAATAGGGCATCTTGGCTGTTTCCATAACTTGGCTATTGTGAATAGTGCTGCAATAAACATGGGTGGGCAGTTGCCTCTGGAGTAATCTGAGTCACATTCCTTTGGGTATATCCCCAGGAGTGGGATTGCTGGATCATACGGCAGATCTATGTTTAGATTTTTAAGAAGCATCCAAATATTTTTCCAGAGTGGTTGCACTAACTTGCATTCCCACCAGCAGTGTACAAGGGTTCCTTTATCCCCACATCCTCACCAATAATTGTTGTTGGTGGTGTTTTTGATGATAGCTATTCTAATAGGGGTGAAATGGAATCTTACTGTGGTTTTGACTTGCATTTCCTTTATGGCCAGAGATGGTGAGCATTTTTCCATGTGTTTTTTGACTATTTGAATTTCTTCTTTTGAAAAAGTTCTGCTTAGTTCAGTTTACCATTTCTTTATTGGTTCATTGATTTTGGGAGAGTTTAGTTTTTTGGGCTTCCTGTATATTCTGGTCAGCATAGTTTAAAAACACCAAATTCTTCTTTTTCTGTGGCACTGGGATATGAACTCAGGGCTCCATGCTTCCAAAGCAGGCATTCTACCACTCGAGCCACTCTTGATCTAGCCCCAATAACCAGCTTTTTGCTAGCAGCCAATGGTTGTGTACAATCTTATTGGGGTGTTGGAAATGTTCTAAAACTGACTTCTAGTAATGCAAATTTGCAACGTAGTAAATTTATTGAAAAATAAATTATATTGATACTATAAATTGTAAGAATTAAAATGGGTGCCTTATAGGATGTATGACTCAATAACATTAAAAAGTTACCCATCTCTTGAAGTTATAGGACAAGAAGAACTGAAACTTAGGACCAGGGATTATTTGTACTAGTGGCAGTAATTTAGAGAAGACTGAATTCCTATCTTAGATAGATTTCTCATGCCAAAGTCAGGGCCCCTGATGAAGAAAGTTATTTCTTACCTGGGATAGGGAAATCCGCATATGTGTTCTTGAATATCTTTAACTTTAAGAACCTCAAGACTCTGTATTCTGGGTTTAAAGAGGGTCCACATATCTTCTTGCTTGATGACTATGAAGAAACCCTAAATGAAGCAGGAGCTATATAATACAATGCTAGCCTTCCTCTGGACCCATCTGGATTTCCTTCTTGGGTACCAGACCAATAAGTAGATTCTTAACTCTTCAAAAATGAACTAGAAAAGTTATGAATTTATTCAAATGAGGAGAGATACCAAATAGCTAGAGCTACAAACACAGTCTACATATCCCAACAGGAACCTGAAGAATAAGCTTGAGAGTGAATCCTAGTTCTTGATGCAGGTGTGTGTTTGGGTGGAGTGGTCTTCAAAATTTGGCACGGGAAGATTTGTTCTAGGTCACTACTTTTAGAGAAAATTTAAAATACTGAAAAAGACCATGGGAGCATGCTCTAATATGCTGCTAATGTGGCTCTTGGAAGCCTGGGATAAGAATTGGCCACCACTGAGTGAAGTACAGATGTATGAGTTACCTTTGCAGACTGGAGAATGGAATGAAAAGGTGCAGAAAAGAGCTTATACTTGAATTTTTCTATTATCTGAGTGAACGTCAGAAAACATACCTACCTGCTCATTATATTCTTCAGAGGGACTCAGAAGTCATTTTGTTTACCACTGAGTAAACAAATGCACTGATGGAGTCACAAGCATCACTAGAGCTAAATAATGTTTTGTAGCTGGCACTGCCAATAGAAAACACTGTTGTAGAACAGAGCAACTATCTTCTATAGGAGAAGACAATTACCAAAGTATGGTAGCCAGGTGACAGCACTTAAACATCTAAAGAAAGCGAAGTGGCATAATCACCATACTCAGCAGTAAAGTCAGATCCACAGGTATGTGAGTGAGTCATAGGCTGAGCCAAGGATTCTATGGAGACGACTAATACGTGGTGCTCCTGGCAGCAGTGTAATTGGGCATCTCAAGGGAAAATCATGCTCTATACAGTTTCTATACCTGAGTCTTCTCAGGCCCAGGAACAACGATTAAGAAAAGAGGCCATAGATCTATAAGTTAAGAATGTACAACACTGTAGCAAGTACATACAGCAGGGATTTTAGATTTTAGTCACATTCCTTCTCCAGAAATCCCTATAACCTTTTTTCTTGGGTGACAAACATTTCAAAAGCTGGTAGGTGCAGGGTCCAAACTAAGTGATACTGATATCCAAAGAATTTAAGTGCCATTATGACTATGCTGTTTAGAGCAAGGGGGTGAGTAATTGCCAACAGAGTTTTATCTTAGATTTCTCTTACAGTGTCTCCCCTGAGTCTACAAGCCAATTGGTGGTCCTGTCCTCAGGTTCCAAAAGCATTATTAGAAAGAACATCATGATTAACAGAGCATTTACATGAACTCTTCAATCTATAGGGTAAGAAATACAGGAAAAGAGACCAAGCAGCAGTCACCAAAACTACTTCCATGCCTAGCTAAGATGCTAACTTAAAAACCATACTTCACTCAAGAATGACAGGTTAGCACACCACTCAAAGATACAAAGGATGAAGAATGGTGGTCTCTATAACATTTTAATATAATTAGTCTTCTCCCCAATAAAAACAAATAGCTGGACCACATCTTAATAACAGTAGGTCGAATAGTAAATTTAACAAAACAGACAACTGGGACTTCTGTGCTGATTGTAACATTGCTACTAAAATGAATAAGCACAACCTTGAGTATGTGGATGTGGTGAATGAATTCTTCTCATACTCATTAGGAACACATTCAGCTCAAGGCACTGAATTCCACTGGTACTACCACATGCTACAGGAAGGGTGAAATGACCCATTAAAGATTCAGTTGATGTACCACTAAGAAATGGCGGTGTTAAATACTGGTAAGTCAGTTAAAGTTAATAATAAACCTTTATTTATAAACATCCCTTGTAATATTTATTTTTCCCTTAAATAAGCTATTACATCTGAGATCTATAATACTAGCTGCTGTCAAGGGATGAGGACACCAACATTCAAGGCTTGAGGGCTTTTAACACTGTTGGCCTAAGGGTCCCAGAACCTGAGGCTGTGTGAAAGCTGTAACACTAGAAGATGCCACATACAGTTGCTTGCTACTACCTGCCAACAGAGCCCAGGATTATAATAGTTGCCCAATGCTGGGACCACTGCTGCTTAATGCATAGAACAATAAGACTCCAACCTTAGTTTTCAGAGCCTTAACTCTCTAAAGTCTGGAGTATTATGCCTATAGATCTCAAGGTTTGGAGCCATAAGCTTCTGGGTCTGCCAGTCTGGCCCTTGAGCCTGGGATTGCCAATACTGGAAGAGCTTCTCATCTACCTGCAATTCCTATCCAGATAGAGCCAAAGGACCCAAGTCAGCTGATCGGTAACAATGTCAGGGCTGGAATATAAAGGACATTGTATTGCCCTGCCTAAGCACCTTCTCAGGACTGGCGGAGCCAGCCCTTGCCTCCATGGAGCACTGGATGTCTTTATACTCTGAACCTCCTCTGAAGCACTGTCCTGAGCTGACAAGAGCAGCTCCTCAGGAAGTTATGCAAACACCCCTTCCTACATGTACCCCATAGAAAATTGCTTATACATGGTACAGAGAGTAAAAAAGGCTGACTTCCTTGTCTCAAAGTGGGATTACTCAGGACAGATCTCCGGTCAATTTAAGATCCTTGTAGATCAGACCAGGATTAGATGTCAGCTGGGCCCAACTTTTTTTTTTTTTCATTTTATTATTTTATTTTATTTTATTATTTTTTTTCTTTTTTCATTTTTCTTTTATTATTCATATGTGCATACAAGGCTTGGTTCATTTCTCCCCCCTGCCTCCACCCCCTCCCTTACCACCCACTCTGCCCCCTCCTTCTCCCCCCCCTCAATACCCAGCAGAAACTATTTTGCCCTTATTTCTAATTTTGTTGTAGAGAGAGTATAAACAATAATAGGAAGGAACAAGGGTTTTTGCTGGTTGAGATAAGGATAGCTATACAGGGCATTGATTCACATTGATTTCCTGTGTGTGGGTGTTACCTTCTAGGTTAATTCTTTTTGATGTAACCTTTTCTCTAGTACCTGTTCCCCTTTTCCTATTGGGGCCCAACTTTTTAATGTTCTTCTTCTCCTTCTTGATATTCTATTGTTTCATCTGTTTTTCATAGGTTTGTACCTTAACTATGGATTGAGGCTCTGCTTCTACAAAACCCATCTAAAGAGACTGTGGTGTAAAAAGGACACTGGTATTTTTAGGTTCTCATAGAGAAGAAATCACAGACTATGCAATTCCAGGTTGGTATGGAAGTTCTAGGCTCCTCCACCTTTCTCTGCTGAATTCACAGCAGAGAGTTATAAGAAAAATGCCCAGCACTGAGATTTTACTGTTCAGCTTCTAGTTGCTCCAGATTCAACCACAGTACAATCAATGATCATATCAATGAAATCTTGATTGAAGAATTAAAGAAGCTTGCACCTTCCAAAACAAAATGAACAAAAAACAAAATCATCTTATATTTCTGCCAGACAGTATAACAAATAACTTAAACCTTAAATCTTTCTCCCCTAAAGGTATGTGAAACTTTGAAGAAAAAATATCTAAAGAGATTTAGCATAGAAAATTTTTCGTGAATAACTTCATTTCTTGAATTTGAGAATCTTTTTTCTCCTATAAGTCTACCTCTCTATGACTTAATAATGTGTTCATTTCAAACAGCTCACTTGCAGAATAACCATGCTTGCTGTAGTTACATAATAAAGTCATTTGGCTTTAGAAATAAGTGAAATCACTTTTATAACTGAATCAAAATCTCTGTGACATAGAAAAGTATATAGTGCACATTCTTTTTAGATCTAAAAGGCAAAGATACTAAGCTATTTACTAGAGGTCAAATTGATCTGTAAAATTTACCTTCCAGTTTCTATTTTCATGCTCCAGCAAACAAGGTACAACCCCTTGACTTTTCTTTTTATTTATACCTTACTCTATGTGGCAGAATCTGCAATTGTCTCTAGCATCCATCTTTCCTTTCCAGAGCAGAATCTCCTGAGGTGTTCACTGTCCAGCTTGAGATGCCATTTTCTACCTCACTTACAGCTGGTAAAATCCCTAAACTAGTGTTAAAATCATATGAAAACTTCCAATTATGTCCTTAAAGATGGAGCTGCTTCCCATTGATGCTTTTGGTTTTCCACACTACTGGCTGTAAATGAGGGTTATTTCAATGCTGGTGCTCTGTGTTGAGTTTCATAGAGCAATACTGCTAGCCTCAGCCCACTCACCTCTGCGCAACAGAAAGGACTCCCATGTTTTCTAAGCCACTGTCTTGAATAATGTTTCCCCTAAATAATATATTCCATCCAATCCCAGATTTCAGAGAAATAAGAACCTCACTTGAAGGCTCATTTACAGTGAGATGAGTTCAGAGAGGGATCAGAAGTCAAAGTAGCTAGAAAGTGCATCCCAGAAGTCCCCGTTGGAAGAAATGGGAATTTGTATCCTAAAGAAGAGAAAAAAAAAAGACACCACAGGAATTCTCCAAATAGTCTTCAAGGACATGATGTGTGAATAGAAGTACACTTGCATACACATATAACAAGGAAATAAAGTTGGGATTAATTTGCAGAAGCAACAGGAACACATTTCAGCCCCATTAATGGAAGAGATTTCTCATAATCACAGCCCACAGAGATTCAGGAATGTTCTGGGTTGTAATGACTTTTTTGTAAGGAGTTTCCTGATACTGGAGGTATGCAAGCAAAACTTCATGAGACTGTAGAGCACAGAATTTGGGAACACTTAGGTCCTAATTTTTGCTCTACCATTTTCCAATTTGTAGTATTGGGTTCTAAACTCTGGGCCTTACACTGGCTAGACAGGCAGTCTACCACTTGAGCCATGCCCCTAGTCCTTTTTTGCTTTAGTCATTTTTCAGATAAAGTTTTGTGTTTTTTCCCAGGGCCAGTCTGGACCACCAGCCTTCCATCTATGCCTCCCATGTAGCTGGGAATTGCAAGCATGGTTACCATACCAAGTTTATTTGTTAAAATAGACTGGGGTGGGGGTGGGGGGAAATCTTGCTAATAGATTGCCTAGGCTTGGCCTTGGACCACTATCCCCCTGATATCTATCTCCTGATAAGCTAGGATTTTATAGCTGTGAGCCACCATTCCCGGGTCCAGGTGCTGTTTCTTATCATCTGTAAGCCAAATTCTCCTTCATAAAGTGGGGTTAATTTTAATATATTTTTGTATAGTTTCAAACAACAAAAGACTCCACAGAGGGATGCTAGATGATCCTATTTGGTGGGGATATTGAAGTGGAGGGTTTATTATTTTCTAGGGAAAGAGAAGGACAGTTGTGACAAGTGGTCTTGCAAGTCTGACATTCTGAAATATTAATTTCCCTTTCAGCAATGTATAAGCATGATACTTAATGAAACAGGCTGGCTAATAACAGAAGAAAACTATTCCACCTTGTTGCATATAAGATATTTCATGGATAATTAAATCAAGTGACCCTCTATTCATTTCTCACTGACATTCCTCATGCATAGGAAAGATCAGAATACTTCAGCATCCTTTCTGGATAGGAAACATAGAAGTTCTGGTTTCCTATTGAGACCTGAATTTAGCCTAAACTTTGGAGAAAGTGAGGGATTTAAAAGGCTAAAAGTACCTGATGCAAGAAATAAATAACACTTGAGAATCAAGAAAGGCAATGATGATTCCTGACTCCTATATCTTCAAAAACTTTGTATATTTTTAGACTTGTTATACAAGTCTAAAATATAATAGGATTGGTAAAAATGATGTAAGGGTCCTTCCCGGCTCAGATCCTGTTGTTTGAATCTAAAAAATAAGATAATCCAATTATTGGAAACTTAGATCACGCCTTCAAGTCCAAAAGTACTGAAACCCAGAATATAGGATCCAAAAATCTGGGAAATCCAGAATATGCAACACTGTCATTTTACAGAGATAATAAAGTTTTATGAGCACAAAGAAATAACTTTTTGTCATTAGAGCGACAGAATTATATATAAGAATATCAGGGCCATTATATTTTAACAGTTTTATCTGGAATGTGTTCAGAGGATAGTTCACACAAAATCAAGAAATTACCTCTTTTGACACTGTGAGTGGTCGTTAAACTGTGTCTTCTGGAGTAAGCCTTTTGAAGTGAGTCTAACCCCAAATCTTGCCAAAAGCTTTCAGGTAACCTTGAGAAAGTCACTTTCCAGACACCATATTTCTTTAATGAGAAATTGACACGTGTTTAGATTTTGTTTTAAGGGGATTCAATGAGGAAATGAATACAGAACTCTTAGTACTTTGCCTGGCAGTCTACCCACTGCCCTCTTGCTTATTTGATGATAGAGACTATGGTTAACAGGTTAGGTAGTATTCACAGCTTAGTCCTCACATGCACATAGTAAGTGGTATAAATCTTTCAGGCAAATGATGCCACATAGCCTGAGGTCTAATGAGTTGCCTTACTGTTGAAAATTTTATCCTCTTCCCTAATTACTTGATCCCTCTTTGACACTGATGAATCAAGGGACAGTATCGCTATTCTTACATGTCTCTTTTCTTTGGCATCCACCTTTATGCAGTTTAGCCATACAAACTGTGTGTGTTCTTGGGCCATACAAACTGTGTGTGTTCTTGGGTTGCAGATTGACATCACTGTCCTTGGTTGACTTAAATGTTTCCTGCCTGTATTTTAGGACTTTGATTTATGTAGGTTAATAGATTCTTCCTTTTGTTTAGACACTGATGGAATTCAGCACAAGTGGAGTGAGTCCTATATAATAACAAAATATACAAACAATTTGATGAGTCATTATAATTATAACAAACTTTCTGTAACAGTACTAACACTTCTAGACAGGGTATTGAGGAAACTCTGATTTATGACTATATTTTCTAGCAAGTCAATCATCATTCATGAGAACTTTGCTGTTTCACAGACCTAGAATTTTACATGAGCCAATACAGGTATATATCTGTCTTGGGAATCAGGGCAATTATAATCAGAATGCCAAAAGATCACTTTTGAAATAATCAACATCATCATTATAACTATTTAGCTAACCAAAAGGAACACTTTCAAAAGAGTAGGATTTTATACCCAGGAACTTATTAAAACATGAATCCTAAAAGGACAAGTTCATAGAAGAATGAACAATGTGTTCTACTAAAAACAGTAATTTGTTGATAAATTTTGTGCATAAACGATGTATATTATGCAAACCAATTTGCTTCACTGTTAGTACAATCTTTTGGTAAAATGCTTGGAATTTTTCATAACTTTGCAAATATTAAGAAGGAATAAATTTCTTTCATTTCCTGAAATGAAGGGAATTATATACAAATTACTTTTAATTCATAAAATTGTACTTGTACTTAAAGTTTGCAGCAAGGTTAGTTCTCTTAGTAAAAATAAAAATACTTTCTTATTATCTAAGACTATACTGTTAAGTGTGGCAGCCAGTAGCCACATGCAGCTTTGGACACTTGATATGTGACTATTAAAACTGAGGAAAATATTATTTTTATTTTGATATAATTAAAAATTTTAAACTGAAGCTATATAGAAGTTTTTATTAAAAAATAAACAATACTTTGCAGTTTCAGTAGTATTATATTTTTCTCAAACTATTAAAAACTTATCACCTGAGCACTATTATGCTCAAAAAAATTTACATTCCAGATTTCAAGGACTTTATATAAAAATTATGGAAAAGACCTTAATATCATATTTGTGACTTGTTGAAATATATGATTTCTATATAGAGTTAAATAAAATGTATTAATAAAATAATTTTTTTATATTTTCATTTTTTAAATATGTGACTATCAGAAAAATTTAAATTATATATGTGGCTTATATTATTTCTATTAACAGAACCCCTCTTGCAATCTAGAATCATCTACTTAGTCAAATTCTAGTTTGTATAATCACAGTGAAGTTTATATCAGCCTTACCTTTCCCCAGATAACACTGGACAAAATGGAGGAAAATAGGATATGAAAGGCCTAAAGAGCAACTTAAAGAAACAAATGGAAAGAATTTGAGCTTTAAAAGAGGGAACTTCCCTGGACATAATCACAACCATTAAGCTTTGCACCTGCAGGCATGCCTAATCTGCACGTATCTGAGTGGACAGAATCCCCACAGAAAGTCACAGGCACAGGAACAGAGAGGATGAGTTGAGGGTGAAGGCTGCCTGAGGTGCTGGAGAGTGAAGGGAAGATCTAGGAAAAGAGGAGGCATTACATCTACATATGAACATCATGCATCTCCTGCACTCACTTATGAATATCATGCAATGCTACCCTTACCTTTGAATGTCGTACGATTACTGAGCTCATCTGTGAACATTTATTTGGGAAACCTCAACATTCACAGAATAAAACAATAGTTATGAGACTGAAGGCACTGAGCAGAGACCTCAACTTCTTTCCACAGCAAAGGAGAAAAAGTTGGATTTTAAGAGAAGTGCCCACCAGAACAAAAGTGAACACTGTAGAAGAACCAGTCTCCACAGTGCTCCACTCAGAAGGTGCAGTATGCAGTAATAAGTTAGTAGACTCACAAGAAATAGGAAAACATAATTCCAATCAAAGAAACAGTAATAAATAACTATTGAAACTGAAGTGTTCAAATCTTGTAATTTTTAGACAAGAACTTGAAATGGTGCATTAAATCTGTTTCAGAATGTAAAGAAAACTATGTCATTATAAATAAAGAAAGAAACTAATATAAATGTAAATTAAATGGAAGAATCAGGCTAAAATTCTACAATTTAACAATACAATATCTGAAATAAAAACTTCCTCAAAGATGAATAGCTATTAATAATAACTATCATAATAATTTTAAACTTATTATTTGAATATAGATAGAATAACAATAGAAATTATCTTATCTGAAGAACAAAGAGACTAAAGATGGAACATAAATCAATATGGCCTCAGAGACCTCTGGGATAATATTAAGTCATATGAAAAATATGTAATGTTTTTCAAAGTACAGTACTCAAATATGCTGAACACCTCTAAAGCCTGCCAGACTATCTGCAAGATGTGTGGCAAGCACCAGCCCACAATGTGAAATAGTACAAGAAGGTCAAGCATTTTCTTTATGCCTAGCACCATTGTCACAGGAAGTACAAGGTGGCTATGGTGGGCAGATAAAATGGATTTTCAGGAAAAATGTGAAAATTACAAGGAAAAATGTGCTGAGGTCTGACTGTGTTGAGTTTAAAAGCAAAACTAAGAGAATGCTGACAATAAGAGATTTAAGTGTTTTGAACTGCAAGGAGACAGAGAAAGGGCCAAGTGATCTAACTGCAAGCATCATAATTCATCTTATTATTAAGCCTATGTGTGTGTGTGCATGCACCTGTGTGTAAGTGTGTGCAGTTGAAGTCTCAGCATAAGGGAGAGGTAAAGTAGCAGCAGGAAAATATCAAAGAGTGGCCAAGTATTCCTCAAATTTGGGAGAAACAATAACAAAATAACCTTTCAGGTCTGAGAAGCTGGGCAAATTCCAATCAGAATTATTGCAACGGAAAGCATACCTAGGAAAATCATAGCCCAGCTCCTGAAAACCACATCTTAACACACTATCATGGAAGCAGCCAGAGAGAACAGATAAGCAATCCATTACTGGCCATGTGAGTGCTGGTTATTATCTTATCAAAAGCAGAATGCAAGGGAACAAAATTTAAATTGTTAGAAGGAAAATAATTTTAACCAGAATCCCATGTCTTAGAGAAAATAATCTTCAGGTTGAACGCAAGAGAAGGCTTTTTTCAGATAAGTAGTAACTGTAAGAGTTTATTGCTATCAAATCTTCATTTCAAGAAATGCTAATCAAAAAAGCTGTTAACAGATTGAAAGTCAGGAGTACAGAAACTAATGCAGAGTTGTACAAATCAAAGATACAGTTGATAATAAAACTTTATGTGTTGTGGTGGCACACACCTGCAATCCCACCTACCCAGATGAGCACATGGATAAGGTTTGAGGACAGTCTAGCTAAAAAAAATCCCAAAATCCAGGAGTGATCCCAGGTTCCAGGTACTAGGTCAGAGGTAAGAGGATTGCAGTCCCAAGCCAGAAAACACAAGAGCCTATCTAAAAAACAAACTAAAAACGAAAGGATGGGCTGGAGATATGGCTCAGCTGTGGAGCACCTGCTTTGCCAGTGTGCAAAGCCTGAGTTTAAACCCCAGTTCCACCGAAAGGAATTAGCAAAGGGTTGGAGGCATGGCTCAAGTGGTAGAGCACTTGTCTAGCAAGTGTGAGGCACTGAGTTCAATCATCACTGCTGCTAAAATATAAATATATATTTTCTCTTTAAGAAAATATTGACAACTAGAAGAAAAAAATTTAACACTTTAATTCTATGTACAGTGCTGGTATCATAAATATAATATGTATGACAATAGCCCCAAAGATGAACAGCTAAAGAGAACTAAGATATTTTGCATTTCTAATATAACATTAACTCTAAGTAGATTGTGGAACGTTTCAAATGTATGTTGTAAAATCTAGAGCAACTGCCCAAAACATGAAGAAGTACAGTTAAAAAGCAAATAAAGTCAACTACTAAAAATATTTGATCTACAGAGAGATAGGAAAGAAGGACTAGGGAAACCGTAAGTAAACAAATAATTAGCATGCCATACAGCCTGAACAAATGGAAACAAAGGGCAAAATGATAGATTTAAATCTATGTTATCAATAAGTTTATTCAAATTCATTGAATACACAAATTAAAAGGTAAAGATTATTGAACTGAATGTAAAAAGAAAGAACCAGTTATATGCTGCGTATATATGATGACACTAAAACACAGAAATATGGCAGGTGGCTCCAGCCTGTAATCCTAACTAATTGGGAGGCAGAGATATGTGGATGTGGTTCAAGGATAGCCTGGGCCAAAAGTTCACAAGACCCCATCTCAACCAATGACTTAGTATATTGGCATGCACCTGCCATCCCAGCTACATGGGAAAGAACAAATAGGAATATTGTGGTTCAGGCTAGCCCCGTATAAAGCCAATGTCAAAAGGGCTGGCAGGAATGGCTCAAGCAGTACAGTTGCTAAACAGCAAACATGAGGCCCTGAGTTCAAACCCAGTACCAACAAAAAAGAAAAAAAAATTAAGATAATCTAAAAGTATTAACAATAACAACTTTGACTAATAGCACCATGGAATGATAAACAAAATAAACTTGAAGTTACTATATTAATACCAGACAAAATAGAATTTACAATAAGGAATACTGCAAGAGATAATGAGAAATATTTCATAATGACAAAACTCTTAGCTTTTTTAAGAACATAACAGTTATAAGTCAATGTGCCTATTAAGAATGTTTTTTAAAAATCAGGCAAAATTGACAAATCCACAATACTCATTAACAACTTTAAAGTCTTCCCTGTGTAACTTACAGGGTAACAGAATAAAATATCAGTAACCATGGAAAATATGAACACTATTATTCATCTTGACCTAGATTATATTGATAGAGCACTACACCAAGAAACTGCAGAAAATACATCTTTTCACCTACAAATGGAATTTTCAAAGAGATAAACCTTATGCCAGACAGTACAACTTTTTAAAAATTCAAAGGGCTGCTAGATTAGAGAATATGTTCTTCAACCATAATGAAATTGAATTAGAAGCCTTAAATGTAAAATAACTATAAGTAACTATAAAAGCCATATATATATGAAATAAGTAGCATACATACAATTGACCACAACTTAAACAAGAAATTGTACTGATATTAAAAAGCATTTCAAGTGGAGTAATAGTGAAATTTGTATAAGCAAATTAGACCCAACATAAGCAGACAAATGGAAATACTAAAGAGCATATATAAATGGAATATGAACAAAGTAAAGAGATAAAATTAAAGCCCAAAGCAAGTTTTCTGAAGACTAATAATGGTGATTAACCACTCAAAAGTGTGATCATGAGTATCAAAATCAGTAATAAAAGAGGAAGCATCACTACAAATCACAAAGCTATTAAAAAACACATTGTTAGGTATAAAAAAACCAAAGTGCAAAGGGAAGCTATAGTAGGATACCTTCACAAAAGAAAGAAAAATCAAACTTACACGTACTTACTCATTTTTAGAAAAAGTAGCAAAGGATAAACAAGAAGTGGATGAGACTTGTTCTCTACAATGTAGGCATGGAGTAGAAAGGATGGGAAAGGGAAAAGATTAGAAAAGATGGTATAGACCAGAGAATGACATTTATGAGTATAGATTTTTGTCTACTCTTAACTTTTATAACTATGTTAATGCATAATATATCTAAGTAAATGAAATCAACAAAGATAAAGGATGAAAACAATAAAGTGGAATAGGAACAGAAGTAAATGAAGGCAATTAATTCAAATCAGAATCACACTGAAGCCATTCCAAGAAAAGAGAATACATTACCTTTACAGTATATCATAAATATAAAAACAAGAACAGTAGACAAATGTTAAATTCTCAATACTAGATGTGATTTTCACCATTTCATGGATTAGTAATATAAAAATTCTTATGTCTATACATATGTATTCATATATATGTGTGTATATATATATATATATATATATATATACATTAAAATGAAGAAATTAGTAAGTATACTTTGAATAACAAGAACCAGGTTTCCCAATATAAGAGAAAAACTACAAACATGGAAAGGGGAAAAGTTGTATGAACTCTGAAATTGAACTGGAATTGGAGTATCAGTACGAACTCACGTTATGAGTGTATGTTAAAAGATTTAAATTGATATTGCTGGATCAAATGGTAGATCGATGTCCAGCTTTTTAAGTAGCCTCCAAATTTTTTTCCAGAGTGGTTGTACTAGTCTACATTCCCACCAACAGTGTAAGAGGGTTCCTTTTTCCCCGCATCCTCGCCAACACCTGTTGTTGGTGGTGTTGCTGATGATGGCTATTCTAACAGGGGTGAGGTGGAATCTTAGTGTGGTTTTAATTTGCATTTCCTTTATTGCTAGAGATGGTGAGCATTTTTCATGTGTTTTCTGGCCATTTGAATTTCTTCTTTTGAGAAAGTTCTGTTTAGTTCACCTGCCCATTTCTTTATTGGTTCATTAGTTTTGGGAGAAAAGGTTAGATTAAAAAGAATTAACCTAGAAGGTAACACCCATGCACAGGAAATCAATGTGAGTCAATGCCCTGTATAGCTATCCTTATCTCAACCAGCAAAACCCCTTGTTCCTTCCTATTATTGCTTATACTCTCTCTACAACAAAATTAGAGATAAGGGCAAAATAGTTTCTGCTGGATATTGAGGGGGGGAGCGGGAGGGGGTGGAGTGGGTGGTAAGGGAGGGGGTGGGGGCAGGGGGGAGAAATAAACCAAGCCTTGTATGCACATATGAATAATAAAAGAAAAATGAAAAATAAATAAATAAATAAATAAAGGAGTACTGAATAAAAAAAAAAGATTTAAATTGAACGATTTTCTTCAAAAATATTAAGGTCAGGAAACATAATGAAGACTAGGGAACTATTCCAGATTAAAGGAAGTTAAACTTCACAAATGAATTATGAGAGTTTGGATTTAAACTTGGATCAGAATTTGTTTGTTTACTTTTGCTGTGAACAATATTTAATGAAGCAATTGGGGAAATTTGACTAAGGTCTCTATATTGAATTATACATCAATATCTGTACCCTGATTTTTAAAAATACACTGCTATGAAAGAGAACACCATTGTTTTGGGGAAATACACAAATGTGTTTAAGAGTAAAAGGTTATTGTATCTGTAACTTCCTTAGGACACAGTACAGAGTTCAGAAAATCATCTGTATATTATATTCTGTTATAGAAGGTTACATTATGTTGTATAAATGTATGTGTCTAAAAAGAAGAGAAAAAAGCAGATGTGTTAAACTTAATATTTGGGAAATCTGACTGAAAGATATAGAATTTGCTATTTTTATAATTTTCATAAAATCTGAAATTATTTTAAAATTAAAATAAGCTAATAAGTAATCAAAGGAAATATGTTAAGTTAAACAGCAAAAATTCAAGGAAAAATTCTCTGAAAATCATAACTGATAAAACACAAACAGAAGAAACAAAATCTGAATATTCCTTTGTCTAGTAGTAAAATCCAGTTTAATAATAAATCCTTCTCTAAAAGAAAATTCAAGGTCTAGAGAGTAAAACTGAACATTTAAGGAATAAATAATATCTACCATTCAGAAATTTTTTTTTTAAATACCGAAGAGCTGGATGACAGTGGTTCATGAATGATATTCCTAGCTACTCAAGAGGGAAGTGATCTGCAGGAATGTGGTTCAAAGTCAGCCTAGGCAAACAGTTTGCAAGGCCCTATCTCAAAAACACTCAACACAAAAAAAGGGCTGATGGAATAGCTTAAGTGGTAGAACACCTGCTTATCAAGCATGAAGTCCTAGGTTCAAACCCTAGTTCCACCAACAAAACAAAACAAAACAAAAAAACATAGAGGAGAGAACCCTTCCCAACTGGTATTATGAAGCTAATATACATTGATACAAAAAGCAAAGATATTAAAGAGTGTTACAAACTAATATTTCTTTAAACATATATTATACAAAATAAAATACTTTTTTAAGAAACAGACAATAAAGCATTTAAGGTCAATCTCAGCAAATATATGTTCATGTCTCTCTCTATATAAAGAGAATGAACCAAGAAGTGAAAGGTGCAAAATACAGAGTGATGATTAGACAGAAGCACATGAGCATTCCTTTTACTTTTCTTCCTTCCAACTCATACGCAACTGTCGCACTTTACTGGCATAAAATGTTACAAGAAATCTATCATCACAGCCTCACTCTATGCATTTTACTTACTTCTAAATCAAAAATTGCTTTGGAAATACAGAATACTAGATAAACACAGATCAATAAATTCCTTCTTATTTTTCCTCAATTACACTAAAAATCTAACATTATTTTGTAATATATATTCTTTGTAGACCATATTTTATATGCCTTTTGCTTCTTTGGAATGAAGTCTTTATTTGAAAAAGAGCAGCAAAATGCAGTGATGGTTTCAGTCCCCATGTCCCTCCCTCACACATTCCTGTCCAGTTCTCTCTTCTAAATATGTCTAACATTTGTTCCTCCAACAACTCCTCACAGCCATTGCCTGTGCTGTGCTCTTGAGGCTATTCTGAGTTATTTAACTCTTAGCTGACTTCCATACAGTATAACTGTCCTAGTATTCTTCACCCAGTCAGAGGAAATGTCTTTTAAATTGCATGCTTCCTTGGTTAAAACCAACAATATCTTAACACTACATGCAGGATAGAATCCATGACCCTTAGAATATTATGCATTACTACTTTATGGTTCAACTCGTTACTAAATAAACCCACCTATCCTGATAGGCAGAATCCCAACACAACCCAAATGACCCAGACCATTGTAAAGACCTCTCAAGTGTGGGCTTTACAGAGTCTCAAGGATCTGTAACTTTCTTCTACCCCCACAATAAGTAAAGGAAATGAGATATCACTCCTCTTATTATATTCTGGTGTATGACAAATGTAAAGAGATTCTTTAGATGTAATTAGATCTAGGTGAATTATTCCAGAGGAGACTTTCATGAGTGTGAGCCCTTTCCAAAGAGTCAGTAACTCCACTAGAGTGAATCAGTGAGGATGTCCACGGCCTATGGAGAGGACACATGGCAAGGAACTGTCGGGACCTCCAAGACCTGAGAATAGTGACTGGCTATCAGCCATCACACAAGCTTGGAAGAGGACTCCAAGCTCCAGAAGAGACTTGAGATGGTAGACACCTTGTGAGAAACTGAGCAGTAATCCAGATAAGCTACACCTAGACTTGTGACCTATAGAAGCTGAGAGAGTACGTGGGTATTGTTTTAAGTCATTAACTTTGTGGTAATTTTTTACACAACACCAGAAAACTAATACATATACCAAAGGCCACCTGATGATCTCTCTACTCTTTACACAACTTTTCAAGTGCTTGAAGAGATTTTTTTTCACTCTGTAACCTCTAATTTAGTGGTATTTATTTCCTTGCCTTTGCTACACATTTTTTAATATATCATGATACCAAAAATTATGGTTTAAGCACATATCTTTCCTACTATGTTAATCTCCTTAATGGCAGAAATAGTAGTTCATGTCTATGTATTTCCCTGGTAATTGGCTCAGAAGAGATTTTCAATATGTCTTACTTGAAATAAGTCTGATTGGAAGGAAAACCTTACTGTATATCTTGAATTGTATTCCTTTTTGTCATTTTTCTTACAAAAGAAATCAACAATTATGAGATTTAAAAAATCTTCATTACTATAGGAAAGAAACACACTAAAGAACATGTGTAAGTTTGCATAGAAGTTTCTAGATCTAGTAGAGTAAATAACCCTATGACCTGGCCTCCAGCTACAACTGTCACTGCAATTTATGTAACATTGAATTTTTGTCAAAACAGAACTTTGAAGATTCTCAGCACATTAACTAATTGTAGGCTGAGAAAATGGAGCTAGTTTACAACTGCAAAGGGAAAGAATGTATCAACTATGCTTCTGAGGAACAAGAATTCAGCACACTTAAAGAAAACAAACCCTTAAAAGAATGAGAATTAATCAAAGGAGCATGTGAATGCAGAAATGCTCAACTGCTTTGCTTTCTGTGCCATGCATGGCAGGGCAATGCTACCCCAGGTTCCCACTCCTCACTAAGACCCACCACTGTTCCAGTTGGAACACTGGCAGTTAGGAATCAATTAAATGTCACTGTCATACCCTCCCCATGTAAACACCAACAATTGAGTGAAAAAGGAAAAACTGTAGTGTGGGGGTACATAAAGGGAACCATAATGTTTTAGTGACAATTACACTTTATTTTGAACAAGCATCTCTTTCACTGTTAGTGAGGTAATAAACTGGAATGAAATTTATGGACAGACAATTTGGCAATATTGAAACTGTACTGAAAACTGCTTTTTCTTGGCAGTTTCACCTCTAGGAACCTATTCTATAGAGATGCAAACAAATCATAAAATGGTTTCCTTCCACAAGTTACATTAATTTGCCAGAATTTGAATAATCCATGGATGATCAAATTCTACACTGGGAGCTTGAGCCAGTGGCTCCATTTCTTCAACCACACTCCTCACTGATTACATAAGTTACCACGTGAAATCTGTGCAATACATATTTCCTTTAATGGAATCATCATTACAATCATAATATCAGGAATAAACACACCGTGCTTTTCATACAGCCTCAGCTGTCTTAACTACTTTCTCCTCCCATTATCTCAGTGTGTGTATCTTGCTGAGACAATGTTACAAAGACTTGGTGCTGGGTTTTTTTGTAATACAGTCTTCCCAGTTTATTAGAATACAGCACATATCATAAGAATCTACACAATATCTGGGAATATCATCAAAATGGCATAACATTCTCTGTGGATCTAATAAGTGACAGCTTTTAAACACTGCACTGTATTTCCATACTTACCTGGATGTTATTTTATAAAGACAACACTCACATTTTCACATAGAAGCCCATGTTTTTCCTCCAGATTGTATCTTCTGGATTGCTCCTAACTCAGCTACAGATGACTGCTTTCCTTTGAGGTAAAAGGGAAACATTTTAATGTGTCACATAAATGGGTGACAGCTACATCCCAGATTCTAGAGAGAATTACCAGATTTATAATCTTTGGCACATTACTTAATCTATCCCGGTGTCAGTTTCTCTAGCAAAATATCTTGTCAAAGACTTAGAATCTTAATAAATTCAGTGTTTTATAGGTTATTGTCATGATTAGGACAATCTTTTCCTTATCTCAATTCTTTTTCTTCTAACTTTTAATGAAATCTCTATTATGCACAAATCTTGGCTTGCAGATTTATGAACCAATAACCATAAAAACAATGATCCCACTAACTTCTCACAAACTGCTTACAGAGAACTTAATGTGCCATATTTCTTAAATGTAAGCATATATTTTAATGCATACTTAACTAATATTTAAGAAGCCAAATAAAATGACAACAATGTCAGTATCATGCATGTTGTTAATGGCTAAAAATAAAATCATTTTGTTGGTCAAAAAAAAAAAAAAAGAATAGGGCAAAGCCTTTCTTGGCTCAAAGTTCATCTCATACATTAGATTTGAGAAGCTAGTCTCAATGATTTGTTGGTGGCCTTTGTTTCATTTGACATTATATACTATCTATATTTCAGATATCTTTTACTCTATGGGTTACTACACGGAATTGTTTAAATAATTGTCCAGCACTTTTTCAATATCTGAAAAGAAAATACATGGTTATTTTTAAATGCCTATAAACTTAGTAATAAAACAAGCATTTTTATTACATATTGACATCTCTAACATCTAGAAACACTCAGCATAATAAGGCATAGCATCATAAAAAGTACAATATCTTGTAGTTATATATAATTTTGAATATGATGTAAATTTAGAGGAATAGATTTTAAGACCTGTATTTACTTTTTAAAATGGAGATCAAAAGTCTTCCAAGGCTGACAGCAATCAGCCAAAAAAAGAAATATAAGTGATACAAAGAGGAAAGGAAGAAGTCAAAGTATCCTACTTATACATGATATGATCTTAATTTTAGAAGACCCTAAAGACTCCACCAGAAAACTCTTAAATTTGATAAACGAATTCAGCAAAGTATCAGAAAGTCAACAAAGAAAATCCATAGCTTTTCTATACAACAAACATGGACTTACTGAGAAAAAAGTTAGGAAAACTAGCCCATCCACAATGGCCTCAAAAATTTACCTAGGAATTAACCCAACAGAGGAGGTGAAAGACTTCTATGGAGAAAATGATAAAACACAGAAGAAACAAATTGAAGAAGATGCCAGAACAATGAAGAATCTCCCATGTTCATGGATTGGATCTAACATTGTTAAAATGGCCATATTACCAAAAGTTGTCTAGAGAGTCAATGTAGTCCTCATCAAAACACCAATGACATTCTTCACAGAACAAGAGAAAACAACCCTGAAATTCATACAGAAACATAAAAGAGCCTAAAGAGCCAATGTGAAAAGCTGAATACCAGCATTGCATATCATGAGACACCATTTAACATTTTACTACCCAGACATAGTAGCTAAAAACATATTGCTAAAATAAAAACAGGTACATAGACCAATAGAATAGAATAGGAGGATCCAGAAATCAACCCACACAGCAACAGTCATCTAATTCTGATAAAAGATGGCAAAAGCCTACGTTGGAAGAATACAACTTCTTTAAATGGTGCTGAAAAAACTGAATATTAACATGTAGAAGATTGAAATAGATCCCTATATTTCATCCTATGCCAAAATCAATTCAAAGTGGATCAAATATCTTAATGTAAAATCTGAAAATTTGAAACTACTCAGGGAAAACAGAGGAAACTCTTCAATACGTATACACAGGCAATTACTGCCTGAATAAAAATCCAAGAGCTCAGATAATAATTGGAAGAACTGACAAATGGAATTGTAACAAATGAAAAAGCCTCTACACAGCAAAGAAAACAATGACCACAGTGAAGATAGTCTATATAATCTGAGAGAAATTTTACTGGTTATTCTTCCAACACAGGATTAATGTCCAAAATATTGACAAATTCAAAAAATTTAGCAGCAAAAGAATCAGCAATACATTCAATAAATGAGCAATAAAGTGAACAGACACTTCTCAAAAGAAGTACAAATGGCAAATCTGTATACAAAAATGCTCCACATCTTTTGGGAGTGGAGACACACACACATGCACACACACAAATACACACACACACACACACACACACACACACACTGTTGGAGGGAATGAAAATTAGTTCAGCTACTATGGAAAGCAGTGTGGAATCCCTCCTGAAAAACTAAAATAGAACTGCCATATAACCCAGATATACCTGCTCACCCATGTTTATCATGGCACTATTTACAATAGTCATATCATGGAGTCATTAGGTGTCCATCAACTAATAAATGTATAAAAGAAAATGTGAGGCACACACACACACACACACACACACACAAACACACAGTGGAGTATTATTTTGCTACAAAGAAGAAAACATGTCTTTTGCAGAAAATTGGATGGAACTGGAGATCATGATATCAACAAAATAAGCCAGACTCAGAAAGACTAATACCACAGGTTTTTTTCTCCTGTGTGTAATCTAAGGGAAAGAAAATAGAAGGAGCACTAGAAAAAAGAATGGTATCAGTTGGAGGGAGAAGGAGGATGAGAGAGGGTAAGGGGTGAATGTGATCGAAGTACATTATATACACATATGAAAATATACCAATGACACCCATCGTTCTGTATAAATGATATGAATTAATAATAATAAATAATAAATTCTTCCAAGGCTGCATCTCAAGATAGACTTGGGAGATTTCAAGATAAATAATACATACTTAGACAAGTGTCATTCCTCTTCTTTGCATTCTTTTTTCAGTGCTGGGGATTGAATGCAGGTCCTTTAGCATGCTTAAGCAGGTGCTTTCCCAACAGAGCTTTGCCCCAAACTCTTTTGATTTTATGATGGGTCTCACTATCTTAACTGGTCTCAAACTCCAATCCTCTTGCCTTTACCTCTCTAGTAGCTGGAACCACAGGTATGTGCCATCATGCCTAGCTCATTCTTTCCTTTTCTATAGCTGAAAGCATCAAAGCCTCAGAATTATTCAGCAGCATGTTCATTTGTGTATCCCTGCTCCTTAAAATGTGTATGTGTGTCAATTATTGCCTCAAAGTAATGTCAACAATGTTATAGGGAATAACTTAATGAAATTAAACATGATAATTTCATTGCTACAAAGAATAAAACAGAAGGAACCCTGCTTCTTCCTTTCCCTCTGTCTTAACTCAAGTGCTAGAGCTCTTGCCTACCATGGTTCCATTTCTAGTACCACAAAAAAATGAAAAAAATTAAACTAGAAAATAAAAATCCTGAGCATGAGTTAGGACACTGTAACTATAACAACAAAAATGAACTAAGTTCAAGAAGAATTAATTTAGAAGGTAAAACACATGCACAGGAAAGCAATGCAAGTCAACTCCCTGTATAGCTATCCTTATCTCAACTAGCAAAAACCCTTGGTCCTTCCTATTATTGCTTATATTCTCTCCTCAAGAAAATTAGAGATAAGGACAAAATAGTTTCTTCCTGATAGCGAGGGGTTATGGGGTGGTTGGGGGAAGGAGAGGGCAGAAGGGTAAGAGAGGGTGTGGGGGGAAAGGGGAGAAATGGCCCAAACATTGTACACATATATGAATAAAAGAAAAAAAATGAACTAATTAAAAATAAGCAATTAAAATACCAGGGACATACACAAAGAAACTTCAAATTTGGCAAATGAAAGGCTAGATAATGCTGAACCTTCTCCCTTGGAGCATGGGGAATGATACTTCAAATAGAGAAAACCTCTTTCATATGCACATATAAGTTAGTAAGAGAAAGTATCCCACAGAGCCTGATGTGAAGAGGAAACTAAGAATTGTATGTGTTGAAGTTGGGCTGCACTAAGGGAAGACAAGTGTTTCAATCCTGGTAATATTAGGGGCTTGAGTTTAATTTTCAGAGTTGGAGCCTTGAACCTAAGTAGGTCAAGAAGTTGGAACTGAGGCCACTGCATAAAACGGGGATGCTTACAGTACCTTTTCAGAAAAAGGAGATAAAGGAAAATAAGAACAAGGGGAAAAAGTCTATAGATTAGCACAAGGAATCACTAACAAATTTATATTTTGACCTGCAGTGCAACCCAGAATGCTATCAGATTAAGTAGAAATAACATGAAAAACACACAGAGAGACCCTCTACTGTGAATGAGACTGAGACACAGTAGGACAGCTGCAAGAGTTTCAAACAACAGGAAATCGAAACTGTCTATCTATCTATCTAGCTATTTATAGAGAGATGTATAACTCAAGGATAATTAAAAGACAACTCATTATAAAATATAGAAAAACAAGGAATTCAGAAAAAAAGATACTTGAGTCATGAAAGGAATACCTAAAGACAAATGAAATCACTGAAATTTAAAATTCAACAGATAGGTGTATATTTATTTATTTAGCAGAACGAGAGTCTGAACTCAGGGCTTTCTGCTTGCTAGACTAGTGCTCTACCACTTAAAGCATGTACATAGCCCTTTTTGCATTACGTATTTTTCACATATGCTCTAACATTTGTGCCCAAGCCAACACAAACTGTGATCCTCTTATTTG
Organism: Castor canadensis; assembly: GCF_047511655.1. Taxonomy (NCBI): domain Eukaryota; kingdom Metazoa; phylum Chordata; class Mammalia; order Rodentia; family Castoridae; genus Castor; species Castor canadensis. Next base: position 54,799,555 of record NC_133401.1, on the reverse strand, counting down.
TGCTTTCTGTGTAGCTGAGATCACAGACACTTGCCACCATGCCCAGCTTATCAGTTGAGATGGGGTCTTGCTAACTTTTTACTTAAGCTGACCTCTCTCTGGGATCCTCTTGCTTGTCTCTGAAGTAGACAGAATTACAGGTGTGAGACAGTGTGTATAGCCTTCAACAGATAGGACCCAAAGCTGCTGAGGTTTTGGTTTGCTCAGCAGATAGTTTTATAAGCACTAGTTTGGCAAAATTTAGAAAAGCTGGCATTAGCTAATGTTAGCAAGGACATGGAACCACAAGACCTCAGACATAAGTATCTAGAAATTTGTCCATTTCTTCAAGATTTTCAAATTTATTGGAATATAGTTTTCAAAGTAGTCCCTGATGATTTCCTGGACTTCCATGGTGCTTGTTGTTATCTCTCCTTTTGCATTTCTGATTTTACTGATTTGGGTTTTTTCTTTTCTCATTTTAGTCAGATTTGACAGGCATCTGTAAATCTTATTTATTTACTCAAGGAATCAGCTTTTTGTTTCATTGATTCTTTGTGGTTTTTTTTTTTTGGTCTCTATTTCATTAATTTCAGCCCTTATTTTTATTATTTCTCTCCTGTTTGTTTTGGGTTTTGCTTGTTCTTGTTTTTCTAGGAGCTTGAGATGTAGCATTAGGTCATTGATTTAAGATCTTTCTGTCCTTTTAATCATCTTAAGTGAAGTTAGCCAGGCTTAGAAGGCCAAAAATTTCATGTTCTTCTTCATATGCAGACTTTAGACCTAAAACAAATGCAGTAATGTTGTTGGATATGGGTCAGATACATAGATGAGGAATAGGGAAAAGTAGGAACTCAAAACTTGAAAGTGTTTGATGCATCCACTGTACAGGAGTTAATATAGTAACCTTAAAATGACAGAGGTCGCTATGGAAAGGTGACCGGGAAGTAGTGAAGAGGTCAGGTAGAGATGAATCAATTCAGGTTGTAATACCCTTGGGCATGGAAGCAATGCTAGGAATCTCTCAGTATAGCTATCCTAATGTCAAAGTAGCAAAAACACTATGTCTTTCTTATTATTGTTCATGTCTTCTCTTCAAGAAAATTGGAGAAGAGGGCAGAACAGGTTCTGCCTGGAAGCGAGGAGCTGGGGAAAGAAGCAGGGGCAGGGAGAAGGTGGGGGACAAGGGGAAGAAATGGCCCCAACAATGTATGCACGTATGAATAAATAAAAAGAAAGAAAGACCTCAGTAACATATGCTAATAAATAAAACCATAGCTAATATGCCACCTTTGAAAAAAAAAAGACCTCAGACACTCTTTGCTGGAATTGCAAACAGTACAAGTAACTGGAAATCCAAATTGCCTAGTAAATAGCAGGCACTCACATCCTCTTATCCCCAAAGAAATTACGCTATTCTGCTCCTAGGCAGGTAGCTTAGAAGCTTTTGCTCTTGTGCAATAAGAAAGCTGTGTAACAAATTGTACTGAAATGTATTCAATGAGAAAATAAATTATTGTATAGTCACACAATACGATACTATGTAACAGAGAAAGCAGACTACACATGCACCAGCAGAGGTAGATTTTAGGAATACACATTAGTGTCTAGCCACTCCGTTTTATTTCCTCTGAAGAACTGTTCTATCTCTTATAAAAGTTAAAGATTTTCACACTAGCAAGTGTCTTGCTTGTATATTTGTAATTATACAGTAATTTTTTAAAGTAAAAACTTTTAATTCCTGAATCAATAAAATTTTTCCTGGTTCCAAAATGAAAAGTAAACAAAAACTGTACTTTCACAGAAAACAAGTTTATTACATAACTAAGTTTATTAGATAGCCTACATAAAGAAGTCCCATTTTCTCTCTGTTCCCATTGGCTCCTCTAGCTAGTTTTTGGTAGTTTCTAGATTATTCTAGTATTTGTCCATATATGCAAAAGATGGTATACTAAATCTATTAATGTAGTTATTTCTCTTTTTTCTGTTGTATCAGTCAGGGTTCTCTAGAGAAGCAGAATCAACAGGAGAGAAGTACAGAGGTATTTATAAAGATAAATAGATATATAAATATAGATAGACTGATTTTGAGATTTTAAGAAATTGCCTTACAGGAAGAATGTGGAATCTAGCAAGTTCAAAATTGTAGGGCAGATAAGTAGTCCTAAAATCATCCAGGCAGGATTTTATGTTGCAACTTTGATGCAGAATCCTTCTTTACCAGGAATCCTCAGTTTTCACACTAAACATTCTACTGTTTAGATGATGCTCAGCTACATAATACAGGGTTACAGACTTTTTAAAGACAACTGATTGTAGAAGTTAATCACATCTTCAAAATATCTAGACTAGTGTTTGATCAAACAACAGGGCAGGACAGCTTAGCCAGCTGGGAACATGAAATTAACCATCATGTCTACCTGCCCACCTACAACCATTCTGCACCTTGTCTTCCCATTTGATAATATCTTCTAGACAAAATTTCATGTTTGTATAAAAGTATTTTCTTTCCCTCAACATTTTGAAGGCGTCATGGCACTCACCATACAGATATATCATTTATTGAACTGCATCTCTACCCCTTAATAGATATTTCCAGCTATTTAGGTTTATAAATATTGTGTAACAAAAATTCTGCACATGTTGTATGATATTTATTTCAGTGTTTTGGGACAGATTCCTAAGACTAGGATTATTGGGTAAATCAAATTGTAATGTTTCTGATATTATCAAATTTTCCCTCTAAAACAGTTGGATCTTTTAGCATTTTGTCCAAAAATGTATGAGAGGGTCTGTTTTGACATAAATTCATTTGTCTCATGTGTATGTTTGTGTAACCTTTGTATAGCCGTATATTTTTTCTTGTTGGATTTTTAAAAATAGGGCAATAAGAAAAGCTATCTGCTACTACAGAGGTGTAGGAAGCCCTTCCGTCTACGGCCCAGGGATGGTCAAGAGACTCCCTCACGTCCACCTCATTCGCCTATTACCCTTGGAGCAGGGGCAAGATATTTGTCCTCATGTGAGTCTCCCTGATATCAGGATAAACCCTTGGTATCAGAATAAAATGGTTCCAGGACCCCAACAAAAGCTGAAACCCTTTACATAAAGTGACCTGCTGTTTGCATATAACCTACATGCATCTTTCTGTACACTTAAATTGTCTCTGGATAGCATATACAGTCTAAGACAAGGTAAATGCTAATATAAATATTTGAAATGCTATATTGTTTAGGGAACACAGGTACAAAAAAATCTGTACATGTTCATTAGAGATATATATTTTTCTTGAGTATTTTCAAGCTACAGTTGTTTAAATCCTGGGATGTGGAGCCTCTGTATTCAGAATTCTGACTGTATGAGGTAAATTATGGTAGCCCTGAGGGAAGGAACTAGAACTCTGAGAAAGCTCCATGCTGGGGTTCAACATATAGGATATATCTAAGACAGAGGAAGGGTCAGGAGAACTAAGAATACTTCCTCTTATGTGGAATCTAAAAACGTTGCTCTCATAGATGTTGATGGAATAGTGGTTACCTGGGTCTGTGGAGAGGAGATGGCAAGAAGGTATGGGAAAAGGCTGATTGATGGGTATCAAATTACAGTCAGATAGGAACAAGAAGTTCCTATTTGCTATCACATGGTAGAGTGACTATAGATAAAGATATAATAAAAGCTAGAAGAAATGATTTTGGAAGCTTTCACCATAAGGAAATGATAAATGTTTTCAGAAGATAGATAAATTTATCCTGATTTGATCATTGCATAATATATATGTGTATAAAAGCATCACATGGACTACCATAAATATATATTATTCTTGTGTTAAATAAAGAAAAGAATACCTTGAGGAATATAGCAAACAACAATACCACCTACTGCACTCAGCATGGTCAGGTGTTATGAAATAACATGAAATCTCCAAGTAGAAATCAAGAGCTGATGGCAATTGTATGAATGGTTGCTTTGGGGACAACAACAAATATTCAGTGTCAGCTAGCTTTCTGAGTGATCTTCTGTCAATGGAAGAAAACAGTTTGAATTTTCTTTTGTGGACTGCAGTACTATAAATGGAGAGTGCTATACCTGCACAGTGACTTGGATTTTCTGGCATAATAAGTGGACAAGGATGAAGCAGGGAGCAGGAAGAGATGGAGGTAGATGGGTTCTTACAACAGCACAGGCCAGAACCACCCTGCTTAGAGACACTGGGAGTCTTCTTTCTGTATAGGACCAAATCCTATATAGTGTTTACCCTCTTATTGAACTGGCACCTGCCCCCTGGTACACCTGGACCCTATGGTTGTGAGATAGCATCCAGAAGAGTAGCGATTGGGTCTGCCTTACTTTTGGAAAAAATAAAAAGGCCTGTCCACAATTTGACCTCCCAGGCCAAGTCCTCTTACTTAGGACCTCTTTATTAATGATCACATCTCATGCATACAAATAAAGGCCTAAATATTGACATAAGCACATGTGCAGAATACTCCTTCTTATGTGATAAGGCTGCGTTAAGTATAGCTGCCATCTACCCTAGCCATTCCCTGAGGACTGCTCAGGATTTTCCACCTTACAACCTATAAATTGGACTGAAACAAAGAAACCAATGCTTCTGTGCCACCTAGCAAGGGCCCACCGCTTCCTCTGAGGGGCTTCTTTCTTTCTTTTCTTTCAATAAAGGTTTGCTAATCTTTGCCTCCTTTCCATCAGGCAGGAGCCCACAACTTTTCTGGTGGTGCTTTTATTTTTTTCCTTACTGTTTATTCCCTTTTATTCCAATAAAATTTTGTTACTGCTTTGTAATTTGTGTCTCAGTCCAGTTCTCTGTTCATGTGACACAAGAACTCATATTCTTTTGGACTAGTGTCTTCATAGACTACTCAGTCTGAGAACACAATTGCTGTAAAAGCAGCATGGCATTCCCTAAAAATATCTAAAAATAGAACTATCATATGATCCAGATATATCTCTCCTGGGCATATATCCAAAAGAATGTGCTCCAGGATGTGATAGAGCCTCTTGCACACCCATGTTCCTTCTAGCACTATTCACAACAGCCAAGCTTTGTAAGCAACCCAGATGCCCCACAACTGATGAATGGATGAAGAAAATGTGCTATAAACAATGTGAATAAACAATGGAGTTTTATTCAGCCATAAAAAATGAAATTATGTCATTTTTAGGTAAATGGATGAAACTGGAGTACTTCATGCTAAGTGAAGTAAGCCAGGCCCCTCAAAAAGTCCAAGATTGCATGTTTTCCCTCATATGTGGAAGCCAGGCATTTAAGTTAAATCTATATATTACCACACACATCATATATACATATATATGTATATATTAAGAGTGAGAGAATGAGAGAGAACAAGATTGTCTGACGTGACTGTGGGAGAGGGAAAATATGTGAAAGAATGAAAAATATTGAAACAACCCATCTATATATGAATATAATATAATAGTGCACCATAAACTGTTGAATATTAGGGGAGCATAGTACAAAGAAAGAATAAGCAATGGGGTTTTAATTTGATCAAAGCACCATGAGTACAGGCCTTATGTGCTGAGGAAAACCACCCATGGACTATCAATATACACTTAAAAAATGAAGGACAGGAGAAGCCCTTTTTAATTTAAACTATAATCATGATCTGATTCCAAGACCTACTTCCTAGACTTACAGTCAGTTAACAAGAAACAAGGTTTATAAATGCAATGGTTTACTAAAGTTTCCTGTCTATGTTTGCAGCAAGAAATTGAATATCTGTTTATTTGAATCATAAAATGTTATGGGTTATTAAATTTAGTCATTTTGACTTCAGACAACTCCAAACGCCTTGTGGTAGTGAACCTACTACTCTTTAAATTCTGGCCTTCATGTAGATGGGACACAGCACACCACATCAAACCATACCATGTCACAACCTGCGTGTATTCTCTTCATGGGTCATGCTAATGGGTTTGTTCCTATATCCATGGAAATGTGTTCAAGCTGCCTAATGTAGACTCTCTCAACCTAATGCTCAGCCCATTTCTCTCGAATTCACTTTCTGAAATTCTTTTCAACTTTGCAGGCAGCATCAAGCTTTAATTCTCTTAAATATTTTTCATCTTAGTATCTTGTGTGCTTCCATAGTTCACACTAACCTCATCCTTTTCCCATTCCTTCAGATCATCTAAACTTTCCCCTGCAAGCTAAGAGCTCTGAAGAAATGACCAGACTCCTCATTTAAGGGTGGGGAACATGGCTCAAGTTTAAGTTAATCAGCATATTCTCATCTCTTATCACTCAAATTCAGGGCAGTGAGAGGTGAAGCCTGGTATACTGGCAGTTGAGTAAAGAACCTTCCTTGTTTTCACAGAAAGTGGCCCTCAAAGAGACAGATTCTCTCCTGCATATGTTAGGAAGTCTGCTGACCCAGGAATTAGTGGCATCCCTATTCTGACTACAAAAAAACCTGCTGCTCCACAGGAATAAAGGGTCCTTGACAATTATTATCTTAAGGCAGGTTCAAAGCAGTCTTGAAATTCACTTAACCACTATGTTTGCCAGTTACATGTTCCAATAAGTCTTACTGTTTAAGTTAATTTGAATTAATATTTTTCTTACTTGTAGCCTTAATGTATCCGAAATTCTACTGATCATTCAATTAAGGAGGGTAACAACAATGTTCAAAAGCCTCAAAAATGTATGTACCCTCTGAGCTATTGGTTCTTCTTCAAAGAAATTATCCTAATAGTTGAACAGCTTTGAAAAGATTTATATGTGCAAACCCATACACAATACTATTACTACAGTGATCTAAATTGGAAAATAAATATAGTACCAAATACTATTTGGCCAGGAAAATAACAAATAATGTAGCTACATATATTTGACAGTGAAATTTGTATACCTTACGTATGATTTACCTTGTATAGCATGTTTTATTAATCAATTTTCATTTTAAAATTGCAGGTATAATGCTAATGTTTTTTATGAAGGCTGTCTACAAAATGGGAGAAAATCTTTGCCAACTATACATCTGACAAGGGATTAATATCCAGAATATACAGGGAGCTAAAAAAAGCTAAACTCCCCCAAAATCAATGACCCAATGAAGAAATGGTTAAAGGAACTGAACAGAGTTTTCTCAAAAAAAGAAGTCAAAATGGCAAAAAAACAAAAACAAAACATGAAGAAGTGCTCAACATTCCTGGGAATAAAGGCAATGCAAATCAAAACCACACTAAAATTCCACTTTACTCCTGTTAGAATGGCTACCATCAAGAACACAAACAGCAATTGATGTTGGCAAGGATATGGGGAAAAAGGAACTCTCATATACTGTTGATATAAATGTAAATTAGTATAATCTTATGGAAAACATTATGGAGTCCTTTCAAAAAACTAAAAATAGAATTTCTATATGATCCAGCAACACCATTTCTAGGGGTACATCTGAAGGAATGTAAGTCAGGTTACAACAAAGGCACCTGCACACCCATATTTATTATAGTACTATTCACAATAGCTAAGCCATGGAAACAGTCAAAATGCCTCCCTACTGGTGAATGGATTAAGAAAATGTGGTATTTACATACAATGGATATTTATTCAGTAATAAAGAATGGTGAAATTTTTGTCATTTGTAGATAAATGGATGCACTTAGAGAACATTATCTTAAGTGAAGTTAGCCAGGATCAGAAAACCAAAAGCCACATATTTTCTCTCATATGTGGAATATAGACCTAAGCAATATTATGAAAAATAAATTATACTAAGGTGAGGTCACATATGAGAGAGGAAGGGTAAAAAGAAGGGAGTTAAAAAGATGAATATGGTTAGTATACTCTCTATACAAGAATAAATATAGAATTTTTAAGCCTGGTGAAACCAGCATAAGAAAGGCACTAAGGTAGAAAGAAGAATAGAGGAGATGAACCAGTTTGGGTTATAATACATATATATGTGGAAATGTCACAAGGAAACCAATGTATAGCTATCTTAAATAAATAAAAATAATATTTTTTTACAGAAATGGAGAACAGGAGGACAGAACAGGTCCAGTCTGGAAGGTTGGTATCAGTGGGAGGAGGGAGGAGGTGGGAAAGTGTCTAAGATGGTGAATGTAGTACAAATATTGTGTACATATTTTTAATTGGAAATTGAGACCTTTTTGAAACTCTTCCAGGAACAGGGGAAGGGGTGTAAAGGAGAGTAATGGAAGGGGTGAATTACACTATGATATACTATAAGAACTTTTGTAAATGTACCCCCAGCACAAAAATATTTAAAAAATAATAAAGTATAGAACAGTTTGAATTTTTTTTCCTTTTGTAATATTCAAGAAGTTGGTTGCTCCTAACTATAGACCTGTAGATTAGTATTGGTGAGGCCAATGCCTGCTCTCTGTAGGAGCTGCTGTCCTAATGTATCTCCTGTGGAGTCCCACTCTTTTGTCCCACCAGGCTCCAGACCTCCCGCCTTTTTCCACAGAGAAGCTCCATACTCTGCAGAACATTTCTTCTTAAGGAAAGATGTGAGTAAAACTATTTGAAAGCCATTGAAATGAATCAATTCTTTTTATCTCAAATAAGAAGGAAACAGCTCAGGGAGCAGAACAACTCACAGAAGGAAGCCTCGTTCAAGACAAAGAACACTTTGGTCCAGGACCATAGATGAAGGAGTCTCCTATGTCTATTCAAACAAATGACCATAAATGACACATTCCTGATGGCCAAAATTTGACACAAGTCTCACCAGGCTGTGTTCTTTCCTGTATACTCTAAGGAAGAATCTGTTCCCTGCCATTTCCACCTTCTAGGGGCTGCCTGTATTCATGGTTATTGGTCCATTCTGCTATCTTCATCTAATGCCAGTGACAGGCAGAGTCCTATATCATTTGTTGTCTCTCTGGCTCTCTGACCAGTCATAGGCCAAGAAAGGGTTCCCACCTTTAATGACTGATGTAATTACATTGGGCTTATTCACATAATCCACAATAATCCTCCCATCTCAAGGATTCAATCCTCCTGAATTGAACCCTCCTGAATTGAATCCTCCTAAATTGAGTCATCTGAAAAATTCCATTTGCCACGTGTGGTCACATATTCACAAATTCTGGGAATTAGGATATGGGCATATGGGGTCACTATTCTGCCTATCACAGTATTAATACTTTTTCATGTTCTAGCCCAACTGCAAAGCTCAACATGCTTATTTACACCAACATCCTAAACAATGCTCACCCCCAAAGAAGTCCATAAGGCTGGAGAAGAGACAAGGGAGAGAATACATATTTCAAAGAGGTCCTTTTGATCATAAATGTCCTCTCTTTATTTCAGAGATGACATAAGCCGTTAGCACTGTCTATACCAACATTTCCTTTTTTATGTATCTGATATAATACTTCTATAAAACACATTCAAGGGACACATTTTACTGGTATAGCTACATAGCTAAGGTAATAATATAATATTAGGAGTGTTTAGGTAGAAAAAAACCATGAATTTTGATGGAGGGTCTCAGTGGCTTAACATGTGGCATACTATCACCTGCAATTCATTCTTGATCAAACTTGTGGAAAATGTAAACTTCATTGTCAAGAAAATACATGTCCTTAAATGGTTGAGTCACATGACATAACTCTTTTGAAAATAAACTGGTAACTCAAGTTCCTGAGGGCAAAAATGCCAAGGCTGCAAGTCAAGTAGCTCTTTCCATTAATAAGTAGCTCCAGGCAATGTCACAGTTCTAATAAAGGTTGCTGGTAATGCCTAACCAGAGATGAAAATCCTCCATATCTCTTTCATCGTCTTCTTTTTACAGATACCTGGCTAGCACTGACCACATTGAGAGGCCACAGCCACCTTCCATGGACTCCAATTGGATTTTCTTTTCCTTCCTTGAAGTACATAGTTCTTTTACTCTTAGAGAATATCCTCCAACACAGAAAACTATGTCAGGCTCACTCTTCTTTTCAATTAAGCACACTGTTTAGGGAATGTGAGGTCATGCTTCAAATGATACTCTTTCACATTAATGACATTTCTGGAAGATCAAGGAAGTTTATTTAACATATATATCCTGAGAAACTACTGTTTATCTAATATCCTAAGGCAGTCATTCTCAACCTGAATTACTTTGAACATCGTCTATCTATCTTCACCTACATGCATATATATTGAGAGGCAGAACACAAGCTAAAAGCAATTGGGGTAAGGGTATTATGATACCACCTCCAAAAATTCAGATAAAACTGAACATCATCAGGGATGTGGCCTGGAATGAAAACTGATGGTTTCTCCAAGCACCACTTCCTTCCTTGTGAAATTCTCCAGTGTGGAGGAGAGGGATGGGCCCTAAGAATAAGCACATTGGTAAACTCCTCTGGCAGTTTAGTTAGAAGTGCTTTTCAAAACACATTGAGAATCAAAGTGTCAGGTGGCAAAGGATTTTAGGGCAGTGAAGAGGGATGAGTAAGGTGTGCTCAACTGAGAAATGGTGTCTTATTGTAACAGCACAAGGTGATAACAGAAACAAACATAATATGGAGACCCTGCAGAAGAAACAAAAAAGGAACTGTTTTTCCCAAAATCAATAGTAATTAAATGTCATAGATGGATTCCACACACAGAAGTTCTAACTCATATCTTCTTCTTTCCATAGTATCTCCTTTGTTTGCTTGACTTACAGATATGCCAAGAAATGCTCAGAATGCACATTAAACTGAAAACAGCATTAAATGCTGAGTACAGACTTTCCGGCCTCCTGAGAAGATAGAGATTCTAAAGGATGATGCAGACCTGCAATGTGAGCCATTATTAAAAGCTGTTGGTGAGCCAGGTCTTTGCTAGACTGGATTGGTCCTCAAGGCTCCAGAACGGAAACTTGCACAGCTCTCATTAGAAGTCAATGAATGCACAGCCTCTGCATACTCTACTGCTTCACATACATATAATGGAGAAAGAGCTAAAAAGTTACCCAGGTGGACTTTCTATAAGAGTTTTGATTAAAATGTGCATAAATTCATTCTAAGACGTTTAAATCAGATTTCCATCTGCATGTTCTAAGCATAACAGGAATTGCTACTTGGAGTAAATTTTAAAGACTTTGAAATCAAAGAAGAGTTGACACCAGGTTTAGACTTTATTTTTAATTTTTGTGTTTTTTTTAACTTGAGAATCTGAAGTCTTTAATACTGTGGACTCACTGCAGACTTGTTTTCACGGTTTCTGAGAGGCAAACTGCCTGTTTCCAGTACATCAAACAGACAGGGAAGATCATAGCCTATACTATCATCTCCACCTGTCAGATATTAGGCTAAGTTGTTAATTGGCTCTCTCCAGCCAACTTACAAAAAGAGATTAGGGGCAAAAGGCAGCTTCTTTTATTTGGCATGCTGATCCTTTAAATGATCTTTCAGTCTGCTCTCTTCTCTTTTCCTGAAGGTGGTGGAGCCTTTGAACTGGGATGCACACTCCCTTAACAGTTAAGCAGTCCCGTTATTAATATGGATAGCTGTGTACTTCCCTTTGCTTTCTCACTTAATGCTAATTAATTCAGTTACATAAACTTTTCCATGGCTCAGTGAACAGACATGTTCTCAGTTATTTCCCCTAAAATCTGCATTTAGCTCCTAAGGGACATTATTTTCATTAGGATAATACATTAACAAACTTAATATTTTTATCTAATGATATAGCTGCATATAGGTCAAACAGCACAATAAATAACCTCAACAAAAAGTCACCCACTGCTTGATTATGCCTCACTATGAATACCTACTCCCGAAACTAGCAATTGTTTCAGTGATTTCATTCTCTAAGCAAAGCGATCCTTGGCCATTTATAAAAATATGGGATAAGGACACCCAGGGAACTTATGCGTACTTTCCTTGATGAAGCCTTCTTGCTAGTATGGATGTGGTTCCCAGTCTTTTTACTGATATTCTGCACATTGTCTGCACAGTATCTGCTTCTGAAGTTTCCGTAACAACCAACATATTCCCTTTGCCCACAACATCCTCCATACAAGCAACTTCCCAGAATGGTGTTTCACAGGAAGTGAAGTTAGTAGCAGCGAGTTCATCATATTACTTGTTCATATTCAATCCACCAGGAAACAAAAACAAAATAAGAATTCCTTTCCTAACTGCACCACAACCAAGGTGTGGAAGAGGTGTCTTCTGTTTTCCCCCCTTTCCTTCACAAGAATAGAGGCAGAAGAGTGGGCAGAAAAAAACATCATATATTTCTGCCTATCACCTGTGTCCATCTGCCAGCTATAATGCAGCCCTTCTTGTAATACAGATAAAACTGTGTTGCCTCTCCAACTTTTATATATTCATAGAATCACACCAAGCTGCAAGAATATTCCTACTGCACATTTCATCACACATTCAGCTCTGTCTTTCCCCTTCCATTATCTCATTTTATAGTTTTCTTATAATCTTCTCGGCAACTATGTGAATTACTGCATCCGAGTATCCATCCTTAAGATGTCCCCCTGCCTCATTCAGATACTGTTTATCTCTTGCCTGTTTCCTTTACATCCACCTCAGCCTCTTTGTCCTTTAGACTCTAGTGCCAACCACAGCCTCCCACCCCCATCCCTGTCCACTAAAGCCTGTCTCCAACATTGTCAGAAGCTCTGGTTCCCAATCACTCCAGATTATGCTACAAAGAAATGAAAACAATTCCCTTGGAAGATAGCAAGAACTTAATTTCCATCATACTCTATGAATCCTTCTACTCTGAACTTGAATTTGGGGGTGCTTTTTAACCAAAAAATCTCATGTCAAGCTCATTGGCAGTTCTTTTCCTCTTTTACAGTCAAAATGCATGGGCACTTTATAAATTCTAGTGCTTACATTTCTTATGGTAATTAGGTTATAATTGTTTTCATTGAGGAGAAATCAAAACAGTCACAGTCAGACACAGCACAAGTCTTTCTGCTGTTTTTGCTTTCCCATCACACTTGGAAGGCACCCACTTGATAATCCAGTCTCTCTCATGCTTCCAGTTCAACCCTTCTTCCTCCTTAGTAACCTATGACTGATTCCAAGCTCTCATGAAATGGTTCTCTGGCCAGTGGGACCAGACTGCTATGTACCATGTTCTTTCTGAATGACCTAGATGTGCTGCTGATTTTCAATATTCACCTACCAAGTTTTCAGGTATCTATCTCAAAGATGTTGCTATGCCCTTGCATAATCAAAGTTTGTCAATCTCTTCCCTACCTCCCCTCACTGGCAACAGATATCCCTAATCAATCAACTTCAACATGTACCAGCACAGACAAAGTAATTCCATTTCCCCAAAACTCCAGGATATTCAAACAGCCCTACAGCACAGTGGGCATGTTCCTCTTGATTTCAGGCAATTCAGACTCAAACACATCCCTGACTACTTCACTATCTCAATGAAGTCCAAGTCAGGCCACTGTCTGCAGTTGTCACTGTCCTCATTAACAGCACTGACAGGGTACTCTAGACCTGAGTAGCTCTCTGAATATGAAAGACACACAGAATTATAAAAATGACAATTTGTGAAGATGGCATAACAAAACACAGTGAATGCTATTAATAATTGGCATGTGGGAAAGAAGAAAAAGAGAAAGTAATAGAAGAAGCTAATATGATTAAAGTACAACATATTTGTGTGTGAAATACCATGGCAAAGCCCCTTTGAACAAAGAATAACACTTAAAAAATGAAGAACAGGAATTTAAAACCCGTCCTTCTCTGGGGTGGGCACTAGTGGTAGGGGTGGGAAGGTGAATGGAAAGGGCTAAGGGGAGTGAATACGGTAGATATACTCTGTATATTTATATGAAAAGAGATCAACAAAATCCATTGAAGTTGTTCTAAGAAGGGGGAAATAAGGAAGAATGATGGAGGGGGTGAATCTAACTAAGGTACACTGTAAACATATATGGAAATGTCAGAATGAACTCCCCTTGTACAACTAATATTTGCAAGCAAAAACATTCAATATAATTTTTTAATTATAGAAATGACTATAATCTGTTCATTTAACAATTTTTTTGCAGATTCAGTCTGGTCTGACACCTTCAACATTTCCTTCACCTGCTCACCCAAAGGTGTATGGAGAGGGTATCTTTGGGAGATCTTTGTATTAGAGATACCAGAATAGAACAGACCACCGCTTACCCACAAAGTAGGAAAAGAAACTCCAAGAACTTAACAGTTCTTGGTAGGGATTCCAAACACATCCTTGTGTCTTGACTAAGGGAGAATGGTGTGCTGTGAGTATCCTGACAACTCACAGGGAGGCAAGGAGGGCCCACCATTGCTTCAGAGAAGCTCTGTGCACCTGGAATGAACAGTGGGAATCTATGTGGTGTTCAAAACCCGAGTGTGTATATAATTACCTGGGAGCAGTTAAACTGCAGACTTATAAGCTTCACTCACAAAGACGTTGCTCACTGTCAGATGCTGTGCCTGCTCCAAGGGCACATGAATGGAATTGTTGGGCACTAAGGAACCTGAGCTGCACTTAGACCAGCCCTTCCACTTTTCCCGCTCTCATGGCAAGAACACCCTTGTTCTATAGATGCATCAGTAACAACAACAATAATAAGGTTGACTTTTACAGAGGATTGTTCTCTGTCAGGTTCTGTGTGGAATGTTTGGTATGAATTATTTGGTTCACTTTCACCAATAGACACTAAAACCATCCCTGTTTTATAGAAGAGGTCCTGTGTGAATTTTATAAGCCTGAGGTCACATAGATATAATAAATTAAAATCCGATGGCTTTGATTCTTAACATTAGTACTTGCTACCATATTTTAGTAATTTTGTCTTCCTGAGGTCAAAAATACTGAAGGAAGTCCTGACCATGGGCCATGGCTTGCTGACACTACCCCTTAAACTCCTGTTGACCTGCACTCTTGGAGATGGCCAGACTCCCACACATAGCTACACAACAGTAGATGCATTGGTGGAACATCATGTAAGAATGTCTTGTGTCAGACCGGGCATGGTTGCATATTCCTGTAGTCCCAGCTGCATAGGAGGTGAAGGAAGGATGACATGGTCTAATGCTCACCCTTGTCAAAAGTGTGAGAACCAGTGTGAAAAATACACTAAATCAGAAAGGGCTTGGAGCATGGCTTAAGTGGTAGAGTACTTCCCTAGCAAGTACCAGAATGGGATTTCAAACACTAGTACTGCCAAAAACAAAGCACACAAACAAAAACTGGGATAAAAAAACAACAAGAAACAGAATATCTTTTATCAGCAAGAGAGGGCCAGACAACCCAAAATCAAATGTAATGAGGTTCAAAAAATCCTTAGTTTATGTTGTCCTGTGTGCCTGAAATTCTGTTGCTCCAAATGTCTGCTCAGTTGTTCCCTTCACCAACAGGCACTGTCTAATACACACTGAAATTACCAATCCCTCCACCAAGTGAGTTGAAGCCTCCATGAAGCAGATGCCAAGAGACAGCTGATATGCAAGACATTCTTTGGGAGAAATGCCTGTGGGTAGCTGGAGGAGGCGCAGCAACACCTTGGATTACTATGGAAGAGAGAGGAAAGAGAGTTGGATTGAAAGCATTTTAGACTGTTTTGGCAAGGCTGATGTGGCATCCTGGAGCCAGAGTCTCCACTGGAGATGTCATGCATCTCACAGCAATGGCCCAGCCTTGCCATCTCAGCTGGGATCAGTCATTAGATAGAAGGAGTTTTGTGCTTGTGTGACCTCAGCATGAAAATGGTGGTGAATTGAGACTGCAGAAGGTGGGGATGTCAGTCAGTGGTGGCCTCCACAGTAGATCAGAGTGCCATATTCTTGTGGCCACCACACCTCCTATGCAGCCTGAACACCTACATCACATACCTTCATTTGTTTAATCACAGTACTTTCCAATATTTGATAACACCTCATTAATTTATTCATTATCTTTTCCACCCTCTTCCTTCTTAACACCACTGAAAAGAGTTCAAAATGTAGCTGTTTTGTTCATCACTATATCCTAGCCCCTAGAATACCTCTGGCACACAGTAGTTGCTCAAACAACTAGTCAGTAGCTCTTTGGCAAAAGTGAAAAAGGAACGGCTATATACATACTGTGTTTTCTCCCTTTATGCTACATTCTAATACCTGGTCTCTGCTGTAAAAGCTAATCAACTTCACATAG
This sequence comes from Castor canadensis, assembly GCF_047511655.1. Taxonomy (NCBI): domain Eukaryota; kingdom Metazoa; phylum Chordata; class Mammalia; order Rodentia; family Castoridae; genus Castor; species Castor canadensis. Next base: position 54,783,429 of record NC_133401.1, on the reverse strand, counting down.
ATTAAAAGGAAAGTCAGCTAAACTACAAGTTTTTCTCTTCCTCTAATTCACATCTAACTTGGTTATCCACTGATCTATACTTCTTCTTGTTCTCATTCATATTTTCCAAGCAAGACATTCTATTTAGTTCATAGTCAAGTGAGAAAAATGCAAGAAAAAATAGAATAGTTTTACATTTTAAATATTTAGTTTACAAAGTACATCCACATATGTTATCTCACTGAATTCTCAACACTCCTACATAATGATTGTCATTATCTTCACATTCTAGTTGAGGAAATTGAGCATAAGCACAAAGGAAAATATAAGGAAGAAAAGTGGGTAGATTCAGACACCCACACTAATTCACTCAACAGATGGGAAAAGAAAGCACATTTAGGTCAAGTGGAATGGTTGATTGTTCCCCAGAGGCCTAGCCTGAGTCAACACACTATTCTTTGTAAGATCAGAAAATGAATTTGAGAACAAAATCTACTGTCTGAAACAATTCTGTTTGAAGTATTGTTTTTTCAGGTTCTTACTGTTTTCTAACATAAAATGATCATGCAAATCTAATTTTCTGAGCATTCATGCTTCTGTGCTGAGGTTTCTGCCTTAATCTTTAAATGGCATGTTAGCTTACTAGTAGTTTCTAGATATTAGCCTTTCCTGATGAAATGTTGTGAAATCTTTTATTTCTACTTGTAATGTTAGTTTCCTCTTCTTTAGACCATGGGTTTTATTTAGTGATCAGGATTTGACAATAAAGATCTTCATATAATAATACAATCCTACTGTTTTCTATAAATTTTCTTTAGATACATACTCAATTAAAAGTGAAGTCAATATTATCTACTTACAAGACTACTTACAATATTCATTTGTAGTTTCTAGATATTTGCATGTACAATGCACTATTTCCTACAGTACACCTAGACTAATTTAATTTCTGTCTATGAATGGCCTATTGTGAAAGATACAATGGTACCTATAAGGGACAGGTAAGCTATGTTCTCTTCTAAGAGCTTCATGAAAAGTCTGGGGTATGAAGTGGACCATGAAAGAAGGACATCAGGAAAAGGTTTGCAACATCATAAAGGAAGTGAGAAATTCTAGGAAAAGGTTGCTGCAAGCATAGGAGCCTCTTTCATAGATACATGTTCCTCACAAGTGCTCTGTCATGATACACATTTTCCATAGGTGCCCATGTTGCATTGAGCTCACTTTTTTCATTGATTTGGCCTGAAACCCTCCAAATGCTGCAAAGACACAGATCATAGCTAGGAGAGCAGAACCTTTGTTTAGAACCCATTCAAAGGTTCTTTGGACACTTGGAGTGGGTCATGGTAAAGAAAGAATAATATAGCCCTCAAGTCAAGTGGTTCGAAATGGGAACGTTAGTCAAAGTAAGGCCTTATAAGAAATAAGTTTATATTTGTTTATGAGCATGGTACAATCTATATTTCCAGACACTTCCTCAGAAACTACAGCCTCATTCTGCAACCTGTCTTTATAGGTACACAGTTGAATGTGGAAGAAAATTCTAAAGAAGTCCTAAGGAGAAGACTGCAGTAATTTCAGCCTAGATAAATTGAAAAAAAAAAAAAGAACCTCTGGGAGGGCCATAAATTCTAGCTATTTCAGAGCCTTCCTTGCTCTATTTCTGTCCTCATTAAAAAAATCTAACTTCTTTAGTGAAAAAAGGAGTACAGAATGCAAAAGTAGAGCTCAAAGACAAAGCTTCCAGCAGAACAATACATGTACTTGCTATTAAACCCCATATACATCACCCTTGGGCTTTCAGTCTGTCTGTCTGAGAATGTGTCAGATTTTCATGTAGCACAAAACTCAAGCATACCTTGAGATCAGTTCTTCCCTAAAGGGTCAGGCAGTGCTGGACCAGGGAATGGTGGCCTCAGCCTTGGTAGGTGCTTATTGGCATCATATGAGGCATGCTGTAACTCAACTAAACCAGCAGCCTCCTTTTGCTTGGATCAGAGAAATGATTTAACCTGGACTCTCCTCCCCTACTTTGAAGTACAGATATAAGGGAGCGCCTCCAAATGGACCATGATTGAAAGATTACAGAAACCTAGTCAAGCAATGATGAAGGTATAAATTTAATATTTGCTCTGCATGACCAATAAAGATTCATAACATATATTATGTTTAAAAAGTAGGTTGATTTTAAAGAAAATATTAAGTAAATCTTCTTATGCCTCATTCAGATATAATAACAATCACAAAGATAAAATTGGAAAAACACTAGATTAATTTGAAATGTGGCAGTCAGCTTTTTATCTTCAGTCTTTCAAAAATTATATATCTTGTTGCTTTGTTTTTTCAATTGAAATGAATAGCTGGACTTGCCAACTTCCCTTTCCCTTTATTTTCCCAAGGATTCCTTAGCAGCCTAGGAGTTTTTAGATTGTGAGAAGTACATCATTTTCCTGCCCTTAAGTTCTAGGTGAATGCACTGAGCTGTGTTCCATGTTTGTTATACTCATTCACTCATTAATAAACCTTTTCAGGCATCCAATCAGTACCAGTCCTGTACCAGGTGCTATGAAACAGCAATGAGTGGGTAGATGAGGTCCCTACCCTCCTCAGGCTTAGAATCTAGTTGAGAAGACAAGATGACAGAGTCAACTGCAATGTCATGTCACAAACTATGTACATGGGAAACACATGATATTGGGAGCACAAATACAAGGTCAAGGAACCAACAGCTCTAACAGAGTCACACATGAAAACTCATGTTAGTAACATCACTATCTTTGGAGAGATCTTAGCCAGGCAACTTCAACCCACATTTTCCCAGTTTATAAAATGGGGATATCTTGATCTCCCTCTTAATATTACTGAATTGATGAAATGAGACACTGAGCATAAAATGTGTTGTTCCAATGCCCAGTATGCAGTAAGTGCTCAATAAATGCCAAATAACTTCTTCCAGCACCTTATTCAAGGGCTACTTACTGAAAGGGCTTGAAATTTTATGCAAACATCCCTACCTGGCCTGAGTTAATTCTACCTGAGAAGGGCAAAGAGAAATGGAGTATGTTCTTATCACACAGCAGATTGAGGACAACAGGGAATTGAAACACTTGGGTTGCTTCTGATCTGATAGCATTTCCTTAAGTACAATGTGTTCTTTGAGTTGAGGTAGAGCTACTGACAGTGGCCAAGATGAGGTAATTCAAAAAACAAGAGGATCAGGGGAAGGGGAGTAATGAGTCTTAATTCCAGTGAGGAAAAATGAGAAAGAACTGAAATCATGGAAAACAGTGTGGTGATAGGTATTAGAAGCCAATTACATCGTCATCTCAATAGATTCAGAAATTCAACATACTTTCATGATAAAAGCTTTGAAGGAACTAGGAATAAAAGGAAAATTCTTCAACATTATAAAAACTATGTATGACAAACCTATAGCCAACATCATACTAAATAAGGAAAACAAACTATTTCCTCTAAAATCAGGAATAAGAAAAGGGTGCACATCCTCACCACTTTTACTCAATGTAGTACTAGAATTCCTTGCCAGAGCAATAAAATAAAAGAAACAAAAGGGGAACAAATACAGAAGGAAGAAGTCAAGTTATTCCTATTTGCACATGAAACACACATTAATATCATGAACACATTCAACAAAGTAGCAGGATACAAAATAAATTCACAAGATCAGTTACATTTCTATACACAAAAGTTGAGCATTCTGAGAAAGAAATCAGAAAAATAAAACCGTTTACAATAGCATAAAAAACTAAAATGGCTAGGAAGAAATTTTTTTTCAATACTTTAAAATTTATTGAAGCCTCTCATGGCCCAACCTGTGGTTCATGTGGGTGATGATCCATGTGTCCTGAGGCACATGCATCTTGCAAGTGGTGGGTCTGTATCTGTAAGCTGGTAGGTCAGGGTGTTTGTTTTAAGGCTGTTCAGCTATTCTGTTCACTCTTGACTCTGTGTCTGAGCTTTATTTTCATTTATTCATATGTGTATACAATGTTTGGGACATTTATCCCCCCAACCACTCAACCCCTCCCTCTACCCCTCACCCCTGCACTTCCAGGCAGAAACTCTCTTGCCCTTATCTCTAATTTTGTTGAAGTGAGATTATAAACAATAATAAGACAAAGCATTTTTCCCAGTTGAGATAAGGATAGCTATACAGGGAGATTCCTAGCATTGCTTCCATGTACAAATGTGTTACAGTCTAAGTTGATTCTTCTAGAACTGACCTTTTCTATAGTTCCTGATCCCCTTCTCCTATTGACCTCTGTCACTTTAAACTTTCTGCATTAGTTCCTTTGCATTGAGGACATCAAATACTTTCATGTTTTTTGGGTTTCTTACCTATTCCCACACCTCCTGCATGTGCTCTTGCCTTATCATGTGACCAAAGTCAAATCACATTGCTGCATTTGCCCTAGATCTAAAGTCTGCGTATGAGGGAGAACGTACGATTTTTGGTCTTCTGAGCCTGGCTAACCTTGCTCAGGATGATGTTCTCCAGTTCCATCCATTTACTTGTGAACAATAGATTTCATTCTTCTTCATGGCTGAGTAGAATTCCATTCTGTATAAATACCACATTTTCTTAATCCATTCATCGGTAGTGGGGGCATCTTGGCTGTTTCCATTACTTGGCTTTTGTGAATAGTGCTTCAATAAACATGGGTGTGCAGTTGCCGCATTCTTTGGGTATATCCTTAGGAGTGAGAATTTTATGAAGCCTCCAAATTTTTTTCCAGAGTGGTTGCACTAGGTTGTATTCCCACCAGCAGTGTACAAGTGTTCCTTTTTCCCCACATCCTCACCAATACTTGGTGGTGGTGGTTTTTCTAAAGATGGCTATTCTAACAGGGGTGAGGTGGAATCTTAGTGTGGTTTTGATTGCATTTCCTTTATGGCTAGAGATGGTGAGCATTTTTTCGTGTAGTTTTTGGACATTTGAATTTATTCTTTTGAGAAAGTTCTGTTTAGTTCACATGTCCATTTCTTTATTAGTTCATTAATTTTGGGAGAGTTTAGTTTCTTCAGTTCCCTGTATATTCTGGTTATCAGTCCTTTGTCTGATGTATAGCTGGCAAGTATTTTCTCCCACTCTGTGGGTGATCTTTTCAGTTTAGAGAACATTTCTTTTGTTGTGCAGAAGCTTTTAAGTTTTATGAAGTCCCATTTGTCTATACTTTCTGTAGTTGCTGAGCTGCTGGGGTTCTATTGAGGAATTCATTGTGTATACCTATTACTTTCAAAGTGTTTCCTACTCTTTCCTATACCAACTTTAGAGTTTGGGGTCTGATATTAAGGTCCTTGATCCATTTTGAGTTGATACTAGTACAGGGTGATAAATATGGATCTAGTTTCAGTTTTTTTCAGACAGGTAACTATTTTTCCCAACAACATTCATTGAAGAGGCTGTCTTTTCTCCATCATATATTTTTAGTACCTTTGTCAAGGTGCTAAAAGTTGTGTGGATTCATATTCAGGTCCTCTACTCTGTTTCACTGGTCTTCATGTCTGTTTTTGTGCCAGTACCATGCTGTATTTATTTCTATTGCTTTGTAATATAGTTTGAAATCAGGTATTGTGATACCTCCAGCATTGTTCTTTTTGCTGAGTATTGCCTAGGAATAAAATTGATGAAAGTGCAAGACCTGTACAATGAAAAGTATAAAACACCAAGGAGTTAAATCAACGAAGACATTAGAAGGTGCAAGGACAATCCACGGACCAGGAAGATCAATATTGTGAAAATGGCTAGACTACCAAAAGCAATCTATATTTCAATGCAAATTCCATTACAATTCCAATGACATACTTCACAGAGACAGAAAATCAATCTTAAAGTTCATAAGGAATTATGAAAGATATCTAATAGCCAAGGCAAAACTGAGAAAAAGGCAATGCTGCAGGTTTCACAATATCTCACTTGAAACTATACTGTACACCCATAGTAATAAAAACAGCAAGGTATTACCATGAAAACAGACACAAAGACCAATGAAACAGACAACCCAGAAACAAACCCACACAGCTACAGCCATTTGTTTTTTTGACAGAAGAGCCCAAAATATGTGTTGGAGAAAAGATGTCCTCTTCAGTGGTGCTAGAAACACTGAATATCCACCTGTAAAATAATGAAACTAGATCCCAGTCTCTGACCTTGTATTAGTAAACATTCAAGTGAATTAAACATCTTCATGTAAGATCTGAAATTGTGAAACTATTGTGCTAATAAAAAAAGTTAAAGACCTAAAAACAGGAAAAATACTAAAAATGAAAATAAAACTTGAAAAAATTAGGGAAAATATTGACACCTGTAGGTATATGTAATAACTTCCTTAGAGAATGGATTGACAAATGGTAATGCATCAAACTAAAAAGCTTCTATGCAAGAAAAGAAACAATCGCTAGACTGAAAATATAGCCTACAGAATGGGAGGAAATCTTTGCCATCTATACATCTAATAACCAGAGTATACAGGGAGCTCAAAAAGCTAACCTGTTGAAGAATCAATGACACACTGAATAAAAGGGCAAATGAACTGAATAGACAATTCTCATAAGAAGAAACACAAATGACCAATAAATACATTAACAAATGCTCAATGTTCTAGGCCATAAAGGAAATTCAAATCAAAATGACATTGAGATTTTACCACATTCCAGTTAGAATGGTTATCATCAATAATATAAACAACAAATACTGGTGAAGAAACAGAGAAAAAGAACCCTCATACAGTTTTGGTGGAACTGTAAATTAGTTCAATTACTCTGGAAATCAGTATAGAGATTCCTCAAAAACCTAAAATTAAACCTTCCATATGATTGAGTAATATTATTCCTGGGCATATATCCAAAGGAATGTAAGTCAGGATACAAAAGACCCACTTGCACACCCATGTTTATTACAGCAGTATTCACAATAGCCAAGATTTGAAAATAGCCCAGATGCCCTACAACTGATGAAAGGATTAGGAAAATGTGATATATATATACATATATATATATATACATATATATATATATATATATATATATATATATGTATATATACAGTGGAGTATTATTTAGCTATAAAGAGTGAAATTTTGTTCTTATAGGTAATTTTGTCTGTAGGTAAATGGATGGAACTGGAAATCATCATGTTAGGCAAAGTGAGCCAAGCTCAAAAGGACAAAGGTCACATGTTTTCCCTCATATGTGGAAGCTATACCTACATGAATAATGTCTTCACAAATACATATACCATTTTATATACATACACACATTATGTATAGCAAGAGCATGATTGTTTTTGAGGGGACTATGGGGAAGTGGGAGAGGAAAAGAGGATGATAGAGAGTGAATAATACTGAAACACAATGCAACTGTGTATGAAGATAGTATAATGTAATACACTGTAAACTGTTGAGTAATAGGGGAGCAGGGCAATAGAGAAAGTAATAAAGGTTGTTAATCTGATTATAGCAAGATATATACATGTCTGAAATACCAAAGTGAATCCATATACACTTAAAAAATTGCAGGACAGGAGGGTAAAACATGTCCTGTCTGGAGATGTGTACCAGTAGGAGGTGTGAGGGTAAACAGAGAGGGTGAAGGAGAGAAAATGTGGTGGATATATATTGTTTAGCTGTATGGAAACAGAACAATGAAACCTGCTGAAATTGTTCTAATGGTAGGGAGGATGAAGGAAAGTGATGGAGGGGGTGAATCTAATTAAGATATGTTGTAAGCACATATGTAAATATCATAATGTGTGCCAACTGTACAACTGTTATATATAAGTTATTAACTTTAAAAAGCAAAACAAAAAGATGTTAGAAGTGGATAAAAGGGAAAGAATAATTATTTCTTAGCTTAACAATAAAAAGGCCTTCAGATTCTGTAACAAAATATGAAGAGTTACAGCCAGTATATATGAGTACATAGCGTCTCATAAAACTAAAAAAGAATGAGGAGAAAAAATTTCATTTTCATCATGTTTTCATGTTTATAAAGTAGATTTGCATGCATTGAATCCTCACAACAACTCTATACGGTAGGTAATAATATTCACTCTTTTATAGATGGAAGACTGAGGCTTAGAGTGAAATCTTGACTTTTCTTAGGATTTCATTAGACATGAAATTCAGGAAGAACACTTCAGACTCTTTGAATAAAGGGAGATGACTATGAGTAGATTGCCTTCTAAGTTGTGAATTTCTTAGAATACCATATCATAGGTTCTGCATCCAACCATCCTTGTTTATCAAAGTTTATTGGTGCCTGAGATTTTTAGACTTTTCTGCATGAATACATAAGGAGATCTGATCTAGGGACACTAGAGAATGCCTGTGTGGATCAGGAAAATAATTAGGACCAGTGGTTCTTAACTTGACAGTTGCAGGCCAAATTTGAATTTACCTTTATGCAAGCTTGCTTTGAAACATTTTAGTCCACTACCTTCAGGATTTAAGTCTTGAGGATTGTCCTCTGGCTTTCTTACATTCTCCTCAGTCATGAGTGGAGTGTGGAATTCCCCACACTGAGCTGCTCTGCTTTCAGTCAAAGGTTAGGGGAGAACTGTGATGGGGGAACTCACACAAGTGGTCTGATAGGGCAACTTGGTCATCAGGAACTTGATCTAACTTCAAGTCAATGCTCTCAATGCTGGAACCTAGTGTCCTGATCTAGGCCACACAGAGAACAATAATTTGAGGCCAGCTCTTCAGGACCACAGACCATATTATATATACCACATGGAACTGGTAAGGGAATGAGAACAGAGCAGGCTTGATGGTTATTTTCTAAAAGAAAGAAAAGAGCACCATGCACACAGTGGCCTACTCTCACCTTCAATGGGAAGTCCATACATAAATATGGAGCTTGTTCTTCTATAGCATGCAATGTAATCACAGAGTAGTAAATGCAGTTTACAAGAGCTGCCTCCCCCCTGCAGTGTTTCCAGTGTTCAATAACTCAATAGCTTCACTATTGGTTGATGGAATAATATTGCAAAGCAATGAGGCTGCAACGCAGCTACACAAAGTGCCTGTCATATTCTCTTCCATGAGTTACCAAGCAAGCAGTAGGGCTGTACCAGCAGATTTGCCAAAGGACAAGGCCCCTTCCTGCATCTCCTTAGTGACAGTCATCTTCCAATGCACACAGGCTTGGAGACTTGCATGGCTCACCTTCTCTAGCCATGTTCTTAGCCTCTAACAAGAGAAGGGGGACAAATACCTGAGTCCCAGTGTGCAAAATACAACAACCCCCAAACTTCCACTTCATAAGAAGACCTTTTCTGACTTGCCCACCACCCACCTAAAATTGTAAGCTTCCTACACTGGCATGGAAAGGTGTTTCATAAAAAAATAAAACTACTAAAAATTTGTCCTGACATTCCAATGTAACAGCAACCTCTTTGTGAGTGTGGGCACTTCCGTGTACTCAAACCCATCTTAATTACTAAGTATACTTTGCTACATTACCTTCAAAAGCCTTAATCTCTGTCCAGCACTTTCTGCAGTTTGGTCTTCACTTTTCTCTCCAGTTGTCACTCCCATGGCTTCCTTCCTGGTAAAGTTTACCTGTCTCCAGAGGTCTCTCTCCAGCCTTTTGTCCTGGTTAAACTCACTCTCTAGCTTGCTCTTTTATTAGCCACCATTTGCCTATCTACAAGTCTGCATTTCACCTTCTCCAGAGCCCCTTTGAACTTGCAGGTCATGGTGATCATCTCTCACTCTCTCATCCTCCCTCTTAGAAACACCAAGAAGGCATCAAGTTCCTGTGGAGTGTCCCTATGGCCTCTCCTTTCCTACATCATGGAGTCCATTTCCTAGACAATGAGTTCTCTTTGAATAGGGATCAACTTGGCCCATATGTTTATTACTGAACAAGTACCTGTTAAGGACTAGAATGTATTGATTAGGCAGTCCTGCATAAGGTCCTCCTACCCCTGGGTGATGGGCTAAACCCATATAAGACACCTGGGTTGACAGTGGGTGAGAGAAGGGTGTCCCTCAAAGAAAATCTGGGAGCTATTCCTGGAAGAATGGTTTATGCATTCTGGTTGAGCATTAACAGATAACAAATCTCAAAACTCTTCTGGTGAAAACCCATAAGCAAAAACGACAGGAAAGCCAATTTTTGTTATCAGGAAAGCTATACTTTAATTGAAAGAAGTTGCTCCATGTAAATATTTGAAGAGAAAATCTAACTGATTGTAACAAATAACTTAAAATATATAATATAGATCACAAGTCTACAAAAAAGGCAGGGATTAAAATCTCAGATTAGAGTTAAACACTAGTTCTAGCAGTTACTTGCTATGACTGAACAAGATGTTTGGTCTCTCTGCACATTAAGTATTATTCCTTCATAAATTGTACAATAAGACTGCACTCCATATGATATTGTGATAATTTAAGAAGAAAGTATGCTAGAAGCATAAAGTACAGTGCACATCACAGAGAATATGTCTTGTAGGATTTCACTCAATCATTTAATGCTTAATATGTGCAGAAACAACTACAGACAGATGATATAATGGTGAAATAAAGTGCCCATTATTGTGCTGTTTATATTCTAAAATACAAAGTAAATACATAAATTAACAGAAAAAATAAATAAGGATAATTGCTTTGAAAAAATAAGAGACTGAATAATGGTGGTAGATGAGAGTTACTTCATGGAGAATATTCACAGAGACTTTATTGTGGAGGTAACATTTTAACTGTGATCTCAATGATAAAAACAACCAATAACTTAAAACAAGAGTGAACAAAAGTCTGTAGCTTTATGAGAGCAAGGCAGAATAGCAAGGGTGTGTGTGGCCAAAGAAGAAGGCCAGGGCTGATCCCATAAATCTGTGGAAAGAAGTTGTATTTCATTCTAAGTGTAGCAGGAATTTAGCACAAATATTAAAAATCAATAATGTAAGGATTACTCTGGCTTCCATATGAAACAACTGATGGGTATGAGTATAAAAGAAGCTGTGAGAGCTAGAGACAAAAAATGCTACAGAAGAAAGGTAGCAATGTAATAGTTGATCCATGAAGAAAGTATAGATGAGATAGCTAAATGGGCCAAAAGTAAGTCAGCTGAATAGAACTGTGAATGTGGTGCAGAGCAAGGGTGGAAACCACTCAGAGCCTCCCCATTGCTTTCTACCTATGGAGGACTAGTTTGTATTGGACAAGTCCATGTAGGGTTTGAGACAATGATAAACACGGGATCAAAAATAAAAATCAGGTGTTTGATGGCTTGAGGTCAATGAGTTGCAACCAACACAGTAATAACTTAAAACGTCAGAAAAAAACATTGAGGTGGACCCTAAATTGATGTTCTTTCAATGCAGAACATTTTCTGATTTCATTACAAAGCAAAATGATTTCATTACAAAGCAAAAAGATAAATCAGAATGCTAAGGTAAGACTTAGCATTAATAGCAATTTCACTGGACTAGAAAGACAAAAAACTTAAAGGGAGCCAAAATTGAGGAGACAAGATCTCACAGAAAGAGGAACCACATAAAAGTGAGCCCAACATCATGTGTGCAGTTTCTCACCAATGAGTATTCCAAATTTTCAACTATGCCTATGAGTGGCCAGACTCTGAGGAATCCAGCAAAGTTGCTGATAGCCTCCCACAGGAGGTGGAGCCATCTTCCTTCCTCTAGATTTTGACTGGACTTGATGGTTAAGTTCCAAAAGACCAGATTGTGGGAATGACAAAGTAACAGTTTTATAGTGAAGAAACCTGTCAGATTCTATCTGAACTAAATGACCAAGGTAAGCATCAACAATAGTAACTTATGTTGATATTACATATTTCCTGACCTCAGGTTACAAGGGCACATCACCTCCATGATAGTCTTATAAAAGCATCCAACTTCAGTGTAATAATGTGAAAACGTTAGACAAACCAAAAATGAGTGACATTATACAAAATGCCTAGCCAGCACTCTTCAAAACTTTGAAGGTCATGACACAAAATGAGAATCTGTCACAATTTATGGAAAACTGAACACACAGGATTACTAAATATAACGAAAACTGAAGAACCCCCAAATCAGTCTATAGTTTAGTCAACAGAAATGTGCCAATATTGATTTCATAGTTTTCACTAATGTACTAGTTTATGCAATATGTTGACATTAAGAGAACTTTGGTGAAGGTTAGATGGACATTTTCTATTAATCTAAAAATAAAATAAAGTGAATTAGTGATTGTGTGGATATTTCAGAGAGGATGATCAGAGAAGATTTCATTACCAAATAAAAGACAGTGTAAAAGCTAAGAAACTAAATGATAAATTTGGCAGTCTTGTAGACTCAGGGAAATAAAAGTTAAAGTTCAGAGACCACCAAAGACAAGGTGTTGGATTTTAGTGGAGACTGTGATGAATGAATCATGCCCAAACTAATGAAAATAAAAAATTACTACCTCTCACAGAGCCTGAAACATAGCTCAAAACCATCTCAATCCATGACTAGATTAAGGCAACCTATCCATACTTTATCTGCCAAACAAAAAGAAAGTTAATTTCTTTCCATAAGATAAAGCCACTATGATGTCTCATATGTAATTTAATGTATACACTCCAAAAATATCAAGCATGCCAAAAACCAGATATAAAGTAGGGTGGTCAAATAATAGAAACACACCAACAGATCACTCAGACTCTAGAATTATTAGATAGGAACTGTAAAATAATTGGGATTAATATGTTTCATAAAATAGATAACCTTATAAAGAACTTCACTGTGGAACTGGCATCTATTTAACAAAAACAGAAAAAAGAAGTGGTAATGCTAGAACTATAAAATAATTTGACAATTAAATTAATAAATATAAAACCAGACAAAGCACAGCAGAAGTGGCTAGTGAAAAGAGTAGAAAGGATCAAGATTGATGCAGAGTGATGGACAAATTAGAAGAGAAAATGCAGAGACAGGTATCAGCAACATATAGAACATAGTGAAAAGGCATAACATACATGTAAGTGGAGATCTAGATGACAAACACAACATGAACAGAAAGCAGTAAAGAAATGCTAGTGAAGAAAAACATCCAGACACATATTCAAAAACAACAGGATATTTATAAACATAACCAAACCTAGGTTCATCATATAAAACTGATAAAAGCCAAAGGCAGAAGAATTTTAAAATCAACCATGAAATGTTTAAAAGAACATTACTTTTAAAGGACTACAAATAAAACTATTGACTTTTCAAAGATATGGTGTAAACTAGAAAACAATGGAACACTTCTAGCCAAGCATGGTGATGCTTGCCTATAAATCCCAGTATTCCAGTGGCTAGGACAGGAGAATTGTGAGTTTGTAGCCAGCCTGAGCTACATAACAAGTTCAAGGCCAGTGTGGGCTGCATAGTGAGACCCTGTTTCAAAAGAAAAACAAAAATAAAAACCCATACTTCTAAGTACTGCTTAAGAGTCAAAGAATAAAGCAGAATGGATACTAGAAAATATTTTGAACTAAATAATACTGACATCTAAGTTAACACAACTTATGAGACTCAGTTAAATAAAAGCTCAGAGGGAAATACAAAGTCTTCAATATTGAACACTTACTTAGGAAATAAGAAAAGTTTAAAATCAAATATCTAAGTAAGTACCCATCTCAAGAAGCCAGAAGATCTGGGCACTGCTGCCTCACACCTGAAATCCTGGGTACTCAAGAGGTGGAGGTCAGGAGGATTGCACTTGAAGGCCAACTCCAGGCAATAGGTCCAAGAGACCCTATCAAAAGCAAATAAAGCAAAAGGAATGGAAGTCAGAATAGTGGATATTTTTAATGGTAATGATGGGTAGGGGAATTTCAGATTGACTATTAGGATGACAGTAATGTTCTGTATATTGATATTGGTATTGCTATCTATATGAATATCTACTTTATAAATAATTTATCAAAATTTATGTACTTCACATATGTGCATATTAAGTGGTTTTAAAATATGCAGTATAAAAATTTCTTTTTGGATAACTCTTCCTTCAAGAGAATTGACATTATATTCTTCTTCTGTTACCATTTCCTAGAGCTCTTACCACATAGAAAGTACTTAATAAATATTTGTTTAAATCCAAATGACCAAAACTTTTGTTAGACATGTAAAATCACAGTGCAAAGTGTCACACATCTGGTGTTCAATATATACTTTTTATATAAGTGAACAAATAAATGAACAAAGTCAAAAAATTGCCTCCTCTACCAAGACATCATAATAGCAAAGGTCCTTCTGGATGCAATAGGAGAAAAGAGATCAATAAAAACAGGCTGAATGAACATGAAAAAAGGGTGAAGGCCAGGTAGAGAAGAAGGTAGTACAAAAGACAAAGAGCCAGTTTGAGGGAAGATGGAGATGAAGACTAAAAAGGCAATGGAGTCTTGTATGGCTGTCAAGCTGTTAGGGCCCAGGGAAGAAGAAAAGTCTTGACCAAAAGAAAACTGGGGAATCGCTGGGCAAAAAGCCAGGGACAATAAGCATTGACAGGAAGCATTTATTTCTTCCTTGCAGATCCTATCTCCTCTTCTTTTGTGTTAGTTCTTGGAGTAAAGAAGCTGGGAGCCATTGCCTGAAAGACAGGAGTCCTGAGGTCTAAATGAAGCCAGTAATTCCATTCTAGTGGGCCCTGGGTGATTAATTAGAAAATCTGAGAAAGGGTCTTTTAGGATTGTATGCACTTTCTCCTTAAAATTTAGAGTCTCCTGGTGCCACTAAGACTTCCCATCTACTTCTAAGGTCTCTTCTTTAAAAACACAAAGCACACACTCTTGCTTTGCAATTAAAAGGTAACAAGTGCATTCTCTAAGATGGGTTAGGAAGGACTGGCACTAAGCCTGCTGTTCTTTGGAAGAAAGACTTTTCCATGGCCACATTTTGAGAACCAAATTCATCATAATACTTCAGCACAACTAGGCAATCTGCTTAGTCTCTCCAAATATCTATCCCTCTTTACAAAGTATAGCTGAAGCCTGTCAAAGTAGTACTGAGACATCCAGCATGTGCCTCTATGAATGACATTACGGACAGAGGTTTGCATTGTGTTAATTACACCAGCAGACTCAGGATAATGGAATATCACCTGATTAGCACCATTTCTCTTCAGGGCCTCTACCTGAACCTTTTTGTTTTTCTTTCATTAATCCACTCATTCACTCCTGCTAGAAATATTTACTGAGCCCCTCCTATGTGCCAGATATGTGTACACATGCACACACACACACACAGAGTCTGAATTACTATGATTTACTTTATATTTTTCTTACTTTATGATTGTGTGACAGTGATGCACATTCAGTAGAAACCATACTTTGAATTTTGAGTTTTGATCTTTTCTTGAACTAGTGGTACGGAATGTCATGTGCATTTGCGATGTTGCCCTAGAGCAACTGCAGCTCCCAGTCATCCCTGAAATCATGAGGGAAACAAAAGATACTATTCAATGCATTGCACTCAATAAATTACATTACATAGTCAACACATCATCACAAAATAGGCATGCTGTTTGGTGATTTTGTCCTCCCATAAGCTAATGGAAGTGTTCTGAGTTGAAGGTATAGTGGGCTAAGCTATGATAGTTGGTAGTATTACCAAATGTGTATTAAAATGTCATATATATATATGTATATATATATATATATATATATATAAAGTCATATAAAATCCCTTTCCTATATTTATTTAATCTTCTTTCTGCATGTTTGACATCTTAGTTGTAGCAAATGATAATAAAAAGTCCTTTAACTAAATTGGGGTACCTGTGTTCTTTTGCTATACTGTGTGACTAGTCTGAGGAGTAGGGTGATTAATCTACCTGGATATAACATTTCTCTTCTATAAGAAACAGCATTGAACAAGCCCAATCTCTCTGAGAATTTTTTTTCAGTAGGTCCTAACTAGTCTCCCTGCCTTCATTTTCATACACATTCACATCCCCTCACACACAATTTGATTCTAAATGCAGTAATCACAAAAATCTTGATAAGTTGTTAATTCATATCTTGTTACTCCTCTGCTCATAACCTTCCAATGGCTTTCTGTTATCCTCAAAAACAAAACTCAAGTCCTTATTGTGTCTGAGAAGTAGTATCAGCCCACAGTGACCAGAAGTGGTCCAGCTCTCAATGTTTCTCTCACCTTTTCTCCCTATGCTGGGCTCTACACTCTTCCTTGTACACTCCAAGTATACTCCTCTGGGATTTTCGCATTTGCTTTTATCCTTGCATGAAAAACTCTTCTCCCTGTCCAAGGTTGACATGGCTGAGTCCCTTTCTTCCTTCAATTACTTGCTCAGAAGTTTATTCTCAGAGGCATTCCTTAATGTGACTACCCCACATTAGATAGTATCTCTGTGTCATTCTCTGTCCCTCACCCTGCATTTTTCTTTTTAATCCTCATGACTGCCTAACACATCCTGTATTTACTTGTTAATCTTCTGTCTTCCTTTACTAGAAAATATACTCCATTAGAGTAGGGCCCTTTGCTTGTTTTGATTCCTGCTATCTTCCTGATGCCTGATATTTTTCTGGGCATGTAATAAATGCTCAATAAATTAATTGTTTTATGGATAAAACAATGACTTTTTCTAGTCATAAAATAAGTCTTGCTGTGTGTAAAAAATTATTCAGACTTACTAGGGTTCAAATCTGCTCATTAGGACTTATAAGGGACAAGTCAAGTATTGTAATTATGCTTCATAGTAAGATTATAGTGTGCTTACCAATAGAAATGGACCATTATCTAAAGTGAATCCACTCCACTTCATGAAGATTTTTGTTTCATAGCATGATGAGTTACAGTACGATTAGAGCTAAATACTTTTTCTTCTATGCAGCTTCCTATGGTGAGAAAAGTGGGCCTTAGTGCTGTCCTTGACTGAAGACTGGAGAAGTATGGTCATTTCTCTAATACCTCAGCTTTTTAGAGACAGAGACAAAAGAAAGACCAAAATGCATGATCAAAATCATGGTTGTTTATTTTCACAAGTGACCTACACAAGAAGAGGAAGAAATATGTGAGATAAGGAATAAAAAGTACAGAGTAACAACCATGGGGTATGTTTCCCACTGAGCCTCTAATGTAATTGTATGTGCCAAGGTTTCAAAGCACTCTTTATCTCATATTTGTGTGTCTCCAATGCTTGACATGTGCTCAAATAATGTATGCTGGTTTAATAAAACAAACAGTCTTATAATAAATGCAAGCCTATTAGAAAAGAGGTGCCTCTTCCTTTAAGGAGCAATTTCTGTCATCTCTTGCACAGGCCACAGTCTTGGAGCCATTCATGCTTACAAACAGAAGCACACAAACACAACACACACATACACAGAAAGACAGAGAGAGAGAGAGAGGAGAGGGAAAGAATTCCTTAATAGAGAAGAAACTTCTACACACTGCATCCACATCTACATCTGATTTTGCAGGAGCTTCCTAGCCAAGTGAGGGTTAAGAACAATGTTGTCAGTGCACAGCTTGTTTCAGTACCTCTGGAGCACCACAATGACACACATAGATGTGTATGTATGTATGTATATATGTATGTATGTGTGCGTGTGTGTGTGTGTGTATGACAGAAACATATACATGCCTATGTTGACACAAACCCAGTTGCAAACACAGAATTAGGCAGAACCCAATTATAACAAAATTCATATACACAAAAATAAATATACTATCTTTGTCCAAGCATAAATGCAAATATACATGTGTACAGGACACAAAGGTAATGATATGTACCCAAAGTTTATCTGTGAAAAATAAATGAGATTATGTCAAGGGCACAATAGTGTCTATTACATAAAAAGTGTGCTAATAAAAGCTATCTTTTGATTACATATACTATATAACTACAAACATAAATTCAATGTTGTACATTATATATCTATAAATAAATTTGTATCAGATTCAAGTGAATACCAGTTATCAATACACAGTTCCTTTTCAGTCTCTACTCAGAGCATCACAGAAGCCCTGGTATATGGGAGACAATAAAGGAAGTAGTAGTATGGGATGTGCTTTTACCATGCAGAGGAGGCGGTGGGAGATCCCACTGGCAGGAAGTTGGTGAACATAGTTTTCTAGATTTCTTTACTGAGGAGAAGACCTGGACTTAGCTGCTGGGAACTACTGTAGGAAGAACCAGCCTCTAAAGAAGTTCCTAAATTTACTGGGTAAGGGGAGAATCATCTTTTGTCAGTATCCTTGGGAGGAAGCACCACCAGAGACCCAGTGAATTGAAATCAGTCATAAAATCTCACAGAGGCTGTTAATCCACTAAAGTCCCACAGCTTGGAGAAAATTTGTTTAACTCCACTTCCACTGATTGCCTCTGGAGTGAAATGTACATCTGGATTCTAAAACTCAATAAGGTGGGAAAACAGAGGCAACAGGATGAAGAAAAATAGGGAGAGGGAGTAGAAAATACCAGGTATTTTGGTGTACACCTTGTCTCTGCCATTAATTTAGAGTAAGCCACAAACTCTGTGAGGCTTTGGTTTTCCCAGCAAGCAAACTGCAAATAAAACTGTCTCTGGTCCATTTGGAAGAGGGTCTCTCCTCTTCTAACCAGCTCAGCTCTTGATCTGGAAACCGTTTAAGAACTTTTCCAGTTTTTCTGCTGCAGTGAAACTGATATAGGACTTCTTTCTACCAGATGTCTTTCTTTCCTGACAGGGCCAAATATTACATCTTCAGAACCAAAGAAATTCAGAGATCTGGTTCAACTCTTCTCTTTTAAAATGATAAATTGAACCCAAAGAACGTCTGTGTTTAACTGTGATGTTTAACTTACCTGCAACTATTTTCTTTAAAAATCATGGTAAGATTTTGAAAGACCTCAAGAGATTAATTTTATAACCCACCTACAGAATGCAGGCAAAGAAGGCAACGCCTGCAAGGTGAAGGCAATGGATCTCACACAGTACTGCAAGCATTAAATTCAGCCTGAAGTTACACACATGATCCACCGAATACTATATATAGATCTGATTTTTGCATCTGCGGGGCAATGAACACCTCGAGTGGGAGGGTTTGAAGATGCTAAGGAGTTTCCCTCCACTTTTCCCCTCTCCACTTCCTCCCATAGGCCTTCGCACCCCCTCCCCCAATAAATTAATGCAGTAAGAAAGTTTGAAGATCTAAAGGAGTCCTGGTCAAAGGAAGATGGGGAGTTCATAAAACTGAAATGCACCTGAAATCTAGAGAACCCAAGTCCCAGGAGATAGCTGTGGACCCTGGCAGTCCCAGAAACTTGCCCTGGGCTCTCTCACGCCTGCAGCCTGAGCTATGTAAAAGCTTTCCTGCAGTGATCATTACTTATTCGGAGGGGACCAGAGAACAGGGATTGAAAGGTGACAGCAGACCAATCCGAGGTATGGGAAGGAGATTCTGGAACTAAGTCTCCATGTGCCAGCCTCTCTAAAGAATAGATGTAGTCATCTAAGGTATCCACATACCCATTAGATTAAGTGATGCCATCTGCTCGCTTTCAAAGCAAATGTGAAGACTAAGAAAGCTGCCAGTAACCGAAGCGCTGCTGTAGCAGCACATCTCCAGTGAAATAGCAATGACAGCAAAACAACATGCAATGTGAGTGAGGCTAAAGCTTCTTATGACTAATGCACAGAATGAATTCGGCCTTAAAAAGGGAGAGTAGGGGTGAGAGATCGACAGACTGTGGTGCTCCTCAGCTCTGTCTCCATAAGTAAGTGGAGGTGATTTGGCAGAAGTTCCTGCTCTGATATTTTTAAAGCTGGGGATTGTAAAATTTCATAAATGACATTTTGGATTCAATAACCTAAATTTTGTCTCATTTGGGAAATGGGGCCTTTTATCCAGGCAGGCCAAAAATTACAGGCAAAGGGTTTTCTTGTT
This sequence comes from Castor canadensis, assembly GCF_047511655.1. Lineage (NCBI taxonomy): Eukaryota > Metazoa > Chordata > Mammalia > Rodentia > Castoridae > Castor > Castor canadensis. The sequence continues at coordinate 54,763,556 of NC_133401.1, read as the reverse complement.
TTATTTTCTTTATTGATGAAAGCACAAGAACATCCATTTCAACCACTTTTGAATCATAGAACTTGGTTTTGATCTCCAGAGTTCTTATACAGGCTCGTGGCTAGGACAGGCCCAGTCAGACTCACAAACCCTATTTCCTGTCTGGAAAAGAATTATTAAAATATATTAAAATTGCTAATAATTCAAACTTATTTTTTCAATAGCTGAGCAGACTGACCTCTGCACTGTTGGCATTTTGAGCTTCACACCTCTTTGTCATGAAGCTGTCCTTTGCATCACAGCAGCATCTCTCATGCCACAGCACTTTTTTCCCAAGTCACAACAATAAAAAATGTCTCCAGACATTGCTAAATAACCATGGGAATTAGGGAGAGAGAAAATGGCCAAGTTTTGAACCATAGTATAAAATGACTAAGTTTATAATTCGCTGTTCTGATGTTCTAATAAAAATAAGGAGGAAATTCTAGTTTCCTTTAGAAAATGTCCCTTGTGAAATATACAAAGTACCCCAGTGAAACATAAAAGGAACTGCCTTGTGCTTCCAATGGGGATAAAGACAGGAAGGTAAACCAGGTCTGTTCCATGTGTTCTTCTCCCAAAAGATGATCAGCTTTTCTTTATATGCCTTGTCCATCTCCCTTATGAGTAGATGATTGCTTCCAAGGGACTTTGTGCTGAATGTGGCACACTCCTGCTAAAAAAACATTCATCAAAATCTCGAATGGAAGATGTTTCTATCTATATTATCATCAAAAGGAAAATTTTACATATATTATTTTATATTTCCTTCTTAAAAAGCTTTCAGGTTGAAGGGTGAATGACTTTTCCCTTGAGGTGGCTTCTTTGACTCCCCAGTCTTCAAGCTTGCCAAGAGGGTGGATGACCAGCTAGATCATTTCTTCCTGGTATATATTCTGCCTCAAATCTAACTGCTCTCTTTTGGGCACTGCAGAAAGTATCTAGGAGCTTCTGAAATGGCCCAAGGAATTTTTCCTAAGGAAAGAAGGTTTGCATTGGGGACATTCAAAATGTCAATCAGTTTACTCCCTTGGGGTTTGGAACCTAAAGAAAATGTCATGTTTTGTTCTTAAGGAACATCTTGGACAGGGACACAAGGCAGGTAAATGGATTTAGGAATAACCACACAACATTAGAATATTTGCAAAATTGGTAATGATTTACCAGGAGACATTCAGGGAATTTATTTTTGAAACTGTCATATGAAAGAGGTTACAGCTCTGTGGTGCAGTCGAAAGAGAAATTTGGCTCTGATTTATGATCCCCTGCTTCTAGAGTCAGGTTGGCTCTTATACCACAGCCATAACAGATCTCTTCCATATTGGGGACTCAGTTTCCAACTCAAATGACTGAATCCAACACTTGTAAGTTCCCTTCAGTTTCTGATAAGCTCTTTATCAAAGACAGGTCCTCACCCCCAAAATCTCAGGAAGAATTAGGTCCAGGGGTGACCCTGGCACCTCTTCACCAGGCACTTGTGTATCATGTACTTATGCAACCAATCCAAAACTAGGCATTTTTCAGAAACAGGTGCCATAGTCACTGTCTTTGCGAGGAGACACCACTCTCTTTGCAGATACATTTAAAAGCTTTTTTCCTGCCTTGAAGGACCGGCAGATATCCTCTCCAGGAAGCCTGTGTGTGTGTCTTGCAGTGGCATCATGTTTATGTGGGTGTCCTTTATTTCACTAGTCAACTGGCAGAAGTCAGAATGATTTTTAAGATAGATGGCATTGTCTTCCTGCACGGCTATCTGGATAGCTTCGGAAAAAGAAGCCCTGGCTCAAAGAGCAACAGAGCTGGGATCCAGAATTAAGCCAGTGGCACAATTTTGAGAGGGTTCTCTTGACTGTAAAATGAAAGTATTTGACCAATCATTCATTCTAATGTTATTTTTAGCTGAGCCACTAAAGGATTATCTTCTCCCAACCTCTTCCATAATAATAGCATGGCTTTGGTTAGAATCACTGTAGCATATTTCAGTTATTGCAAAAAATAGCCATACACAGCAGGTATCCCAAGTTCAATGGTCTGAAAGAATTGAGGACCTCACTAAGCAAATTCATCCTTAGAGTGCTACCTTAACCTGGACACAATTATCGATACGTCCTATACAGATGTCAATTTCCACCCAAGAAATGCTTAGAAGAATGAGAGACTTGAGGACTGATCACTGTCCTCATAGTCTGAAAACTATGTGGGAAAGACCCTGGTTACTATGCTTTCTATCCACAATTCTGTTCATCATGTACTCCCCATAAAGCCTATGTTTTAACATTGTTTACTAAATCCCATTCATTATTAACTTATTTACCCATTGTCATTAATCGGAGGCATGCATAACTTCCAGAAATGCTGAATATTATAGTTCAAGCAATGTCATCACACTGAGTTGACCTAAGAAGAAAGAAAATTAAGCACATGTGATACTTTTTAGTCCATAGAGCTTTGTCAGAAGTAAATATACAATTTGTTAGAGTCTCTGAAATGTTTAAGATGGATTCTGAGTCCTCATTACCATTTCATTATCCTCCTAGGTACCCATGGACCCCGTATTGGGAAACATTAGATTTGATTTACTCTACACAGTTGCAAGGGAAGAATTGAATGAAATTGGTAGATTTTTAAAAATGCATATGCACAACCTTTGGCTCAATGTAATTCAGAACTTGCTGGCAGCTCTGTCAAATGGTGCAGTGGGCTCCCACAGTTGTAGCCCCCGTGCCTGTCAGTGGAGGTGTAAAAGCATTGGCTGGAGAGCTACCTTTCAGGAGGGACACAGAAGAAATTCATGCTTCTTTCATATATAGAAGCTGTAATTTTCTGCAGAAGACCAAATGAAATTTAGGTAAGAGACAAATCTGTGCAAGGCTTCTGTTCCCTCTTGATTCTGAAGTTACCAACTGATCTTTGTAAGTTCTTTGAATCATTCTGTGAGGCACATACTCAGTTGTAGTTGTCTTATTCCTTAAAGTGGACTAGATAATGAATAAATTGGACAGTGAACATACACACACAGCAACAAAGAAATACTAAAAGCAAATCATCTTTGCTATGTAAAATCCTGGTCTTAAGAAATGAGAAGGACCCCAGAATAAGCCAGAAGAACTCACCAGGAAATGTTCCCATCCATAGACAAAGTCACAGGCACAATCAGGGTTCACATAACTGATGGGCTCTCTAACATGAACTTTAGCCTTTATACATCATCCCTGAACAATTCCCCATTAAATACACAACGAAAAACACCACAGCCATGCCAACAAGATCATTCAGAATGCACATTAGAAGGAAACAAAGCCTAGATGCTGGAGAGAGGGGCTTATCCACACAGTGTCTATTAGATTATTACTCTCTGCTTTTGAATTCAGCTGTCTTGCAGTGTCAATTGCTAAATGAGTTTACCATCTTTACAGGGAGCTGCCCAAGGTCATTAATCTCAGTCATAAAGTGAGCAGCAGATCCTGGGCATCACTCTCTCTTGCCCTGTGTACCTAGAAACCCACAGGCATAAGAAAACAAACCTCTGAATTTGTCCTTGTGAACTAGACCCCAGAGAATCACTCATTCTTACAATCTAGGGTCTTAGGAAGCCAGGGCTTTGAACAGGTCTAGAATTCAACAGCATCACACCTAGCCAGAAGGGGCTGTCAAAAGACAGCTTACAAAAAAGGATTAATCTTATATTAAGTATTCTTATTATACAAGGATACTTATTCAATAATAATAAATAATAATAAATGAGAAAAAAGGAGCAAACTGTTGGAGGTGATGGATAGATTTATGGCATAGATTATGGAGAGAATTTCACAAATGTATACTTACCTCCAAATTCACTAAGTTAAATACATTTAATATGTACAGCATTTGTATATCAATGATACCTGAATAAAGTGGTTTTAACAAGTAAAGTTAGGTCTGAGTAGCTCAGTGGTAAAGCACCTGCCTAGCAAGGACAAGGCTCTGAGTACTATCCACAGACAGCCAGCACCATATCAGGCAACAGAAATGGAATCTCCCAGAATGGGGACCCAGAACCCTACAATGTTTACAAGAGTCCCTGTCAGTGCTTTTCAAACTTCTGTGAGTCTAGGAAGCATGGAGGGGCCCACAGACAGGCAGAGACTGATTGAGGAGATGGTCTGGGGGTTGCTGAGAGTCTTAATTTCTTTCTTGGAAGTACTTGGACATGAACTCAGGGCTTATACCATGGGCCACTGCACCAGTCCTTTTTGTGATTGGTGTTTTATTTTTTTTGAGATAGGGTCTCACAGACTATTTGCCTGGGCTGTCTTCGAACCACAATCCTCCTGATCTCTGCCTCCTGAGTAACTAGGATTACAGGCATAAGCCACAGGTGTTCAGCAGAGTCTGCATTTATGACAGCACCCCATCACCCCATGACTCTGAGGCATCTGTGGATAGAAGGCTGGAGTAGCAAGCCCGTAAATCATCCTGACTGAGGGTCCCTGAACTAAATCAAACCATTTATTTTGCAGATGAAAAGAAGATAAAGAGTTCCTGGAGGTTAAGAGTGACAGAGCTCCAAAGTTCTCAGTGTCCTTGGGAAGCAGCAATATGAGTCTGTGGGGATTAATGCCGGAGGAGACTCAGATGGTCAAAAGGAGAGAATCTCTGGTTTCTTTCTCCAAAGATCTCACTTAACAGTCTTCCTGAGCATATTATATCACCAGGCTTGCTTAGAACTCCCACAGGACCAGAGACCACTGTCACATTTCACCATTGTCTGACTTTAGGACCATGTCCTTCCTTCTTCTCTACCCCTTTGACCTGTAGGCCTCCCCACAAAACATATTAGTATCTTATACAACAAACAGAATATCTGTGACCTTCAGTCTTTTCTGCAACCCTCCTCAGCTCCAGAGAAATGAGAAAGAATGCCACAATCCTGGCTGCCAAGCAGATTTAGTGAACTTACCAAAGTCCTTTACAGTTTATACACAGTTGTACCTCCTTTACAGAGTTGTACATCCACAGACCCATATGAGCTGCCCAATTGCCTAAAAATATGGATACTGAACATCCCTGTTTCAAAGCTGAGAAAACTGAGTCTTGGAGCAGAAAAGTAAATGGCCTTGTGGTAGTAGTCAGTAATTATACTGTTAATCAGAAGGCAAAGCCAGGATTCCAAAGCAGGTCTCCTTGGTCCTAGCTCAGCACACTTATAGCAACTCTGTGTGCATGCATGCTTGCGTGCATGTGTGCCTGCACATTCCTCTTGAAGCCTCAGCTCATTCCTGTGAGCTGGGCAAGCATCAAGCTAGTAGTCATTCCCCCACTGCTGGGAGCCACAAGGGTGGAAAGAGGCTTGGCATTGGAGAGCTGGGAATTTCCCATCAGGATATTGGCTTGGCAGAGCTATATTTAGGCATTCTTCCTGTGCTCTTCATTTTTTTAATTGTACAATATTTGCATACATTCTCTTTTTAAGAAATTCTAATCCTAGAGTTAAGCCTGAAATCTTCTTTGGTAATTACCTCCAAATCTTCCAGATGATGTTCTTCTTGGTCATTTTTTATTTATATATTATATATTACATATATACACACATGTGTGTGTAGCTACTGCACTGTATGTAGAGGTATATGAAAATACATACACTGTCACTTTATGGAATCATCCTGCCCATATAATTCTGTAGTTTTCTGTGTTCATATGTCAGCAAGTCTTAGGAAGCCTCACCTGCTGAGGCACACAGCTCTACCACATTCTTCAGCCACTGTAGAGCATTTTATGTAACACATGTCCCTTGTTTTCTAACCATCTTCTTATTGATGATCATTTACACATTTCCTCATTTTCTCTGAGATTATTATATGCACATATTTGTTGTTGTGTTTCTCCAGACAGATGAGAGAGACAAGAAATGGGGTTGCTGGTACACAGAGCATGTACACCCTTCATGCAGGAAGGCAGGTAGGTAAATCATGCAGCAGGCAGGTATTTTTCCTTTCTGAATCTTCTTTTCTGCCCTTCCTCCTGCTGTCCCATCATGACCTGGACTGCAACAGTTCTCTAATAATAATTGCTAGCATTTATTGAGTGTTTATTGAAGGCTGGTTACAGTGTTAACAGCTCCATGTACACCATCTTATAATTCTCACAAAAATCCTAAAATGTAAGTTTTATTCTCACTTTACAGAAGGTAAACCTGAGGCATAAAATGGCTATGTAACTTACACAAGGTAAGACAACAAGGAAGAGGCAGAGCAAGGATTCAAAATTGGTTTGACCATTCAAAATGGTTAAGCACTCTTAACCATTTCATTGTCATTATTAATCTCAAAATGAAAAGTGAAGGTGGGAGAAGACTAAGGCAGATGGAGAAGATGGAAGGGACAAGTTTGGCTTTCCAGATGATTGTAATCAAGAGCTAATCTCTTAGAGGTGGTTCTAGATAATGATAGAGTGAACATGCATCCATAAGTAGACATGAGTTTCCTATCTCCATCCTGCACATGAGGGAAATTGCACCAACCACCCCCCCATCATAAAGGCACAGCGTTAACTCTCTAATGGTAGAGATGGTTTCCCACAGAGGATTCTTTCTTCTTTGTCCCCAAATATTTTGTGACCAATATCATTCAACTGAAAGAGCTATTTAGGATTATAGGATAGAATTCCTGACTGAATTGGGAGGTTAGGAATTAAGGCAGCAAAGTCTCTGGCCCTTGTACTCAGACAATGACCTCTTCAGTCTCCTGGTCCAACCTCCCAAAGCACAGGACCATGCAACCCAGTCTCCCTTTCCTTCTTTACGGGATACTGAAGAGGAAGCCCAACATCCAGCATTGGTGGACTCACCACCTGTCCAAGATTTGCTGCTTCCAAAGCAGACCCACTAGGCTCCTTGGAACCTCTCTAAGGCAGAAAGTCCTACCATCCCAAATGTGCAGGGACAGTGCACAGGAAAAGACAGCATGAATGAAGCCAGCCATCTTCAGTAACCATGAATGTCACTCCAGAGATGACCTGTGGGGAGCCCTAGATCTTGCTCAGGCACCTGTTTCCAACAGTTCTCCTAGACACAAAAGATACCTCACAATGTGTCCCTAGGAGGCCTGTTGCTAATGGAAGTAAAAGATACAATAGACATAAAGCCTCCTCATACCAACTTTTGAAATAGACTTTTTGGTTTGTTATTTTGTTTTCCTTTATTTGGTTTTGTACATTAAAGATGTATAAATAAAATGTACTTATTTATGATAAACAACATAGGAGAAATTTTAAAACCAAAATACACAGAAATCTTCTCCCATGATGAATCATTTAACAGTTTTTTTTTCATTTATTCATATGTGCATACAATGTTTGGGTCATTTCTCCCCCTTTCCCCCCTCCCTTTCCCTCTATCCTTTCGTTCTCCCCCACTATTCCCTGGCTTCCAGGAAGAAACTGTTTTGCCCTTATCTCTAATTTTGTTGAAGAGAGAGTATAAACAATAATAAGAAGGACCAAGGGTTTTTGCTAATTGAGATAAGGATAGCTGTACAAGGAGATTTCTCACGTTGCTTTCATGTATATATTTGTTACATTCTAAATTGATTCTTCTAGAACTGACCTTTTCTCTAGTTCCTGGTCCTCTTCTCCTATTGGCCTCTGTCACTTTAAAGTTTCAGCATTAGTTCCTTTGCATTGAGGACATCAAATGCTATCTTGTTCTTTGCATTTCTTATGTATCCTCATACCTCTCTTGTGTGATCTTGCCTTATCATGTGACCAAAGTCCATTCCCTTGCTGTATTTGCCCTTGATCTAAAGTTCACATATGAGGAAAAACATTTGATTATTGGTCTTCTGAGCCTGGGTAACCTTGCTCAGAATGATGTTCTCCAGTTCTATCCATTTACTTAAGAATGATAAGATTTCATTCTTCTTTGTGGCTGAAGAATTCCATTGGGTATAAATACCACATTTTCTTAATCCATTCGTCAGTAGTGGGGCATCTTGGCTGTTTCCATAACTTGGCTATTGTGAATAGTGCTGCAATAAACATGGGTCTGCAAGTGCCTCTGGAGTAACCTGTGTCACATTCCTTTGGGTATATCTGCAGGAGTGGGATTGGTGGATCATATGGCAGATCTATGTTTAGATTTTTAAGAAGCCTCCAAATTTTTTTTCCAGAGTGGTTGCACTAGGTTGCATTCCCACCAGCAGTATACCAGCAGTATATCCCCACATCCTGGCCAACACTTGTTGATGGTGGTGTTTCTAATGATGGCTATTCTAACAGGGGTGAGGTGGAATCTTAGTGTGGTTTTGATTTGAATTTCCTTTATGGCTAGAGATGGTGAGCATTTTTGCATGTGATTTTTGGCCATTTGAATTTCTTCTTTTGAGAAAGTTCTGTTTACTTCACTTTCCCATTTCTTTATTGGTTCAATAATTTTGGGAGAGTTTAGTTTTTTGAGTTCCCGTATATTCTGGTTATCAGTCCTGTGTCTGATGTATAGCTAGCAAATATTTTCTCCACTCTGTGGGTGGTCTTATCAGTTTAGAGGCCATTTCTTTTGTTGTGCAGAAGCTCTTAAGTTTTATGAAGTCCCATTTGTCTATACTTTCTCTTAGTTGCTGAGCTGCCAGGGTTCTATTGAGGAATTCATTGCATATACCTATTACTTCTAAAGTGTTTCCTACTCTTTCCTGTACCAACTTTAGAGTTTGGGGTCTAATATTAAGGTCCTTGATTCATTTTGAGTTGATACTAGTACAGGGTGATAAACATGGATCTAGTTTCAGATTTTTGCAGACTGCTAACCAGTTTTCCTAACAGCTGTTGTTGAAGAGTCTGTCTTTTCTCCATCGTATACTTTTAGTGCCTTTGTCAAAAATGAGGTGGGTATAGTTGTGTGGATTCATACCCAGGTCCTCTATTCTGTTCCACTGTTCTTCATGTCTATTGTTGTGCCAGTATCATGCTGCATTTATTGCTATTGCTTTGTAATGTAGTTTGAAGTAAGGTATTGTGATACCTCCAGCATTGTTCTTTTTGCTGAGTATTGCCTTGGCTATTCGTGGTCTCTTGAGTTTCTGAATGAACTTTAGGGTAGATTTTTCAACCTCTTTGATGAATGTCATTGGGATTTTCATGGGAATTGCATTAAACATGTAGATTGGTTTTGGTAGTATAGCCATTTTTACCATGTTGATTCTACCAATCCATGAGCATGGGAGATCTCTCCACCTTCTATTGTCTTCCTCAATCTCTTTCTTGAAGGGTTTCCTTATAGAGGTTATTCACATCCTTTGTTAAGTTACTCTTAGGTATTTCTTTTTGTTTTGAAGTTATTGTAAATGGAATTGTTTTCATATATTGTTTCTCAGTTTGTTCATTACAAGTGTATAGAAAAGCTAATGATTTTTGTATGTCGATTTTATATCCTGCCACCTTGTTATAGGTGTTGATGGTGTCTAGGAGTTTTGGGGTAGAGTTTTTTGGGTCTTTAAGGTATAGGATCATATTGTCTGCAAATAGGGATATTTTGACAGTTTCTTTACCTATTTGTATTCCTTTTATTCCTTCTTCTTGCAGAATTGCTCTGGCTAGGAATTCCAGGACTATGTTGAATTGGAGTAGAGATAGTGGGCATCCTTGTCTCACTCCTGGTTTTAGAGGGAAGGGCTTCAGTTTTTCACTGTTAAGTATAAAGCTGGCTGTAGGTTTGTCATATATAGCTTTTATAATTTTGAGGTACTTTTCTTCTATTCCTAGCTTTCTTAGAGCTTTTATCATGAAATGGTGTTTGATCTTATCAAAGGCTTCTTCTGTGCCTATTGAGATGATCAAGTGGTTTTTGTCTTTGCTTCTGTTAATGTGGTGTATTATATTTATTGATTTTCATATGTTGCACAACCCCTGCATTCCTGGGATGAAGCTTACTTGGTCGTGGTGAATGATCTTTTTGTTGTGTTGTTGAATTCGGTTTGTCATTATTTTATTGAGGATTTTTGCATAGATGTTGATTAAAGATATTGGCCTATAGTTCTCCTTTTTGGAGGTGTCTTTGCCTGGTTTGGGGATAAGTGTAATACTGGTTGCATAAAATGAATTAGGCAGTTTTCCTTCCCTTTCTATTTTGTGGTACAGTTTAAGGAGGTTGTCATTGGTTCTTTAAAGGTCTGGTAGAATTCAGCAGAGAATCCATCATGTTCTGGACTTTTTTTTTGGGAGACTCTTGATTGCTGCTTCAATTTCATTTTGTGTTATAGATCTATTCAGGTAATTGATGTCCTCTTGGTTCAGTTTTGGATGATTATAAGTTTCTAGAAAGCTGTGCATTTCTTCAAAATTTTCAAATTTATTTGAATATAGGTTCTCAAAGTAGTCTCTGATGATTTCCTGGACTTCCATGGTGTTTGTTCTTATCTCCCCTTTTGCATTCCTGATTTTACTGATTTGGTTTTTTCTCTCCTCATTTTACTCAGGTTTCCTAGGGTCTATCGATCTTGTTTATTTTTTCAAAGAACCAAATTTTTGTTTCATTAATTCTTGTATAGGTTTTTTTTTTGGTTTCTATTTCATTTCTTTCAGCTCTTACTTTTATTATTTCTCTCCTTCAATTTGTTTTGGGATTTGCTTGTCCTTGTTTTTCTAGGAGTTTGAGATGTATCATTAGGTCAATGATTTGAGGTCTTTCAGTCTTTTTAATATGTGCACTCATGCCTATAAACTTTCCTCTCAGGACTGCCTTTGCTGTGTCGCATAGGCTCTGGTAGGTTGTATTTTCATTTTCACTGACTTTCAGAAACCTTTTAATTTCCTCTTTTATTTCATCAATGACCCATTGTTCATTAAGCAATGAGTAATTCAGTTTCCAGCTGTTTGCATGTTTTTTGTCTTTATTTTTGTTGTTGAGTTTTAGTTTTATTGTATTATGATAAGATAGAATGCATGGCATAATTTCTATTTTCTTATATTTGCTGAGGCTTGCTATGTGTCTCCTATTTTGGAGAAGGTTCCATGGGCTGCTGAGAAGAATGTATATTGTGTAGAAGTTGGATGAAATGTTCTGTAGACATCAACTATGTCCATTTGCTCTATGGTATGTTTTAGACCTAGGATTTCTTTATCAATTTTTTGTTTGGATGACCTATCTATTGATGATAGTGTGGTGTTAAAGTCTCCCAAGACCACTGTATTGGAGTTAATATATGCCTTTAGGTCCTTCAGAGTATGTTTGATGGAACTGGGTGCATATAGGTTTATAATTGTTATTTCCTTGTGGTCAATTTCCCCTTCTATTAGTATGGAATGTCCTTCTTTATCTCATTTGATCAATGTAGGTTTGAAGTCTACTATGTCTGAGATAAGTATTGCTACCTCTGCCTGTTTTCAGGGGTCGTTGGCTTGGTAAATCATCTTCCAGCCTTTCATTCTAAGCCTATCTTTATTTCTATCGATGAGATGGGTCTCACGTAAACAACAAATTGTTGGATCTTCCTTTTTAATCCAGTTTGTCATACGGTGTATTTTGATGGGGAATTGCATCAGTTAACATTAAGTGTTAGTATTGATAAATATGTGGTGATTCCTGTCATTTAGTTGTCTTAGTTGTTTGAGGATTGATTATGTGTAGCTAAATCAATGTTACTCTCTACTTTCTTCCTTTTTCTTTTCCAGTAGTTTGGTACTGCCTGCCCTTTCATGGTTATTTTGGGTTTCATTTTCTGTGTGAGAATCCCTTGAAGCATCTTTTATAGTGGTGGCTTTGTGGTCATATATTGTTTTAGTTTCTGCTTATCGTGGAAGACTTTTATTGCTCCATCTATTTTGAATGATAGTTTTTCTGGGTAGAGTACCCTAGGGTTGGAGTTATTTTCATTCTGTGCCTGGAAGACCTCACACCAAGTTCTTCTTGCTTTTAATGTTTCTGTTGAGAAGTCTGCTCTGAATTTTATGGGTTTACCTTTGTATATTATTTGTTTTTTCTCTCTTACAGCCTTCAATATTCTTTCCCTAGTTTCTGCACTTGTCATTTTAATGATAATATGTCGTGAGGTAATTTTATTTTGGTAAGGTCTCTTTGGTGTTCTGGAGGCTTCCCTTACCTGTATGGCATAGTTTTCTCTACATTTGAGAAATTTTCCATTATTATTTTGTTGAATATACTGTCCATTCCTTTTGCTTACACCTCTTCTCCTTCTTCAATGCCCATGATTCTCAGGTTTGGTCTTTTGATGGAGTCAGTAAGTTCTTGCATTTTCTTTTCACAGGTCTTGAGTTCTTTAACTAATAGTTCTTCAGTTTTTCCAATAGTTACTATTTTATCTTTGAGTTCTGAAATTCTTTCTTCTACTTGTTATAGTCTGCTGGATTGGCCTTCCATTTTGTTTTGCATTTCTGTTTTGTTCTTTTTTCTGAGGATTTCCATATCACGAGTTTCTTCCTCTTTAATATTTTCTATTTTCCCTCTGAGTTTACTTATTTCTTTTTTTATTGTGTTCTTTGTTTCACTTTGGCGTTTATACAGTGGTTCTATAGTTCTTTTATTTGTTCTTGTGCTTTCACAAATTCTCTTTTTGTTGTCTTGGAATTTCTTGAGTGTCTCCTGTACATTTTGGTTGACCATGTCCAGTATCATCTCTGAAAAATTCTCATTGATTACTTGCAGGACTTCTTCTTTCAGAGTGTTCTCTTGTGGGCTTCATTCGGTTCTTTGGCATAGTTTATCTTTGTTTTGTTTGAGTCTGGATCTGGGTATCTGTTTTCTTTATTTCCCTCTGGTTCCTGTACTAATTTATCACTGGTCGGAAAATGACTTCCCTCTTTTTTCCGTCTTCCCATCATTGCCCTTGCTATTGTTACTGTACCTGTATTGTGTGCAATTCTGTATTGTGTAGCTTGTAATAATAATGGTGATATCTAGAATGGAAGGGTGAGAGGGGAGGGAAAGCAAAGATGGTAAAGAACAAGGGAAAAATCAAAACAAACAAACAAACAAACCCACGCACACCCACACACACAAAAATACAGAGCTAAAGAAATAAACAGGGAGAGATAGTGTACTAATCCATAGAGAGCTAAACAGGCATTAGAGAGACAGAGAGAGGATAATAATAATAAAATAATTCCCAAGTTCAAATGCAATAAAGTTGCAGTCATAATTATTTTGGTGTTAGTCCTTCAACCTCCAGTCCTGACGTTGGTGTCTGAGAAGAAGTTCTGTTGTTGTCTCATCAAAGGGGAAAAAAACCAAAAAAAAAATCCCAAATAAAAACAAAACAATACAAAACAAAAAATATCCAAGTTAAAATGTAATACACTTTCAGTTAGTCCTTCAGCATCCAGTCCTAGTTCTGCCATTGTCTCATCAAAGGAAGAGAAAAAGAAAACAAAAACAGTCTGGAGACAGCTTTGTGAATGTCTGTCTGAGGCTGGGGCTCACCTGCCACATACCGTCAACCATCTGCTGGTGCAGACTTTATTTATGCAGATATCAGAAATAGCTTTACACTCACCTAGCCCTGCAGGCTTTGTTTATTTAGAGTTCTCCTGGACACATGCCCCTTTTGTTTTCTACAGTGTACAGCCCTACCCATGTGTTGCAATTACAGTCTTTTTTATTATTTACAGTTCGCATGGGGAGGTGCATGGAAATTTCTTTCTCAACAACATTCTATAAATACTTCTTTTTCCTTTATGTCTTCTTTGAAATTTTTCTTCCTTACAATTATCAAAATAATGTATTTTCTACTGTACAAATTGAGATTTTCTTTCTTTTTAATATTAATTTTATATTTCTAAATAAATATGCATTGTATTTTCTTCTTGTTCCTCCCTTTTCATGTGAAAATATAACACTCATTTTTGTCCATATCTTTATAAGTTTTGAAGCTCTGATTTCATCCTAAGTTTTCCTGATAGACTTGCCTATAATCTAATCATTCAACCTCTGAGAAAATATTCTATTTTATACACTAGTATTCAGTTTAATTTTTTAATTTCTTAAGACTGTTATGATAAACTGTGGTAGACTATATATGATTTGTTGTATCTTATTTTGTTATTTTTATATTTTTGCATAACTGATTACATTATTTGACTAGAATTTTTTCCATTTTCCTACAAATGTAATGTAGAAATTTCCAGTTTTACTTCTCATATATTTAGCAGTACTTTCGTCACTTCAAAATGTTATTTTTTTTCTGTATTTAATTTCAGTACATATTTCCTAAAAAGAGAATTTTTGTTAGAAGGTGTTTCCTTCAAATCATTCCGCTTCTTTGGGTTTTGCTTGTTCTTGTTTTTATAGGAGTTTGATAGGTAGCATTAGGTTGTTTGAGATATCTCTGTTTTTTTAATATATGCACTCATGGCTATAAGCATTACTCATAGTGTTGTATTTGCTGTGTCCCATAGGTTCTGGGAGGTGGTGTTTTAATTTTCATTAACTTCCAGGAAACTTTTAATTTCCTCTCTTATTTCACATATGACTCACTGATCATTGAGCAATATATTACTGAGCTTCCAATTGTTTACATAGTTTCTGTTCTTATTTTTGTTGTTGAGTTCTGGTTTTATTGCATTGTGATCAAATAGAACGTAGGAGGTTATTTCTATTTTCTTATATTTCTTGAGGCTTGCTTTGTTCCCTAAGATATGATCAATTTTGAAGAAGTTTATAAGTGTTGCTGAGAATAACGTGTAGTGTACAGATGTTGGATGAACTATTCTGTAGACATCAGTTAGTTCCATTTGACCTATGGTGTGATTTATTTCTAGAATTTCTTTACTGAATTTTTGTTTGGATGACCTATCTATCAGTGATAGGGGTGTGTTAATGTCTCCCACTACTACTGTGTTGGAGTCTGTGTGTACTTATAAGTCCTTTAGAGTATGTTTGATGAAATTGGGTTCGTTGATATTGGGTGCATATAGATTGATAATTGTTATTTCCTTTTGGTGTACTTCCCCTTTAATTAGCATGAAGTGACCTTCTTTATCTTGTTTGATCAATGTAAGTTTGAAATCTACTTTGTCTGATATAAGCATCACTACTCCTGCCTGCTTTCAGGGGCCATTGGTTTGGTAAATCTTCTTCCAGCCTTTCACCCTAAGCCACTATTTGTTTCTTTCAATGAGAAGGGTCTCTTGTAAACAACAGATTGTTAGATCTTCTTTTTTTAATCCAGCTTGCAAATGGTGTGTTTTTGATGGTGTAGTTGAGTCCACTGAAATTCAGTGTTTATATTCATAGGTATGTGATAATTCCTGCTATTTAGCTGTTTTTGTTGTTTAAGCCTTTGATTGTGTACACCTAAATCAATGCTACTGTCTGATTCCTTGTCTTTTCTTCTCCTGTGGTTTGATACTTCCTGTTCTCTTGAGATTTTGTTTGTTTTCATCTTCTGTGTGCAGAATTCCTTGAAGAATCTTCTGTAGTGGTGGCTTGGTGATCTTATATTATTTTAGTTTCTGCTTGTCATGGAAGATTTTTATTGCTCCATCCATTTTGAATGGTAGTTTTGCTGGGTAGAGTATCCTAAGGTTGAAGTTATTTTCATTCAGTACCCAAAATACCTCACTCCATGTCCTTCTTGCTTTGAAGGTTTCTGTTAAGAACTCTGCTGTGATTTGGATGGGTTTACCTTTATATGTTGCTTGTTTTTTCTGTCTTACAACTTTCAATATTCCTTCTCTGTTATCTGTGCTTGTTGTTTTAGTGATTATATGTTGTGGGGAGGTTCTATTTTGGTCAAATCTGTTTGGTGTCCTGGATGATTCCTGTACCTGAATGTGCAAAGCTTTCTTAAGATTTGTGAAATTTTCTGTTGTTATTTTATTGAGTATATTATGAATCCCGTTTGCTTGGACCTCTTCTCCTTCTTCAATGCCCATGATTCTTAGATTTGGTCTTTTGTTAGAGTAGCTGAGTTCTTGCATATTCCATTCACAGATCTTGAAATTTTTGACTAAGATTTCTTCTATTTTTTTCTTTTATTTCTATTTCATCTTTAATTTCTGAAATTCTGTCTTCTGCTTGTTCTAGTCTGCTGGAGTTGACTTCCACTGTGTTTTTTGTTTCTGTTTGATTCTTTTTTCTGAGTTTTTCCATATCTTTGGTCAACTTCTCTTTTATATTTTATATTTTCATCTTTAATTCATTTATCTCTCTTTTTATAGTGTTCTTTGTTTCACTTTGATGTTTAAGTCATCTCTGAGTTCTTTTTTTTTCAATGTCTTCTCATGCTCTTTATTTTTGGTGTCTTGAAATTTCTTGAGTGAAGTTTGGGCATTTTGGTTAACCATGTGTAGTATCTTCTGCATAAATTTCTCAGTGCTTTCATACAAGATTTCTTCTTTGAGGGTGTTTTTGTGGGCATCGCTGGGCTCCCTAGTGGCATTTATCTTTGATTTTTTGGGGTCAGGAACTGGGTATGAATTTTCTTCATTTCCCACTGAATCCAGTATTGAATTTTTTTAAGGAGAGTGGTTTCCATCCTTCTTCTTCTTCCCATCATTCCACTTGGTGCTGTGAAACTATGTTCTTTATAGTCTAGTTGATGGTGTTAATTGCCTGTTTTATTTCCCTTGATTTAATTTTTGTGTTGTGCCTGTCTTGTTTCTTAAGTAGGTTGGTGTGCTATTTCTGTCACTGTACTGGAGGTGTAACTTAGCAATAATTAACTCATTAGTTCAATGCCTGAGCAGTTGTTTATATATTATATGGAAGACTTCTTAGTGATATTATCTATAAACAGTGGGTGTTGGTGCATAATGTTTTTTAGACTAGATAAAGAAATTTGGTAAATTGGTGAAGATGGCACTAAAAGAGGGGGCAGGAAGTGGGATGGGAGAGTCGGGGAAGAGGTATGTGGCCCCTGTGTGTGTTTGGGTGTAGTTCTGTTGTTGTAGTGTAGGGTGCTTGTTTTGTATTGCAGGGGTTAGTGTTGTGTAAAGTTGGTGTCATAGGCTAGTCAGCAGGTGGTGAGTGTGTGAGAGGGAGGGTTAGTATGTGAAATGTTTGGTAAGGTTGTGAGGGAGAGGTGAAGATAGGGGATGAAAGTGGATGAGAAGGAGCAGAAAGAATACTTGGGAGGGAGAACATTGGATTGTACCACAGGAGAAGGAGGAAGAGTGAAGGGGGTAAGAATAGAGATGAGAAGATAGTAATGATTAAGTTAATAATACAGGAAGAAAAAGAAGAAAACAGAACTACTAATAAAATTTTAAAACCCAAAACAATACAAAAAATTTAAAAAGAAGAAAAAGGAGAAAAACTAAAACAGAAAAAAACAATAAAAAACCATCAAGTTTAGGAAGAATAGAATTACAGTCTTTGGTTTAAGTTCTGGAGTTATTCCTCTGTCATCTGGTCATGAAATTGGCATATAAGCAGAAGGTCTGATGTGGTGTCACAAGGTGACTGGCTTGTGAGGAGTGTTTGGTTCTTCTGTCCACCAGCTTAATTGAAATTGTGAGGTGAAGTAGTTATGCCAGATGACGCAGGGTGGTCAGAGCTGTTGTTTTCACCAGCTGGCAGCAGTGTTATCCTTCAGCTGCAGTTCTGTTTTGTCTGTTCCTCCCCCAGCTGCATTTCTGTTTTGTCTGCTCCTCCCCCAGCAAGGTGGGGCAGTATGGTTTTGAATACTGCCCTGTGGCCCAGGAGATCAGCTCTGGGATCCACTGCTTGTCCAGCTTTGGGAGGTGGCTTATCACCCCGCCATTGCTTTCAGCCTTTGCTGCCTGTCCTGTGTTAGTTCACTGAGAGTTTGGCGGTGTATTTAGCTTCTTGCCCTGCCCCCTTTCTCCAGGACAGGTCCAGCATTCCACCCCCACCCTGCTGTCAGTGTTAGATTACAGTTTGCTATTTATGTTTTGCAGTTATGTGGGCAGTTCAGTTTTGAATGCTGCCCTCTGCCTCTGGAGATCAGCTCTGGGATCCACTACCTCTGCTGTGTTGGGAGGTGGTTTGTCACCCAGCTCCTGCTCTCAGCCTTTGGTGCCTAACCCGTGTTTATTCACTGAGAGTTCTGTGCTGAGTTTGGCTCCTTGCCCCACCCCTTTCTCCAGGGAAGTTTCCAGACTCTCCCCCAGCCCCCACTATTGGTGTTAGATCACAGTTTGCTGTTTATGTGTTTCAGTTTTGTTGGGGGGTTTCAGTCTGCCCAGGGGCTGCACTGGTTTATGTTTCCAGGAGGTGGGTAGAGAAGTCATACATGGTGCATGATGCTCACCTGTTTATCTGCCAAATCACACACAGGCAGGTTTAGAGTCAGTGGTGGCAGGGAGAAATGGTGCCAACTTTTCTCAACATAGCGTGGAGTGGGGAGGCTTTCCACAGACTAAGGCTTCAGGATGTCACAGAATTTGATTCTTATTGATGCTGTATCTTCAGCTTGATGGAAGAAGAGAAGTAAAGAAAAAAAAAAAGACCAAGGAAAGACTGAGGGTGCTTTTTCCTAGGGCCAGACCCACCTTGCTGGCTGTGCTGTGGGTTTTACCTGTTAGCTGCAATTAAAGGCTGATTTAAGTGTCAGTCTTTTAATTTTTTTCTGCACCTAATGTGATGGCAGTTATTATCTTGGCAAGAAGCAATCAGAAAAGTGTAGCTCCAATATCTCAGGTGGTTTCTGGGGTCATGGAGCTAGGCTTTTTGCTTCTGTTCCCGAGCTGGTGTCTTGGATCCTCCCAAGAGAGAGAACACTCTTTGTTTCTGTTTATTGAAGAAATGGGTGCACGTATTTCCTATTTAGAGGAATGTTGTCTATATATTTGTCACATAAATCCTTTATTATATTGATGGATGTTACTTCTATTCCCTGCTTCTCCAATGACTTTTTCATAAAAGAAGGAATGATAGATATTCCCAAAGGATTTTTCTCTATCACAACAAATCATGTTTTTCCCCCTTTATTTTGGTTATATGCGGTGTTATCATTATTTATTTTCATATTGAAGTATCATTGCATCACTGGAATGAAGTCAAACTGACCATGTTCTTTTAATGATTCATAAATTCAGTTTTAAGCCTTTTATTGAGAATTTTTGTATTTATGTTCATCAAGGAAATTAAGCTATAATTTTTTGTTTACTTTGTGACATATGTTTTGTTTTCAGGGTAATATTGGCCTCATATAATATGTTTTCTATCCTCACTTCTCTATTTCGTGGAATAGTTTGAAGGGTATCAGAGTTAGTTCTTCCTTAAATATCTTACATAATTTGGCAGTCACTCAATCAAGTCTTAACCATTTCTTTCTTTGTACACACTTTATTAGTATTTCAATCTCAATGGTCATTATAAGGATGCTTAAGTGGTATGTATTTTTATGTTAATGAATATAAGTCATATACATGTAGAATTTCATTCAACTTTTCTACATTTTGCATTTTATTTGAATGTAAGTTTTCTAAGTATTTCCATTTTACTTAATGAATGTCTTTGGTATTTTTATAATATCAAATTTTTTCATCTCTAATTTTGTTAATTTAGGTCTTCTCCCCTTTCTTATTGTTATTTGGCTCAGTGTCAATCTCTATTCTCATCCAAAATAAATATCTTGATTTTTTTGTATTGCTTTTTTAGTTTCCATTTCATTAATGTCTGCCCTTGTCTTTACTATGGGATTGCACTTACAGCTTTTAGGTTTTGACGCTTCTTCTGTTTCTAAGAGCTTGAGGTTCTTTCATTGCTTCTTTATTACATATGTCTCTGGTTTGTATAATGTAGTCACTTTTAGCTATAAATCTGCCTCATAGTATTGATTTTGTTGGGTTCCAAAGTTTCTAGCAATTAATTTCATTTTTATTTGATTCTAACAATTTTTATCCTCCCCCTATTTCTTTGATGATGCACTAATCACTATTTCTAGTGCAGGAACCTGTAGTTACCTTGATATTCTTTGTCAATTTAATGTTTGCAATTTCTTCATAATTGTATTTTGTCTGGATAATGTTTATGTACATAGCATTTAGTAGCTAGTTGAAAATCACTCTACAATTTAGTTTAAACATGATATATTTTTTACACTTTCTCTAATTTCTACTATATTTGACTTCATCCCAGAATTTTGAAAATGCTAACGGTTTCTCTGTAGAATTATATTAAACTGTAATTCATGATTTTTCTGTCTGTGACCATTTTAGTGTTCTGGTATTCTGCCCTCTTTTTGGGATTGATACTGTTATGCTTACCATTTCAGTATTCCCATGCATATTTATCAATGTTATTGGTCAAACAAATACTGATTTTGAACCTTTTTATTTATATGATAAATATAACAAAAATCTTAATGCATTTCCTTTCTATTTTATTTTCACTTTTATACAATCTCTACTTGCTCAAAATTTAATGTCCTAGACAGGCCCATCCTAATATTTGGATCATATCCTGAACTTCTCAAGCAATTTCCATGTGAGTTCCCTGATTCCTAAGTTCTTAGATATCTTGGTGACCTATATGTGCCATGTGATTGGATGCTAAGTTATGACAATCTGTAATTACCCTTTTCCACACAGATTTTCCTTTGGCAAAACTGGTTGGATTTTTATCAACATCCTCTTATAAAATCTACATTGATTATTGTAGGTATTTTTGTATTTCTTTCTTATTCAGGTATGTGATGGTGATGATTTTTTCAATGACTTCTTAAATTTCATTCTTCCTTTCTAAAATTGAATAGTAATGGTACCATCTCCCTGTCACTGAAGGACTTTTGTTCCAGTCTGCCTTCTGTGTCTTCTTTGAAATTATTTTTTTTGTTTTTGTTTTTGGCATACATGTATATTTTCTTCTGCAATATGATTGCCAATTTTCTTTCTCTTTTCCATGAATTTCATTTTATCTCTATGAAATTGTATTATATTCTGGCTATGGTCCATCCTTGCACATGAACATAATTCCTCAGCCTAGACTACTGTAGTCTGAACTTTCCTCCATATTCTATTTTCCTGATAGCATTTGTGAAAACAGTGCAGAAAGACAAATTATTTCAGTCTGATTTTCTACCCTTAGGGAAAATATTATTTTACTTATCTGGATTAGTTTTACTTTAAACTTTTTCTTTCATGTTAAAAATATAAATGGTTTTGGCATGTGTGTTTTGATGTTTGGTATATACTTCAGCATTGCTTAATTTTTGTGACTACAGTGTTTTCCCTTTGTTTCCCTAAATATGAAGTTTTCAAATTTTCTATTTCAGCCTGCACATATAATTAATATTATTTTTGCCACTACACAACATTAATTTTTTCTGCTACATCTTAATATATTTTCCTAAATATTGGAGCATATTATGACCAGGAGTTTCATTTTAAACTTGGTTCTCTAATAATGTGATATTTCCTTAGGTAAACTGTGGGTCCTGACAGGGGTAATCTGAGGCCACCTTATAATTCTTTGTTAAGTGTGATTTCAGAAACATGTAATTCCATTTAGGTTCCATAACCTTCCTATCCATAGAATTTATTAAGCCTCTTGAAGCCACTATAATAATTTACTTTTACCCCGTAATTAAATTTCAGCTCTACAGTCCCTTACTTTGATTCCAGAATGTTAAATGTTTAGGTCGTTACATAAAAATATATATTCTTTCTTTCATGATTATTCTGGTATATGGAAGACAGTGTTTATAATTATGTCTGCTGGTATTTTTCTATGATCTGGAGTGAATTTCATACTGGTTATTATTTTAGCACTCTCATGAACACTTCACAGTATACTATTGTTCTATTCAAATTACTGATTTTTTTACCTCTTTCATCACAGGATACTTTAAAAATTAACATCATAATTAGTTTCTGACTTGGATTTGACCTGTGTTCTTCTACCAGCAATTTATAACTGAGGCCATACCAATCTATATTTTCAGTACATGTGCTCTAATTCTTAGGAGATTGTTCATGAATTCTCAGAGTTACTGAAATTCTAATGTGTCCTGGTCAAATTAACCTGCAGTATGATTACAGCCAGGATATGACATCCTGATAATTCATCTCCACTCATCTTTCCCATGTCAGATATAATTGAATTTTAACAGATATTTCTCTTGTGAAAATTTTATAATACTTCATTTATATTCTTTCATTGTTTTTCATATATGTAACAATGATTTTTAATGACTTTCAAGATTTGTTTGTTCTTTTCTAGAGCATACTTGTTATGACCCTTTTCATCCAGTGCCTTCCTTCCATTCTGTCCTTTCATTTTTGTCATTTTTGCCACACTCATATCAATGTATTTCCTAATGTGACATTTGAGGGGCTATTTTGATTTTATGTTTTATCTGTCTATCTCTGTGAATATGGTCATTAAATGTTGGTCTTGTTCACCCCATCACATGGATATATCTGTGCTATTTTGGCTTTTCCATTACATGTCTGAACCTTCTTCACTATTTTCAGTTTCCTAATAATATGAGTACACCCAGCTAAAATTTAATTTACATTGGTTTCACTTTGTTTTCTGTCAATTAAATTTAGGTTTTGGAGAAGAGACTGGTTTAACAATTAACTTATCTGACTGGATGTTTTTCTTTTTTCTTTTCTTTTTGGTAAAATGCAATTGTAAGTTTTCATAATTTTTTCACATATATTTTTTAATGGCCATTTCAAAAATGTCATTTTATTCTTAGCTTAACGTCAATGTATTTTACTTCCATAGTGTAATGGATATGAGAAGGAGATTTCTTCTAAATTGATATCTTTTTTGTATGAGTTTTACTTAGATTCATTGGTAATTTCTTGCTCAATTAATCTGTGACCACATTAATATATTTGTCACTGTGATGTCACAAATATGGGAGACCTACATTTTAAATAAAATTGTTCCATCAAATATACTCCACTAATTGGGAAAAATATATTGAGATTTACATGAAGAAATTTTTTGACATGGCAAATGCTAACATTTTATATACATGTATAGCTACACATATACATATATATGTCAAATAAAAAACTGACCATTCCACTAGGGAAAAAGAAAAAAAGTCATAAATCAATATACTTTTCAATATATATAAGGAAAAAATGAAGACTTCAAGAACCTATCAGACTCTATACTTCAGAAAAAGGAAAAAATGTATATCTAAACCCAGTACCAATACAGAAAAGTAAACACATCTGAATTTGTGTTCAACATTTGACTGAACTAATTTTTCTTCAAACCTATGCATAGAAAGTCTCAGGAAAACTAAAAATATAGTCTGTCCAGCACTCTGGATTAAAAGGCTAAAAAGGAATGTCCACAATCCCATGTTCCATGTTGTGCCAATTCAGACATATAAATCATTCTGAAATTTACAGGGAGACATAGAAAGTAAATAGGCATTTAAATATTATACTACAAATGCACCACTATGAGAAATTTTATAATGCTTAATTTCAGCTAACTCACAGGTAATTTCCTAACATTTTGAGGACATAATCCAAGCATCTAAATGGGCTTTCCCTCAGAGATCAAATTTTCACCAAAGTGCTGAGAGAAATTTGCAGAAAAAACACTGTGAAAACAATTTCAGATTTTCACTTATAAATGACATTATAATAAAGAAGTTTTAAAAAGCCAAGAATTTGGATTGAGCAATTATATACAGAGAATTGTGATAGAGTCTGCTAAAGTAATAATTACAAAATTGGTGCTAAAAAATAGGGAAAGAACACCAAAGGACACCTGTTATACATTTTTATCAATGTACCAGAATAATCGTGGAGAAAAGTAATCATAATATATTTAATACCTGTAGAACATTCAATAATTTGGAATTATGTCATATTGGTATAGAAAGTTAGAAAGTGGAGAGCATAAATTATTACAGTGTGTTCTGATGGCTGCTAAACACTGCATAAATGAAGATTATGGCTCTTTATTCTGATAAGTTGAAAATACAGAGGTGAGCTGTTTTAAAACACAATATTCCCTTTAGATATGAGTGGTCTAAGTAACCAATTCAAAAACAAAGACTGTCAGAATGGACTAAGCAGCATCAAAAATAATAGCACAAACAACGTTGCTCAACAATATGTTGTATACAAAAAAAAGGACTTTAAATATGAAAACACAGAATATAAGTAAAAGGATCCAGAAGCATGTGCCTGCCATGCCAACCCAAATCTAAAGAAAGAAAGAGAAGCTACCTTACTTTCAAATAACACCAACTTCACAATAAAAGGATTTATAGGTGATCAGAGAGGGAAGCAAATCATGATGTTAAGGGAGTTAGTTCTTTAAGAGGTAATTAGAATCTTTAACATATATTTAACTTATCAATAGAACAGATAAGGCAAAAACTTACATAATTACAAAAAGAAATAGACAAATCTAATATTAAACCTGGAGACCAAAATATTACCATCTTTGTAAGTGGCAGACACAGAATGAAAATAAGCAGTCAAAACATTGTTGAAATGAGTAGCATAACCAATCACCTGCATCTAGCTTCACATACACAGAATATTGCATTTGGAATCAGCAGAATATGCACTCTTTGCAAGTCCACATGTTGTAGCAAAATATTTACCAATATTGCTAAAAAATTCCCAGCAAACTAATTGCACCTCAAGAGTTTAAAAAATATAAATTTAGAAATTGGTTTTGGATCATAGTTTTTGTGTGTGCTTATGATCAGTGCTGGGAATGGCACCCAGGTCCTCACACACATTAGACAAGTGTTCTGACACTGATGTGCCTGTCCCAAAAATGGGACTGAAAAAAGAAAGAAACAAAAACAGAAATGTAGCTAACAATTCCCCAAATACTTTGAGATTGAACAATACATATCAAATGCTTGAATCAATTAGCAACCTTAAGTTAAATTAAAATATTTCCCATTAAATGAAAATGAGAACACAACACCAAATGTGTTAAAGGCAACAAAAGAAGAGCTTGGAGAAAATTTATAGCATTGAATTGACACATTAAAAGGAAGAAAAATTTGATATATATAATCTAAACTTCCAACTTAGGAAACCAGTTCAAGAGACCAAATGAGAATCCAGAATGCCTTTTATGACCCAGCCTTGAAAGTCACACTGTCATTCTGTGCCTTTGTTACCTAACCTAGTAGTCTCTGGAGACTCTGGTCAGAAGATTTCCTGTGTGGAAAGAATCCAGGGAGGACACTCAGATGTAGTATGGGAGACAAAGTTTAGTATAGGTGAAGAAAGGCACCAAAGAAAGCAGTGGTTGTCCCTGTCAGGTAGGTTGGAGGGGCTGAAAGGAAGAAAAGGGGAGGTTACTGTGGGATGGATTAGGGTGATGCACATACACCCATGCTAATTTTAAGTACTCTAACTACATGTATCAAGTGCAGTGACAGAACTTCTCATGGCTTCCTTGCATTGGCTTGGTGGTCAGAATTTTCCATGGCTTCTAACAGGTAGAGGGGATGTGCAACTGAAAAGAACTCTGTGGATTGCTGAGATTTTATAATTGAAAAGACGTTTAGAGGGAGAGGGTGACAAATCTGAAATGAAGTAGGAAAAGATACATGGTTGCCAAAAGTCCCAATAATTCCTTTCCCTGGTTTCTAGCTTGCTTCACTTACAGTACTATACCCAGCCATGATTCAGTAAATAATTTGACTATGAGTCCATGATTATTTGGAAATTTAGCTGCTGGGGGCTGTCATGGAAATATGCAGTCATTCCTGATGACACCTAGTATTTGCCAGGCACTATGCCATGCACAGGCCAACACCATCTCACTGAATTATTGGGATCTCCCCTCACAGTCTATCTTCTAATAAAAACACTTTCAAGCCTAAACATTACATGTTCTTTAGCACAGCACCATCTGCACAACATTACCTGATGATGGAAATGTCTTGTGTTTCTGTTGTTCGATAGAGAAGGCATGTCTATATAATGAGCAGTTGAAATAAGACACATATACCTGAGGAACTGAATTTTAATTTCATTTGATTAACTTCTGACAATCCACCTCTGGAGGCTAATGCTTACCACTCTTGCATGGAGTTTGAAAATCTCCATGGCCCCCCAGCACCATCAGGATCAATTACAGTCTCTTCCCAATCACCTATAATGTTCTGCATAGTTGAATCTCTATCCACAGCCCTAGCAAGACTCTGTTACACTGCCTGAATAAAAATTGTGGAATCCAGCATGCTCACCTCCACTTCAAAGCTTTTGTACCAGCTTCTTCATCTCTATGAACAGTGTTTATCCAAATCTCACTCCATGCCACAACTTAACCTTCCACAACTTAACCTCCCACTTTAACTCTCAAACCCAGAGTCCCAGCTGACATTCTGTAAATCATTCATTCTCTCTGTGTTTTGCAATATTTGGGTCATGACCCTAAATTGTAAAAGTGATACAGTGGCCTCATGGGCTACCTGACTTCTACAAGTATCCCTGGGTATTTCCTGGGTAATACAGTAAGTTGGCCACAGATAATTGAGGGGTAGTGAGTTGCATGAACAACAAGAACCTAAGACAGACCCAGAGACAGAGGGAAACACCATTTCTGCCACTTGTTAGTATTAGTCACTGCAAAATCCTAAGGAGCTGATAAATGCAGCTTGAATGGAAGGGAATATATGCATGAACCAAATGCCCTTATCATGCCACAACGTCTGCCCACTTCCTATGGATATGAGATATTTGAGTTTCAGGTATAGAAGATAGAGGTCACCTCATTGCAGAGTTAAGGGAAATGAAAATCTGATAGAGCCAAAATTCATCAGAAATTTCAGGAAAAGTGGCAGTACTTGGAATTCAGATACGTAAATATTCTCAGAATTGAATATGCCTGGAATCTGTCATTTTGGAGGAGGGGAGGTCACACCAAACGTGGTTCCCTTTTCTGGTGGGGCATTTTGCCTTGCCCTGTTGGAAGCTAGAACTATCCAGTCCTCTCTAGAAGAATCAGACTGAGATGTTTCCCAGTGGCCCCTGGACGATGTTGTCTGCAGGTGGGGAAGCCATCTCTACTACTTTCCATCCCACCTCAGGACAAACAGATTCATACCTGGTCCTCCCCAATCCCAGCCCTATTGTTTTGGGCTTGGACAGTGTGAATGGTTAGACTGCAGCTGGAACAGGTTAGACATTGGACATTGGACATTGGCAATCACATTGGACAAGTCACTGCCTCTCTCTAGGCTTTAGTCTCTCCATGTGTGGAAGACAGCTGCAACTTTGCAATCACTCTGAGTGTCACCAATATTGGGTACATTTATAGAGCACTTACTCTGTGCTCCACTCACTTTCCAACAAGCCTATGTGGCTGTCAGTGTCTTCAGACGTTCCACAGGACAAGAATCTTTGATCAGAGAAGTGGAGTGATTGCTCACAGTCATAAAGCTGGAAGTAGTGCTGAAAGAATGAAATTTGCATCTATAGTCTAAATACCCTGGGATCTTTAGAGTGCTGGACAAACTTTGGAGGGGCTGCCACTACTGTCTCCAGCCCTATCCATCCCCTTTGCAGTCTCCATCTGAAAGGGCTGTTCTGGAGAAGCAGCTGCCAACAGCTGGACAAATTCAGATGAGACAGCAAGGAAAAAGAAATTCTTACACATTTTTGTAGGGATGTAATTTAGTACAGTCACTATGGAAATCACTATAGAGTTTCCTCAAAAAATGTAGAAATAGAACTACCATGTCACCCTGCTTTACCACTCTTAGGCATATATCTGAACTAGTGTAAGTCAACATACAATGTAGGCATCTCCATATTCATATTCATAGGAGAAACAGTCACAAAAACTAATATAGTTTTCTCAAAATTGTTAATGGATAAATTTGATCTGTGTATATATACATATATAAACAAACACACATATATAAATAGCATATAACATTTCTGAAGTATTACTCAGACATAAAAAATGAAATGTAACTTGCAGAAAATTCACTCACATGAAAATGAGACCTTTCTTTTGACTTAAATTTTTTCCTTCTTTCCTAGAATGCATTCAAAGTTGTACTTTTTTCCCTGTCACTGATAAGTACTGATAAGTACTTTCTAGTACCATTATTTCTTCATTCAAATTAATCATTTTTTGCTATTTATTTGCTAAAAAGGTAAAGATGGAATATATTAAAACTCTCATTTTTAAGACAGTGTTACTTTAACGTGGAGGAAAGCAAGCTATTTATTATGGTTTTGTTGCACTCTAACAACTAATCCTTCATTAAATTAATTTGGGAAAAAATTAAAATTTAACAAATTGTGTGTCTTCATGTCTTCTCATAGCATCCCCAAAAATGTAGTGAATATTATTTTTCTTATTTACTCCACATAAAACTCTTGGAGCTGGGGTTTTACTCTGCAGTAAAAGTATGAGACTAGGTTTTGATAGATAAAACTTCACCAAAAAGTTTATATGTAGGTTATCTAAATGTTTTTGACAACACTAGGTTTCGATAAAGAAGACTAGAGATATAACTGTTAAGGATTTTCCATGAATCAAAGTACATGTGAAGGGAGACAAGGAAGCTAATAAAAGTGTTTTTGTTTTTTTAACAGATATTCTACTCCAATATCTTAAAATAATTTGAAACCATTAAAGACCTGACTATAAGTGCATTATGGTTTTCTACAATGATACATAGGGGTTGGCAGGTATTTCTATTCAATTTTGTGACAGAAATCATGTGCAAGTCACTCTACCAGAAGGAATGAAGATGTTTTTAAACACTTTCATACAGAAATAAGTTTTGAGCAAAATATTAAAAAATACGTATTCCAGAAACAGTTTGATTTATTGTTGCAACTTACCTTTCCTTCTGGTTCAGTGATTAATTCTGAAAGTACAAATTTGAGTTATATATTCCCCAAATAATTTTAGTTGCTAATTCCATAGAATTTTAGTTACCTTATATGAATTGACAAGGTGAAAAGAAAATGATTTCTTTTCATTATTTGAAAATTACAATCATTCTGAAATTAAAATATGCTCTTTCATTAAACACCATGAACTGATACGAGTTATTTATAACACAGAAAAGGGCTCTCTTCCAAATAAAGTTCATAATAAGTCACAAATGTAAATAATAGACAGCAAGCTAGACCCACACAGTGAGATACAGTTGTCAGGCTGAGATAGTGAAATCAATGCAGCCTATGTATGACAGTCATGTCAGAACAGTGAGATCCAGGCCACAACAGTTCAAGAGTCCTGTGGTAACACTCCACTCCTGGGATCACTGCAGTATAGTCTAGCTATGAAGAATGGACTACCCTGATTCTGTTGTTCTGAGATTTTCCATGTGAAT
This sequence comes from Castor canadensis, assembly GCF_047511655.1. NCBI lineage: Eukaryota > Metazoa > Chordata > Mammalia > Rodentia > Castoridae > Castor > Castor canadensis. The sequence goes on along the minus strand of NC_133401.1, from coordinate 54,734,334 downwards.
GTGCTGTACCTGTCCAGGTTCCTGAAGTAACTTTAACTGAGATGTCTTTCCTCCATGACAGAGGTGGTTTATTCTTCCTGTTTTGCTGCCTAGGCTTCCAAAGCAACAGGCCAGGAAGGAGCATCCTCAGCCCTCTGATATTTCTAGGTGTGGTGAGCCCACAGTGATGTCACAACAAAGGCTTTTCTGATTGGTTACACTGATTAGACACTCAATTCAAGGCCCTTTCCCCTGTACTTACAACAGCATGGCTGACAGTGGCCTGGGGCCACCTTCTGACCAGAGGATTGCTTTTGTCTTCAATTGCACCTCAACTTGCAGGGACCAAATAGTTCAAGGTTGAATTGGGATGAAATATCCGAAGTTTTCCAAAGAACTCCAAATCCTGAAATAAAATTTGGGTATGGAATAAATGATTCCAAGTACAGACTGAAAAAAGACCTCAAGCTATTTGGAATTCCATTAGCAATTATTACTCCTTTGACATAGGACGACTCCATTGCCCTCTGAGAGATACATCTTCAATCACCACAGTATATTGCCTTAAGTGGACCTGAAATGTTCACATCCAGAAGCCAGTGGATTTTTATTCACTGTCTCTGTGTTCCTGATTTTATCACAATATGGAAACACACACACACACACACACACACAAACACACAATGATATAAACACACACAGAAACAGTGGGTATATTCAATAAATGTTAAATATTACATAGTAAGGGAATTTATTATCTTTTCTCTATTGACAGCAACATTCTGCAATACCAGAAATTATTGTATAGATAGAAACACTCCTGAAATAAACTAATTTCCATAAATATCCTTTCAGACAAGAAATATTTCACACTTTACGGGAATTAAGAAGTGAAGTCAGTTCAGCATAAGCCTGTGATTAAAAGTAACCACATTCACCCGTACACAGGGGGCTAGACCCACACAGTGAGGTATACTGACTGGTCAGACTGAGACAGTGAAATCAAGGCAGCCTATGAACCACAGTGAGATCAATGCATCCAGGAAAGCACAGGGAGATACAAGAACCAAGGGCACAAAATCCCTCTGTTCACTCCACTCCCAAGTCACTGCTGGTTAGGCTAGTTGTGAAGAGTAGTCTCTACTGATCCTTTTGTGCTGAGATTTGCTGTGTGCCTGTGATGAACCTGTCCAGTTTCCTGAGTCACAATTTAACAGAGCTGTCTTCTCCACATGACAGGGGAAGTTTCCTTCAGGTTCTTCCTCTTTTTTCCCTGGTCTGCTGTAGCAACAGGTCAATCAGGAGCTCCCTCAGCCACCTCAAGTTTCCAGTGCGGTAAGACAACTGTGATGTCATAACAAAGGCTTTTCTGGTTGGTTACACTGCATAGGTACTCACTCTGAGGATCCACCCCTTTCATCCACAACAGCATGGATGATAGTGTCCCAGGGCCATCTTCTGACCATAGGATCTTTGTCTTCCAAGTTCCCCATCAGTTTGCTGGGACCAAATTGTTCATGGTTGAATCGGATTGAAATTTCTGATATTTCCAATCCAAATCCTGGATTAAAAATTTGGTATAGAGAAAGTGATTCCCAATAGAGACTAAAAATGCCTCATACTATTGGAATTCCTTCAGCCATTAATACTTGATTGATATTAGACAACTCAATTCCCCTCTCAGAACTACATCTCCAATCACCCACCATACAATACTGGCTTAAGTGAACCTGAAATGTTCACCTCCAATAACCAGTGGATTCTTATTCACTATCTCTGTCTTCCTGATTTTATCACACTATGCAAACACACACATACAAACATTTACAGACACACATACACAAACATGTACACACACACAACAATTTTGTAGGTATATTCAATGAATGTGACATATTACATAATAAATCAATTTATTGCTTTTCATCTACAGAACAGCAATGTACAGCAATACAAGAAATCACTGTATACCAAGAAACACCTCTAAAACCCCTGCAATGAATTAATTTCTACACATATCCTTTGAGAGAATAAATATTATACACTTTATGCAAAAAAGGTGTGAAGTCAACTCAACTGGAGCCCATTCCTCAAAGTAACTTCATTCCTCCCTGTAATGCTCAAGAGTACCACACACTGACGTACTGTGGTCAGTTTAAGACAGTGAAATCAAGGAAACTTATGTGCCACAGTGAGATCAGGCAGCCTGGTCAGCACAGTGAGATCCATGCCACAAGGTCCAAGAACCCTGTGTGCACATTCCACTTCCTGGATCATTGCAACTTAGGCTAGTTATGAATAATGGACTCCGCTGACTCTGTTGTGCTGAGAACTTCCATGTGAATGTCCTGTACAAGTTCAGGTACCTGAGGCACAATTTAACTGAAATGTCTTCTCTGTATGACAGTGGCACTTTCCTCCAAGTTCTTCCTGCTTTGTTGCCTAGGCTGCCATAGCAACATCCCAGGCTGGATCTCCCTCAGCCCTCTCAAACATCCAGGGGTGGTGAGCCCAGTGTGATGTCATACAAAGGCTTTTCTGATTGGGTACACTGCATAGGCACTACATCTGAGGCCCCTCTCCCTCCATCTACTGCAGCATGGCTGACAGTGGCCTGGGGCCACATTCTGACCAGAGGAATGCTTTTGTCTTCAAGTTCCCCCTCAACTTGCAGGGATGAAATTGTCCAAGGTTGAATTGGGATGAAATTTTTGAAGTGTTCCAAATAACTCCAAATCCTGGATTGAAATTTTGGTATAGAGGAATTGACTGCAGGTACAGAAACCAAAGAAAACTCAAGCTATTTGGGATTCCGTCAGTCATTATTACTCCTTTGAGAGTGGACAAATCAATTCCACTCTGAAAGCTACATCTTCAATCACATAGGATATTTCCTTAAATGGACCTGAAATGTTCACCTTCAGGAACTAATGGATCCTTATACACTGTTCCTATCTTCCTGACAATATCACAATATGCAAACACACACATATTCATGCACACATGTGCACAAAAACACAGTGGGTATATTCAATACCCACTTACATAGTATGTGAATTTATTAACTTTTAACTAGTAAGAGCAATGTTCGGCAGTGTCAGAAATTGTATGAAAAGAAAACACTCTGGAAAGAAATTAATTTCTACATCTCTCCTTTGAGACAAGACATATTATACCCTTTACACAAACGAAGAAGTGAGTTGAGATCAACTCAAGCCTGTGCTTCAAATTGACCTCACTCTTCATAGACGGCCAGCAAGTACTACACAATGAGGTTCAGTGGTCAGGTTTAAATAGTAAAACCAAGGCAGCCTACACACCACAGTGAGATTGAGGGAAGCCTGGTCAGCACAATGACATCCAGGTCACAATGGCTTAAGAGCCCTGTGATCACACTCCACTCCCTGGGTCACTGCAGCTTAGACCAGCTATGAAGTGTGAAATCCCCTGATTCTTCTGTACTGAGATTTGCCATGTGCACATGCTATTCCTGTACAGTTTCCTGAAGCACAATTAACTGAGATGTCTTCCCCACATGACAGTCACTGTTGTCTCCAGGTTCTTCCTGCTTTGCTGCCTAAACTGCCATAGCAACAGGCTAGGCAGGAACTCCTTCACACTCTCAAAGTTCCAGAGATGGTGAGCCCTGTATGATGTCATAACAAAGGCTTTCCTGATTGGTCACATTGTGAAGGCATAACTCTGAGGCCCCTCCCCCTTCAGTCTAAAACAACATGACTGACAGTGCACTGGAGCCATTTCTGAACACAGGATCCAAGTTCCCAAGTCGGTTTTCTGGGAAAAATTGTTCAAGGTTGAAATGGGAAGAAATTTCTGATGTTTCCAAAGATCTCCAAATCCTGAACTAAACTTTTGGTAAAGAGAGAGTGATTCGTGGCAGAGACTACAAAAACACCTCAAGCTATTTGGAATATCATCAGCCATAAATACTCATTTGACATTGAACAAGTCAATTCCTCTCTCATAAATTCATGTTCAATCATGGGAAAGTATTGTCTTAAGTGCACCTGAAATTTGCACCATTGGGATCCAGTGGATTCTTATTCAATATCACTATCTTCCTGATTTTATCACAATTAGCAAACATACACACACAATGACATACACACAAACACAACACACAAGTGTTAAATATTACTCAGTATATGAATTTGTTAGCTTTCATCTACTGAACAGCAACTTTCAACAATACCAGAAATTATTGTATTTAAAGAAACATTCCTTAAAGACATTAATTTCTACAAATATCCTCTAAGACAAGAAATATTATACCCTTGAGGCAAAAGAATTGGTGAAGTCAGTTCAACTCAAGTTTGTGCCTCATAGTGACCTCATCCCTCCTTAGACACCCAACTAGTATCAGGGCAGTGAGGCCCAGTAGACAGGTTGAGACAGTGAAATCAGCCTATGCACCACAGTGAGATCAAGGCCACCCTGGTCAGCAAAAGTAAGATCCAGGCCACAATGGCCCAAGAGCTCAGTCCACTCCCTGGGTCACTGCAGTGTAGTCTAGCTGTGAAGAATGGAATGCCCTGATTCTGCTGTGTTGAGATTTGCCATGTGTACATGTGGTTCTCATCCAGTCTCCTGAGCTGAATTCTCTGTATGACAGGAGCATTTACCCTAAGTTCTTCTCACTTGGTACTTATGCTGCCATAGCAACAGGACTGGCCTAAGCTACCTCAGCCCTCTCTATGTTCCAGGGTCACTGAGTCCACTTTGATGTCATAGCAAAGGCTTTTCTGATTGTTACACTGTGTAGGGACTAACTTTGATGCCCCTTCCCCTCCAGTCCACAACAACATGGCTGGCAGTGCCCTGGGGCCATCTTCTAAACATAGGTACATATTTGTCTTCCAAGTTCGCCATCAGATTATTGGGAAAAATTGTTCAAGGTTGAATTGGGATGAAATTTCTGATGTTTCCAAAGAACTCCAAATCTTGAATTAAATTTTGGTATACAGGAAGTGATTCCGGGTACAGTCTACAAAAGCACCTCAATTGAAATTCCATCAGCCATAAATTCTCATTTGATATTGAGTCTATTCCTCTCTTATAGATACATCCTGTGAGAAAGCAGACTTTTCTATCAAAGCATGTGCAACCATTTTAATTGCCTGCATTTTCTGTAGTTCCAGATTCTTTTTCCAGTTTCCTGCTAAGCCTCATTTGCCCAAGAACATTTCCTGCTGCATGGTGTACCTTAACACCTCCCCCAAGTTCATATAGAACTTCAGCCATTTGAGAAAATTATGTACTTTTGATTTTGACCAATCCAGGTCAAGATGTAAGGTCAATTTTCTCAGAAATATAAGGTGGTACAGACTGCTTCCTCCTGTGTGCTTGCTCTGCCTATGTGCATACTTGCACCCTTCTCGTCAGAAGCAAAGTTTTTCATGGCTGAGATCATCCATTCTTTCTGTGTCTTCAATTGGAGCTTTCATTTCTAACAATTTGGTGCATTGGATGGGAAACCTCAACTTCCATCTCAGAGAGCTGCTCAGAAACCCTTCCTCCAAGGAAAGTGCACACCTCCATCCCATTGCAGAACCTCTGAGTTGTGATGCATCTGGCATTCCTGGACTGGGGATCCATACCTGAGTCTGGATACTCTCAGCAGCACAGGGAGACAGGACCCTAGCAAGCATAGCCATGCAACTGTGATAGCCATGCAACTCTGTGCACAGACCAAGGTAAGAAATTCCATTAGGTAGCCAAGTATTCCTTGATTCCTGGGGAGTTCTTGGAGGTTGTGTGAGGGTGAATGAAACATGTCTGGAACATGATGTGAGTGCAGAGTTCCGAGTTGCATTTCCATAGGTATCCAGGTGAATACATAGAGCTTTCCAGCCAACCACACTGTCCTCATTGGGGGTTCATATGGCTTGAACTATTGATATGTATCACTATCTGCTGGATCCCTCTCTCCAACGAGGGAATTGGTTGGAGAGGAATGAAGCATGTAGGGTTATGTCTGTGAAACCTCCACAGAATTAGGGAGGTTGAACACCTACTGGGTATTCTCACCAGCCCAATATATTGGGATGGAGAACAATGCAAGTAAAAATAAGTTTTAGGGAAGATGGAACAACAGATAAAAAATCCCTCCAGGCAGCCCCTTAGGACAGATGCTAAAATACTGGTCTGATAATCTGAGGACCAAAGGCAAAAAGAAGCAACAGAAGATTAAATGTTGCTGTTTCTTCTGGACCCATGGATCAATCCTCAAGTCAGCAGTTTTTTGAGCAAAATTTGGGTCAGATGAGGACTGAGTCTGTCGATTATTGGTTGAATATGTTAGTTATAAAAGCCCAGGAAATCACGAATAAGTTGAATATGCTCTCTGTTGGAAACTGGAGAAAGATTAGAGAGTGGGGAACAAAACAGAGCCAAAGAAAAAGCCCCCCATTTGGGATCATCTTTCTTTCCTACCACCCCACCTTATAAATTGGGGGCTCCTCAGGTGGAATCCCAAAATTGGGATGAAAGCCCCCATCATGAGTCTCTGGAGACTCAACCTAAACCCCCTCTGAGCCCTCAAATTACTCAACCAGTCTTGGCCTCACATTTGGGTCATGGTCAATCCTTTCCAGGGCTCAGAGGGAAGCTCCGACAATGACAGAGGGACATTCAAAACCTTCTCTTCCCTCATCACCCAAGATGCAGTACCAGTCTTTTTTATCCACTCAGAGAAGTCCCAACTGGAATTGGAAACTTTGGTTTTGTTGATGCTCCCACTGACTAGCTCTGAGGTCAAAAATTATAAGAGGGAACTACTAAAGTCCCTTTGAGAAGATTCACTAGGGGTTACTGACCAGCTTGACTAATTCCTAGGCCCATAAATTTACATCTGGACAGAACTTGTATAAATTTTGGGAATCTAATCCTTGAGAGAAGAGAGAATTATGATAAGGAGGGCTGCCATGACCATATGGGAAAAGGAGCATCCATGCACTTGGTCTCGGAGTTTACTGAGGCAGTAGAAAATTTCTTCTTTAAGATCCTCATTGTACTAACAATGATCCCAGTGAAATGGGAAAAATGGGGAACCTAAGGAACCTGATCATTAAAGGGATTAGGGAATCTGCTCCACCATCCCAAAACATAGCCAAAGCCTTTAATGTGTAGCAGGGAAAAGATGAAGGACCTGCTGAATTCCTTTATAGACTGAAGGAGCAAATGAGGAAGTACTCAGGATTAGATATAGAGATACCCTGGGACAGGGAATGCTGAAACTCAATTTTGAAACTAAGAGTTGGGCAGACATTGCTAAGGATTTGAAGAAGATAGGGAACAGGAAAGATAAAAGTTTGAATGATTTATTGAGGGAAGTCCAAAAGGTTTATGTGAGGTGGGATGAAAAAAACAAAATCAAAAGTCTAAGATTATAGTTTTCACCTTTAGACAGGCTACTCTAGGGAAAAATGCTTCTTAAAAAGTGGGGTATCAACCGTTGAAGCAAGATTTTTCTCTCACTCCCTTGTTATTATTGAAACTAACTGGGCCTAACTTGAGATGCAGAAAAGACATAGGATAGGCAGATAGACTGAAATTTGGGGTCAGGTGTGTTGGATGCTCTGGTGGAGACGCACAGCCCTCATTGCTTCTTTTCTCTATTATTCTCTTCATTTACTCTGCTTCTTATCTCTGTATCTATTCTTCAAGGCCTTGCTCCATTACAATTCTTTAAAACCTTGCTTCTAAAGTCTTTCCTTAAAACTTTGCTTTTAAAGTCTTCTTTTCTGTTCTTTAAAGTCTCTTTCCTTAGACTCACTCTGTCCCGTGTTTTCTATTAACTGTTCTTTAGCATAACCTCTCTAAAAGTCTTTTCCCCAAGACTTGCACTCTCTTAGCTTTCTTAAAGCCTCAGTGCTCATACTTGTACTGTCCCATGTTCTCTGTAGCTTTTCTTTAGCTTAACTTTTCTAAAGCCTATGTATAAAGTGCTCAGTGCAGACTTTCTATCATCCCTTCTTTAACAATTCTCCTTCAGCAATCCTTTTCCCTTCAGAAATTCCTTCCCCTTCCAAAGCCTCCCACATTAAGAAGCTTCCCTTCATCCAAAAACCAAAAGTGAAAAGCCTTCCCTGTCAAAAAACAAAAAGCATCAAAGCAAAAGGCCTCGTGTCCTCCTTCAGTGAATCTTTTGTAGCCAGTGGTAAACAGGGTGCAGCAGTTGTCAAGGAGGGCATGACATTGTAACAGGAGAAACCTGTGTTCCTGCTTCTCTGAACTTAAACAACTTAGGAGAAACAGCTGTTCTTCATTTTCCTCTTCTGTGGCAGAGCTGTGCCAATATCAGCCTACAGATAAACATCTTCAGAAAACAACTGAGCTGCATCTTGCCTAGCTTATATCCAGTTCTCGTAGGCTTCTCATAATCCATCCTCCACAAACCCAACCCAAAAATCTTGAAAAAAGGGGTAAGATTCACAGACTCCAGGGGGAAAGAAAGAAAATCAATGTTCTCAGTGTAGAAAACTGGGACATTTCAAGTGGGAATATCCTGAAAGAAAGAAGGAAGAAATGATAATTCCCCCGATGACCCAAAAAAAAAGAGATCACCTTTTTGGTCCATTCTGCAGCAGCCAGATCATACCTCACTATGTCCCCCTGCAAGCCCCAGGCCTGTCCCTCTTCAGAATGGCTCACAATTTCCAGGACAAAGAGAAAGAAATCCAGTGTTCCCCTTTTTGAGCACACTCAAGTGAAATTCCAAGACAGGGAAAAATGGGTTAGTCTCATTTTTGACCTGAGGCTGGAAACAACATTTTGGAGAGAGACTTAATGTCTGTATTCAGTATGGAAATGAAAGTCATTAAAAAGAGTTTTAAGATTTCTTTAAATTTGATGAACATGCAAATTGAGAGATAAATTTTCCCTCATATCTGGACTAAGGATAGAAATAGAGGGGAGATTTAAGACCCCCAATTCATATTGACCTAAAAACCCCTGACATAAAAATACAATGAAGACAATATACCATTCCCCTAAAAGGGAGGTTGGGTCTAAAACTCATACTGAAAGGACTTAAAGGATGGCCTTTTAAAACCTTGCATACCTCTCTTTAACACTCTTGTCCTACCAGAGAGAAAATTGCATGGATCTTACTGGTTGGTACAGGCTCTCAGAACTATCAACAAAATAGTTCACAGAAGACACCTGGTAGTCCCTAAACACTATACTCTCCTTACTAGAATCCCTCCTGACTACCAGTATGTTAGTGTGGTAGATTTAAAACATGCATTCTGGGCCTACCCTCTAATAGAAGATAACAAGGAAATCTTTGCCTTTGAATGGGAGTGTCTCCAAACTAACAGGAAACAATATCGATTGACAGTTCTTCCACAAGGTTTCACTGATTCTCCCAAGTTGTTAGGCCAAATTTTAGAATGAGTACTGGAAGGCTTAGCCCTTCCACCTCAGAAAAGTTTATTACAGTGTACAGATGATCTCCTATTATCTGGACTTACTGATAAGTAAGCCAGCCTTTTAAATTTCCTGAGCCATAAAGGACTAAGGGTCTCAAAAAACAAACTGCAGTTTATAGATGAAGAGGTAAGATTTTAGGAACTAGTCAGTAATGGAAGACATAGACTGAACACAGAAAGTATAGATGAGATTACTGCCATGATTCTGACCAAGAGGGAGTTTCAAAGATACTTAGGATTGATCAGGTACTGTAGGCTTTGGATAGACTCCTATACTCCTAGAACCAAAACATACTCCCAATTACTAGAAGAAGAGCCTGATACCTTAATTTGGAAACCAGAGGAAATTCTAATGATAGAGGAACTTACACACTCTCTGGTCACCACCCCTGTGTTTGCCCTACCTTCCCTGAAGAAGCCTTTCTGCCTATTTATTAATGTAGATAAAGGAACAGCCTTGGGAGTCCTCACCCAGAAATATGGAGAGAAGAAACAGCCTGTAGCTTCTTTATCCAAAATTCTTCATGCCACATGAGGATGACCAGAATGTGTCCAAGCAGTTGTAGCCACAGCCATATTGACTGAAGAGAGCAGGAAGATGATTTTTGGGGGATCTCCAATAGTCAGCATGCCTCACCTGGTTAGGGTCATTCTGCAACAAAAGGTGGGAGGGTGGTTAACTGACTCTAGGATTTGAGGATACAAGGCTATCCTACTGGAAAGGGGTGATCTGAATATGACTGTTGAAAATTATCTGTATCTAACTGAGTTCCTGCTGGGAAGGAAAACAAGATTCCATGGAACATTGTTGCTTAGATATTGTTGTATATCAGACCAAAATTAGACCAGACCCCAGAGACACTCCTTTTCTAAATGGATTCAGATTGTTTATAGATGATTCTTCTAAAATGATCCAAGGAAAAAGACACAATGCATATTCAGTGGTGGATGGGAAAAATGAAAAGTTATTGAGTCAGGAAGATTACCCAACAAGTGGTTGTCTCAGACCTGTGAGTTGTTTGCATTCAATCAGGCCCTAAAGTTTCTAAAAGACAAGGAAGGAAGCATCTATACAGATTCTAAGTATGCATTTGGGGTAGCACATACCTTTGGGAATATATTGTTGGAAATTAACAGTAAAGGACAGGATCTAATACATGAGGAATTGATTATTAAACTGGTAGAGAGCCCTATGCTTCCCAAAGAAATTGCAATTGTTCATGTATCAGGACATCAACAAATTAACTTTTTAATTTGTTAAAATTAAAAAGGAAACAATTTAGGAAACAATTTAGCTAATGAGGCTGCCCTCCATCTGGAATTCAAAATGTGACATCTCACTCCTGATGTCTAGGTACCATCCTTGAACCCCATTTTCACTCCCCTGGAGAAGGTTCAACTAGAGAAGTTGGGTGCCTCCCAAACCCAGGAAGGGAAACTACTAGTCCTAGATGAGAGACAAATACTTTCTAAATCCCCCTTTCAGGGAAGTAATGACCCAGTTACACCCAGTCATCAGGGAATTCAAGTCATGTGTAATGCTATTCTCAGGGCTTACTTATGTCCACAAATTTATTCCTTGGCAAAGCAGATTATTGAGAGTTGTTTAACTTGAAGAATATTTAACAAATAGGTTCTGAGTGGACAACTTCCAGGAGCAAAAGTCCAGGATTAATGCCCTTTCAGAGTATTCAGGTGGATTATTCAGAGTTTCCTTGGGTAGGTCACTTAAAATATTTCATAGTTATAGTAGATCATCTAATCAACTGGGTCAAGGCTATGACTCTATTAAGTGCCACTGCAAGTGGAGTAGTCAAAGTACTTTGGATAACATAAATCCTCGATTTGGACTTGTTGAAAATACAGATTCAGATAATGGGAGCTACTTCACAGCCAACATAGTTAAAGAATTTACAAAGGCATTAGACCTCAAATGGAAATATCATAAACCATAACATTCCCTGTTCCTCAGGAAGAGTTGAAAGGATGAATCAGACCTTAAAAAGTTCTTGGGACAAGACTACCCTGGCCGAATTGCCTACCCCTCGCCTTGCTCAGGATTAGAACAGCTCCCCAGAAGGATATGAGTTTGTCCTTATGAAATGTTATATAGGTTACCATACTTAGACCCACCCTCTGGCCTCCTCTCTTTTGAAACCAAATACCAGTTTCTCCAAAACTATGTACTCAGTCTCTCTTCAGTATAGTCATCCCGTACATATCAAGGATTGCTGGCTTAAGCCCCATCTCTCAAGTTCTCAGCACACTCACATCAGCCTGGAAATTACATCTTGGTCAGAATCTGGAGTGGAGAGAAGCTTGAGCCATCCTGGGAGGTACCATACCAGACAGAGACACTGTCACTACAGAGACAGTAATGTGTACCAGTGAAAGAGGATAGACCCACTACACTCAAGAAAATTGAGTACATCAGAAAGAACACTGGGCCATGTGCTCAAAACCTGGTGACACAAGAGTAACTTTAAAAAGACTCCAGTGTGACTATTGTTTCTCCTTCACTTAGGAAATTGCATAACTACTATTAGTGTTCACCAGGCTTCTTCTCCTATAATAGTCAAGTTTGATGCCTGTCTTGCAACCAATATAACCAATGTTATATCCAGGGCTTAGAAATATATATACATATGTGGCCTTCTCCCCTCAGTTGCCCTCTTCCAATAAAGGACAACCTGTGGCAATAAATCTTGCAGGACTTTGTCACTGCTGTTCCCCTTGATTAATGACTTCAGGTGGTCAGACCACCACTTTGTGGCCAGACCTCAGGTGATCAGACCCCCACTTTGAATCTTTAAGTACACCTTATGCCTCTCTAGGTGTGGAGTGGGAGGAGGAGGTAGAGTTTCTGGGAAATGTATCCAGGTGCAGTGAAGGCCGATTCTTTGAAGAGGTAACCCATAAAACCATTCTAACTGTTGCCAGGTCAGACATCTGGTGGTATTGTAATGGATACTTACTTGAGGTTCTTCCAATCAAAAGGAGTGAGACTTGTATTTTAGTCCAATTAACTATACCTTCCATCTTGGCATTTCAAAATCCTAAACCCTCTCTAAGAGGAAAGAAACATGAGATCCTATTTCTCCTGGAGGGTCACTCAACTCTCATGTTTATATAGCGGCCATTAGGGTCCAATGAGGAGTTCCCAATGAATTCAAAGGAAGATATCAAATAGCTGCAGGACTCAAGATAGCATTGTTTTGGTTGTCTACTATCAATAAAAATGTGGACTGAATTAATTACATCTATTATAATCAACAGGCATTGGTTAACTACACACATGTGATGCAGTAAAGTTAGTATAGAATTTCAGGAAATCAAGAAGATTGTGAACTTTTGATCTGTATCAATCCTGGTCAAGAAGGCAGGGTTAATCATGTCAGGAATATAAGGAGGGAAAGATTGCCTGCCCCTGTGTGCTTGCTCTGCATATGTGCATAGTCACACCCTTCTGATCAAAAGTTAAGTTTTGCATTGCTAAGACAATCCACTTTTCACATGTTTTCAATTGGAACTTTCATTTCTAACAATCTTCAATCACCGTAGATTATTGCCTTAAGTGAACCTGAAATTTTCACCACCAAGAACCAGTGGATCCTTATTCACTGCTTTGGTCTTCCTGATTTTATCACAATACACAAACATGCACACACATAATGACATACACACACGGTACATTCAATGTTAAATATTGCAGAGTATATGAATTTATTAGCTTTTATTTAGTGAACAGCAACTTTCAGAAATACCAGAAATGATTGCATTCAAAGAAACACAACTGTAATAAATTAATTTCTACAAATAGCCTTTAAGAGCAGAAATATTATAAACTTTATGCAAATGAAGAAGTGAAGTCAGCTCAACTGAAGCCTGTAAATCAGAAAGACTTCATTCCTCCCTAGACACCAGACAAAAACCACACATTGAGGTCCTGTGGTTGGGTTGTGTGTGTGAAATCAAGGCAGCCTATGCTCCACAGAGAGATCCAGGGCATCCTGGTCACTACAGTGAGATTGAGATCCAGGTCACAGAGATCAGAGAGCCCTCTGTGCACACTCAAATCTCTGGGTCACTGAAGCATAAGTAGCTGTGAAAAATGGAATTCCTTGATTCTGTTGTGCTGATATTTGCCATATGGATGTGCTATACCTGTCCAGTTTCCTGAGCAACAGTTTAACTGAGATATCTGCTACCTTATGAGGGCATTTCCCCCCAGGTTACTCTTGCTTTGCTACCAATGCTGCCATAGAAACAGATCAGGACCAACCTCAGCCCTCCCAAAGTTCCAGGGGCAGTGAGCCCTCTGTTATGTTATAATAAAAGTTTCTCTGATTGGTTACACTGCATAGGCACTAGCTCTGAGGCCCCTCCCCCCAGTCTCCAAAAATATGGTTGACAGTACCCTGAGGCCATCTTCTGACTAGAGGATAAGTTTTGTCTTCTAAGTTCCCCATCAGCTTGCTGGGACCTAATTGTTCAAAGGTGAATTGGGATGAAATTTCTGACATTCCTAAGAACTCCAAATCCTGGATTACAATTTGGATATAGAGGAAGTGATTCTTGGTAGACAGTACAATAATACCTTAAGCCATTTGGAATTCCAACAGCTGTTAATACTCATTTGACATTAGACAAATCAATTCCCCTCTCAGAACTACATCTTCAATCACCAAAGGATATCTTCCTTAAGTGGACCTGAAAGGTTCACCTTCAGGAACCAGTGTGTTCTTATTCACTGTCTCTGTCTTCCTGATTTTGTCACAATGTCCAAACACACACACTTGCACACACACACACACAGAGACACAAACACACAGTGGGTATATTCAATGAATGTTAAATATCTCACAGTAAATGAATTTATTAGCTTTTATCTACTAAACAGCAACTTTCATCAATGCCAGAAATTATTAGATACAAAGAAACACTCCTAGAAGTGTTCCTACACATTTCTTTTGAGACAAGACCTTTCAGTAAATGAAGTAGTGAATTGAGTTCAACTCAAGCCTGTGCCTCAAAGGGACCTCATTCCTCCCTCTACAGCTGGCTAGTGCCACACAGTGAGGTCTGGTGATCACTTGGAGACAGTGAAATTCAGGCAGCATACATGCCACAGCAAGATCAAGGCAGACTGGTCAGCTTTCAGATCCTGGCCAAAATGGTCCAAAGAGCTCTGTGGTCACATTCTACTCACTGTGTCACTACAGCTTAGTCTAGCTGTGAAGAATGGAATCCCCTGACTGTGCTCTGCTTAGATTTGTACCAGTACAATCCCTTGCCTAGCAAGTTTGAGGCCACTAAGTTCAAACCCTAATATGACCAGAAAATGAAGAAAAGAATATGCAATTTATTTACACAATGCTTTTTTTTTCATACTGGGGTTTTAACTCAGGGCCTACACGTTCACAGCTCCACCAGTCCCTTCTTTATGATGGGTAGATAGGATAACAGGTATATACCACCAGCACCTGGCTCACCATGGGGCTTTATTCAGCCGTAATGAATCATGATTTTATATCATTTGCAATGGATAGAAAAGAGGTCATTATGTTAGGTGACATAAATCTGTCTCACAAAGACAAATACTGCATGTTTTCTGTTATTTCTGGAATCTAAAGGGGTGAAAGGGACATGAAACCAGAAGAGGGAGTATTGTGGATGTGGGTGAGGAAAGAGGGTGAGGGATTGAACAGTAATAGAGAGGGTGAATATCACCTAAATACATGATATGCATGAATGTAAATGTCACAATGAAATCACCAACTTTTTACAATTAAAAAAATTTTAGTGCTGGGGGCATGGCTCAAGAGGTAAAGTGCCTACTTAGCAAGTGCCTGCTTAGCAATCACAGGCTCTAAAGCATATACCTTAAAAGCAACTGAGGCCAATAGAAAAAGAGGACCAGGAACTAGAGAAAAGGTTAGATCAAAAAGAATTAACCTAGAAGGTAACACACATCCACAGGAAATCAATGCAAGTCAACTCCTTGTATAGCTATCCTTATCACAACCAGCAAAAACACTTGTTCCTTCCTATTCTTGTTTATACTCTCTCTTCAACAAAATTAGAAGTAAGGGCAAAATGAGGGGGTGGAGTAGGTGGTAAGGGAGGTGGTGGGAGCAGGGGGGAGAAATGACCCAAGCCTTGTATGCACATATGAATAATAAAACAATAAAAATAAATAAATAAATAAATAAATAAATAAATAAATAAGGCTCTATTTCAAACTCCAGTACTGTCAAAAAAATTTTTTAAAGAATTACTGTAATAGAATTGTGATAATACTTCTTACAACATAATCATTTATGAAAATATACTCATGTTATTAAAAATGCAATATGATGTCTGGAGTTTTCTTTAAATAATTTTTACAAAGGAAATTATATAGAGATTATATTTAAAAAAATCAACATGATGTGTAAAACATTGAACCTGGCCAAAGAACAAAGGAGTTTAAATTAAATTAAATTAAATTATATTTTTAAGTATCATTGAAATTCTGCATTTGAAAAAAATGCATGATGGGAGAGTACTGGCCCCCATCAGATAACAGCATCTGAATCTCTGAACATATGCTTCAAATTCATAGTGATTAGTAGAGATGAAAAAATACCACTCTAACTCTTACCCCAAACAAATAGGGACCAGACAACAGAATGGACCTCAAATGATTTTCACAAGGCCTACAGGCCACCTAACAGAAAAGGTGCAGCAAAGACTATGCAACTAGACAGAGGGCAGCAGGAATGTTCTCTTCATGGCAGAACACAGGAAGACTTGTCCCCATGGGGCAAGTATTGACACTCAGAACATGTCAGAAATATGCTTTATTAGAACTCTAGCCAGTAGGGAATTGAAAAAAGGGAATCTCCAGCTGGGTTAAATTTTGGAAGTCAGAATTGCTAAGAAGAGTGGAAGACCCTAACAGAAGGATCCCTGTGGTACAAAGAAGGAATGAAACAGCTGGTATAAATTTAAGGTCCTAGTAGAACAAACTGAAAATCAGAATCTGAATATGTAATACGCTTATCCCAATAAGCAATACAGCATTTTCTAAATATTCAAGCACCTTCTGTCCTCTAAGTTACTCATGTATTGAGACAGTAGAAAAGGAGTACTAAGCATGCAAAACTCAGAGCCTCTTGACTCCACCCTGAGATATGTCAAGCAAAAATTCTATCCAAGTGGTGGATGTGGACACTCAATTTTGTTGAGCAGTAATAATTTTAGTTTTGATCTTAAAAAATACACACCATGTGGACAAGGTGAGAGAAATAGTTTGGGTTGAAATAAAACTAGAAATGGCAGACACAGGGGGTAGAAATGAAGAAAGCAAATAATGTCATTGATTTCCCTAGTTGAAGTTGAAAGGTATCATGTAAAATTATAGACAATTAGATAATTGTCTGGTAAAGAATTCTAAACACATCAAAAATTTTCTTAGGATAATGCTAAACACAATCTGTATAATGCTTTCTAAGTGCTAAACAACACACACACACACACACACACACACACACTACACCATAGAGAAAGAACTATAGTTACCTATGGTAAATATAGCCTGAATGACATTGTAGCGTTTAGATACCAATAGGAAAATAGAAATGTTTGTGCTATTTATATCCTTACATACAAATCAGTCATAGCAGTAAAATTAATAACATCAAACTTAAAAAAGTGGGTCCACAGTGACTAACATAAATGGTTTAATTTTTCTGGTTAATGTTAACTTTGGATTAAAATTACAATTCATAGAGCAAATGTTCTTTTTTGCAACAAATGCCAGCAAAAAAATATATGTAGAGAAATGATTTAGAACATTTCTAGGGTACAAATATAGATTTTAAATTTTATGTAAAACAAAAACCAAGATGTGAACAAGGTAGAATGATGGACAGTAATATTTTAAAGAAAGATCATTAGAGAACAGGATATTTATAGATTCTCAAAGTATCACTCTCCAAATTGCTTAACAATTTTAGAGAAGATAACTTGCCATTTCTATGGATGGAAAGAGTGGATGCCTCCTTCCCCAAGAGACAGTCTTAACACTGAGACAAGAGTGGTGGACAAACTGGAATGAGTTGGCCTGCAGGTGGGCTGTGACAGGAAGTGTATGGCATTAGCTGTACAGTTTTCTTGGTTAAAAGTTTAGTCAGAATTTAGTTCTAAGGAAATTGTCAGACTAAAGAATGTGGACCCTGATGCCAGAAAACTGACCTGAACTATAAAAAAAAACCAAGGTCATCACAGATTCTGAGAACAAAAAAGTGAGGACAGGTTCTTCAAAAAACAATAAAAATATATTTTTAAACTCTTTCAATCAAAATATCTCCCCCCCCTTTTTGTTATCTTATTTGTGTTGACATTGACTGAAGAAGACAGATCAGTTGTCATGTTTAGTAGTCTATATTCTTCATGTGTCTGATAATTTCCTGTGCTAAAATTCAGGCTAAACAGCCTCAGCAAAAACACCACAACACTAATACTGCCTGTTTCTACCACTTTCCATCTCAGAATGGGGTCCAGTTTGATATGATGTCTTCCTCCAGCTGTTCCTGCTCATGGTTTTCTGCAGGGTGGGAATTGTGAAGACTAGGATTAAGGTCTTCCTGTAGTGTCTATTGGTCTAGACCTTGGTGTCAGGTACTAATCACAATTAGAGAGTGGGTAACTGATTTGTCCAATAAAACTGGCCTTTAGGAGTGAAAATTGTCAACAGCCACTCACGATTATGAAATCTAATGATCCTGAAGTCTCTCTTCAGCATTCTGTTTCATCTTTAACTTCAATTGTTGTTTTACAGTTCTTCAATGGAAAATGTACTTCCTGTGATGCAGTTTTGTTCAAATCAACAATATGTTGTTTAGTTCCAGCAAAACTCAGTTTCTGAGAGGGGGAGAGAGAAATCAAATGAGAATCTTGGTCTCAGCATACTTATAGTTGCCACTGGAGGTGTTATTGCTCAGTGGTGGCAGAGGGCAGGGGTAACCTGAGTTCCTATGTGAGAATGAATCATATTATTGAGACTCAGGCTTGCTGTAGAAGGTGGAATCCACATTGAGGTATAGGAGATCCTCCTGAGTTTTTAATCCAGTTTTGGTGCAGGATTCAGGGCCCCTTCCTTATCCCACCCAGCAACTGGTTATATTAGCCACTTTCCTCCTCATCCTCTTTATCCTGATCAAGAGGAAAGCCTTTTCAACTTCTGGATTCTGGGTGTTTTGAGAAATTATGATGCACATTCAGAAACAGATTGCTGTGGAAGGGAGAAACACATTTCTTACAACTCCATAAAGGGAAGCGTGGGTGGACAATTGTCAGAGACCGCACGCAAGTGCAGTCCCATCTTTTACTAAAGAGCAGAAGTGATGCATGGGGCTGATCTTTAACTGAAGCCACATGACCTCTGACAACCCTGGAGCAGACCCTTTCCATAAAAATTGAGGTAGAACAAGGAAGGCCTTAAATGAAGGGCAAAACAGGCACTTTGAATTTTGAGTGGCCTTGGCTCAAGAGGGTTAAGTCTACTTTAGAAAAATTTGGAGGGTTTTCCAAAGCATATCAGGAATGACCAGAAAAAGGATTCACTCAAAATGGAAAGGCAGAGGGGAGAATAGTGAATTCAAGCACAGCTCAACTCTTTTCTCTACTTTCTTGAAGGCAATTCCACACCAAGTCACACCACAAAGTATTTCTAGGAATAGTTCCAATAGCTCTACCCATAAATCCCTACAGCAAAACGATTGCATTGTATTTTACTATACTCTCCCATGTTTTTATTTTTCCTACCTCAAAATGCTCCTTCAGAAAATGTTTCTTTTTAGAATTTTATGGCAGTCAAGAATGGCATAGAAGTATAAATATACAATTTCCTTAGTTTTAGTTTCTATTTCCTTCAAAGGAGGGAGAATTTGTTTCATGAAAATCACTGACCAAAAGGCAAACTTTCCAATTGTGGTGCTGATCTCATTTGTGAACTTGGAAGTTAATGTGGTGGAATATAAAGTACAAGTTTTATTTTTAAATGAAAAAGAAAATACTAAATTCTTTTATGAGCAATTGGAGGAATTCTTTTTTACATATGGTTTCAGTGTAACTGTTCTTATTTAATCTGGTATTCAAAATATTTGATGCATTCCTTCCTATTATTGCTTATACTCTCTCTACAACAAAATTAGAAATAAGGTCAAAATAGTTTCTGCTGGGTATTGAGGGGGTGGGGGGGAGAGGGAGGAGGCAGAGTGGGTGGTAAGGGAGGGGGTGGGGGCAGGGGGGAGAAATGAACCAAGCCCTGTATGCACATATGAATAATAAAAGAAAAAAAATAAAAATAAACTGCAAAAAAAAAATAAAAAATAAAAAAATATTTGATGCACATGTTTTTTCAAGTGTAGATGTTACAAGTCTCACACATCTACCTCCATGTTTTGTTGTGATATAAAAACAGCTTTTTTGAGAAGGGATACAGATTTCATCAATGGCTAGTGGATGCTCAGGTTTTTCTATGGACTAAACCACACATATGTGACAATTCCATGTTGACCCTCAAGAACATCATATACCAGTGTTCCTCATTTTATGCCATATATTAGAATTACCTGGGATCTTTTAAAACACTGATGGCACAAACACATCCCAGGCTATTAAAGTGAGACTTTCAGGTGTGTGTTCAAGAAATTCACCTCCCCAGGTGCTTGTTCCACGGCAACATGATCTGGAGATAGGGAATGGATCCAGTGATTCCATCACTCTCATTTCACATCCCCATCTCATGGTTGGCTCCTATCCAACTGGCACTATGGATTTTATTCCTCCTTCTGACAGTTTTAGGGAGATCACTCTCTTGTCAATTGCACTGGGTGAATACAAACTCCTCCTGTATTCTCACATTCATGTTGGATCTTTTACTGGCCCTGGACATGCTTTCCATAAAGTTAGCTAAGTAAAAGCTCTCATATTCTTAGACATCTGAATGCAATGGCATTGTATTTCAGACTCTTAACTGTACATGTTAAATTTGAAAAGGAAATAATGAGAGAATAGAGAGCTTAAGCAGCTCATAATCTGTGCAGTATTAAATTACTGTCCTTGGTGCCTACTGTTTCACTGATGTCCCTTTCCAGAGTCATTTAGTTTTCTCCAGGTAATGTCAAGTTCATGAGATACAGATAATGAGTCCTGGAAAACACATGCACATTGGTATAGGACTGCACATATGATGCTGAAGATAACACTTATGCCAGGTCAGTTTGTGTCTCCCACATATAGCTCAGCTTGCAATTCATTTTTGTCACCAGGGCTCCATGTCTTTAATTTGAATACTTTCATTTGCTTTTCCAATTTAAGAATAATTGGAGTTTGTCTTGGTGGTTCCCCAAAGCAGACACAAGAAGATAATCTGCACAAGAGATTTAAATTAGACAAGCTTCCAGAGGAAAGTGGCAATGGAGCTGGGAAAGCAGGAAAGAGAAGGCAAAAAGCCAAGAGAGTGTGGTGTTTCTGAGAAAATTCATGTAGGTAACAGCCTAAAAGGTGCTCTTTGTACAATAAGATGACAACCAGCCAGGCTTCCCTGTGGGATTTACAGTACCAGGACAGCAGCTTTGGGGAGGAGAAGAGTTCAGATTGCAAACAGCAGATGAAAATTGAAAGGCCTCGCTGGGTAGCAGTTCATGGAAATTTGAGGTAAGAACAGGCAAAGGTTACATCATCTATTGGAGATAACAAGCCCTGAAGAGAAAACACAGGAGGAGAATGAGCTCCAACCCTACGTAGGGAGTCATAAGGAGTAACTGCATCCAGAGATACAGGAGTGATTACCTATTAAGCTAGGTGAGGGGATCTGCATGCCATTCTCTCCTTGCTAAAAAGTCATTTTCTTTTGGTAATCATCTCTTTAAGGATATTTGTGGCATCAATGAGGCCATATTGAAAGGCATGTGGGTTGTCAACTAATTCTTTGAGAGCATCAAAAGAAGCAGTCACAGTCAGCTCTAAAACTAAACCACAGCCAACATGATCCATTGTTATCACTGACCTTACTGGGATAGAAAGTGGTCATCAACAAAGAAAGTAGGCTCAGCCACGAATGTTGAAGGGGGAGATGAAGCCTATAGACACTTTGATATTATCACGTTTGTTGATTATTCTTACCTAATAAGATTTATAGAAGAAAAAGATACTTTTAAAGTATGAAGTATGCAAGAAAAACAGAATGGGTAAAGCATAGTATCTCCCAAGAATTTAAGGCAAAGACAAGGAAATTACAGCACATATAGGCTACGCTTTTGGGAGGGAAGAGACTTTAAAAATCATGCAAACTCAAAGTTGAAGAAATAATGGAGGGGATTACTGGGGAATTTACAAAACTTGCATAAATATATGATATATTTCCTATATGCTCATTATATATATCTGCCATATACACATAATGTATATGCTCCAGATACATTTGTCATTATGCACATGTAGTGAGTATATAATATATATGCATGTGTTAATTGGACTGAAGACATACTTACTTAGGAATAAAGAGGGATTATATATAATAATTATAATTACTATTGCAGTCAGTTGAAATTAGAAATAATTTAGAAATATGAGAAGAAAGTGGAGAGAAAGTTGCTGTGAAAAGCAGATGACTTGTTAGACACAAAGAAGTCACAGCAAGGAGGAACAAACAGGGTTCACACTCTGCTTCTCCCCAAACCTTTGCTGACTGGCTTAATTCTTTGGCATCTGTGGAAGGTAAGCAGTAGACCAAGTGACTGAACCCAGGTGGTGAGTGTTGCCTGGGGATCTGGGAAGCCAATGAGAAGGAAAGAGAGGCCAGATGGACAAGAAGACAAAAAGTACAACAAGTTATCACATGGGTCCAGAAACACTCCAAATGGGAGAATGTGGCCCCTTATTCCACATATCCCTAACCTCATGACATTAGCACCAGAAGTATCGGAGAGTCCAGTAGTTAACATTGATAACCACAAAAAGTAAAATACAATATGAACAAGAATAAGTGGACTTTAAGGTCTGTAATCTCAGTCTTAATATATCTAGAATTTGTAGGCCATGGTAGTCCATGTCTATAATATCATAAACTTGGGAGGCAGTGATTAGGAAGATCATGGTCTGAGGTCAGCTGGAAGAAAACATTAGTGAGAGGGAGATTCCAAGATGGTGGCTAGAGGGAGGAAGCAGAAAGCGAGCCTCCTATAGTGAACTCTTGAAGAGATGCTGGAGACACACTTTGTAGGCATAATTACTGAGAAGAGGCATAATTTTGACCCCTCCACACCTCCAGCCAGTGCAGAGAATCTCCACTTCATGTTAAACGGAGAAACCAGGGGGGCCCCTGGACTGCCAGTCACCCGCGCCCAGACGGCTTCGGAAGATGTGGATCAGGTGAGCTTTGCAGTACCGCCATACTCCCACAGACAAGCCTGGGCCAGAGCAGCATAACCCCCTGGACAGACTGACCTCCACCCAAGGGAAAAAAAGAAACTGACTAATAAGCAATAAGAACAATAAAGACACATGGGAAAAAGGGTGGGGTGCACTGAGTGCTGATGATTGGGGGAGGGGAATCCTTCCCAGGACTGTAAATAAACAAGTCGGGTGGGCTGGAGAGGCTCTGGCAGGAGTGGGGGCGTGCACCCAGCAACCAGGAGCGGGAAAGCTTGTGAGAGTGGCGGAGGGAGGAAAACACCACAGGAGATGAGGGAAGACCCACTTCCCACGTGAACTGTAAACAAACATACTGGCTGGCAGGAGCAGCAGCACCGCCCAGTAATCAGGAGCAGGAAAGCTTGTGAAAGTGGTGATGGGAGGAAAACTCCAGAGGAGAGGGGGGAAGACCCACCTCCCACATGTACTGTAAATAAACACGCAGGCATGACAATGCAGGTGCAGTGTCACCTTTCCCACTATGCTTGGAAAGGGGAAAGCTTGTAGCAGAGGCTCCCACACAGGAGAACTCTGAGCAAACAAGGCCTGTGGGGCTAGGTGAGTACTAAGCTCACTCCAGAGATCTGCATAAATAACACTGCCAGCAACTGCAGGCTGACAGCAGTGGCCAGGCAAGCCACAGCTGCAGATACCATTCTCAGACCTGTCTCCAGACTCTTTTTTTCTTTTTCTCCCTACTCTTGATGAGAGAACAACCAAATTACACCTGCATGCTGAAAAACTTACTGAAACTGTATTGCATTTGAACTTGGGACACTTGGTGGGGTTTGTGCGTGTGTGTGTGTGTGTGTGTGTGTGTGAGTGTGTGTAGTTTTGTTATACTTTATACTTCCCCTTTGATGAGACAACTACAGAATAACATCTGAGGCACCATCTCCAGGATCAGAGACTGAGGCAGACACCCAACATATTAAGACTGAAACTTCATTTCATTTGAACTTGGAGGTTTTTTGGGTTTTTTTTTAAATTTTCTATTTTTCATCTTATTTTAATTCATTTTTATACATAAATATTTCTTTCATTTACTTATTTTTCATTTTTATTCTTATCTTTATATTTTTATTTTTTATTTTCAATCTTCTCTCTGTCTCTCTAATGTCTGTTCAGCTTACTGTCAATCAGAACACTAACGCTCCCTGTTTATACCTTTGAAACTTTCTTGTCTGATACCTTGTTCTGTTTTCTCCTTCTTGTCTGTGTATTTGTTTTCCCCCTTTCTTTAACTTCTTGTTTCCATCTCAGCTCACCCTTACATTCTAAATTTTACCATTGTTATTATTACAAGCTAGAAAATACTTAATTGCACACAGTACAGGGACAGTAACAACACCAAGGACAATGACAGGAAGACAGAAAAAACAGGGAAGCCAGTTTCCCCACAGCAAAAAATTAGTACAGGAACTAGAGGGGAATGAAGAAAACAGTTACTCAGATCCAGACTCCAACAAAATGAAGATAAACTATGCCAAAGGACCCAATGAAGCCCACAAGAATAATTTAAAAGAAGACATAATACAGGTACTCAATAAGAATTTTATAGAGAGGAATTCCAAGATGGCGGCTAGAGGTAGGAAGCAGAAAGCGACCCTCCTATAGTGAAATCTTGGAGAGACGCTGGAGACACACTTTGCAGGCATAATCACCGAGAAAAGGCATAACTTTGACTCCTCCACATCTCCAGCCGGCGCAGAGAATCTCCACTTCAAGTTAAATGGAGAACCGAGGAGGCCTCCGGGCCGCCAGTGGCCGGCGCCCATACGGCTTGGGAAGACGCGGACCAGGTGAGCTTCACGGTACCACGGTTCCCCCACAGACAAGCCTGGGCCAGAGCAGCATAGCATCCCTGGACAGACTGACCTCCACCCGGGAAAAAAAGAGAAACTGAGTACTAAGCAATAAGAACAGTTAAGACACGCTGGAAAGAGGGTGGGGCGCCCTGAGCAGCTGAAGATTGGGGGAAGGGAACCCTTCCCGGGACTGTAAATAAACGAGCCGGGCGGGCCGGAGAGGCTGTGGTGGGAGCGGGGCGCGCCAGCAACCAGGAGGGGGGACACTTGTGAGAGGAGGGAAGACCCACTTCCCACGTGAACTGTAAATAAACACGCAGGCCTGACAACGCGGGGCAGTGTCGCCTTTCCCAGTGCTTGGAAAGGGAAAAGCCTGTAGCAGAGGCCCCCCTCCCACGCACAGGAGAACTCTGAGCAAACAAAGCCTGTGGGACCAGGTGAGTGCTAAGCTCACCCCAGAGATCTGCATAAACAACGCCGCCAGCTACAGACTGAGAGCAGCAGGCAGGCAAGCCACAGTTGCAGATACCACTCTCAGAACTGCCTCCAGACGCTTTTTTTTTCTTTTTCTCCCTACCTTTGATGAGAGAACAACCGAATTACACCTGCAAGCCGAAAAACTTACTGAAACTGTATTGCATTTGAACTGGGGACACTTGGTGGGGCTTTTTTTTTTTCTTCTGTGTGTGTGTGAGTGTAGTTTTGTTCTACTTTATGCATCCCCTTTGATGAGACAACTACAGAACAACATCTGAGGCACCAACTCCAGGACTGGAGATTGAGACGGACATCCAAATTATTAAGACTGAAATTGCATTGCATATAAACTTGGAAGTTTTTTTATTTTTGGTTTTTTTTGTTTTTTTTAATTTTCTAGTTTCCATTTTATTTTAATTCATTTTTATAAATAGATATTACTTTCATATACTTACTTTTATTTTTTTTATCTTTGATTTTCAATCCTCTCTCTGTCACTCTATTGTCTGTTCAGATTACTGTCGATTAGTACACTAACACTCCCTGGTTATACCTTTGAAACTCTCTTGTCTGATACCTTGTTCTGCTTTCTCCCTCTTGTCTGTATATTTGTTTTCCCCTTTTCTTTAACTTCTTGCTTTCCATCTCAACTCACTCTTCCATTCTCAATATTACCATTGTTATTATTACAAGCTAGAAAATACTTAATTACACACAGTACAGGGACAGTAACAACACCAAGGACAATGACAGGAAGACAGAAAAAACAAGGAAACCAGTTTCCCCACAGCAAAAAATTAGTACAGGAACCAGAGGGGAATGAAGAGAACAGAAACTCAGAGCCAGACTCCAACAAAATGAAGATAAACTATGTCAAAGGACCCAATGAAGCCCACAAGAATAATTTAAAAGAAGACATACTACAAGTACTCAATGAGAATTTTATAGAGATGATACTGGATAGGGTCAACCAAAATGTACAGGAGACACTCAAGAAATTCCAAGACAATAAAAATAGAGAATTTGAAAAAGCAAAAGAAGAAATAAAGGAAACCATAGAAGCACTGTATAAACACCAAAATGAAAGAGAGAACACAATGAATAAATGGATAAATGAACTCAGGACAAAAATAGACAACAATAAAGAAGAAAACAGCCAGGATATGGAAAACCTCAGAAAAAAGAACGAAACAGAACTGCAAAACAAAACGGAAGGCCAATCCAGCAGAATAGAACAAACAGAAGACAGAATCTCAGAACTTGAAGATGAAATGGTAATTAAAGGAAAAACCGAAGAACTACTAATTAAACAACTCAAGACCTGTGAAAAGAAAATGCAAGAACTCACCGACTCCATCAAAAGACCAAACTTGAGAATCATGGGCATCGAAGAAGGAGAAG
Organism: Castor canadensis; assembly: GCF_047511655.1. Classification (NCBI taxonomy): domain Eukaryota; kingdom Metazoa; phylum Chordata; class Mammalia; order Rodentia; family Castoridae; genus Castor; species Castor canadensis. Next base: position 54,707,753 of record NC_133401.1, on the reverse strand, counting down.
AGGTGCAAGCGAAGGGAATGCGTAATATATTCAACAAAATAATAACGGAAAATTTCCCAAATCTAGAGAAAGATATTCCCATACAAATGCAAGAGGCCTCCAGGACACCAAACAGACCAGATCAAAATAGAACTACTCCACGACATATCATCATTAAAACAACAAGTTCAGAAACTAAGGAAAGAATATTGAAGGCTGCAAGAGAGAAAAAACAAGTAACATACAAAGGTAAACCCATCAAAATCACAGCAGACTTCTCAACAGTAACATTAAAAGCAAGAAGAGCGTGGGGTGAGATCTTCCGGGCACTGAATGAAAATAACTTCAACCCCAGGATACTCTACCCAGCAAAGCTATCATTCAAAATAGATGGAGCAATAAAAGTCTTCCATGATAAGCAGAAACTAAAACAATATGTGACCACAAAGCCACCATTACAAAAGATTCTGCAAGGGATCCTGCACACAGAAAGTGACACCCAACTTAACCATGAAAAGGCAGGCAGCACCAAACCACAGGATAAGAAAAAGCAAGACAGTAGAGAGTAACATCAAGTTAGGTACACACAATCAAACCTCCAAACAACTAAGATAACTAAATGGCAGGAATCACCACATACCTATCAGTACTAACACTTAATGTTAATGGACTTAATTCACCCATCAAAAGACACCGTTTGACAAAATGGATTAAAAAAGAAGATCCAACAATTTGTTGCTTACAAGAGACTCATCTCACCGACAGAAATAAGCATATGCTTAGGATGAAAGGCTGGAAGAAGATTTACCAAGCCAATGGCCCCCGAAAACAAGCAGGAGTAGCAATACTTATCTCTGACAAAGTAGACTTCAAACCTACATTGATCAAACGAGATAAAGAAGGACATTCCATACTAATAAAAGGGGAAATAGACCAAAAGGAAATAATAATCATCAATCTGTATGCACCCAATGTCAACGCACCCAATTTCATCAAACATACCCTGAAAGACCTAAAAGCATATATAAACGCCAACACAGTGGTTGTGGGAGACTTTAACACTCCATTAGCATCAATAGATAGGTCATCCAAACAAAAACTCAATAAAGAAATCCAAGATCTAAAATATGCAATAGATCAAGTGGACCTAGTAGATGTCTACAGAACATTTCATCCAACCTCTACACAATATACATTCTTCTCAGCAGCCCATGGAACCTTCTCCAAAATAGATCATATCCTAGGGCACAAAGCAAGCCTCAGCAAATATAAGAAAATAGAAATAATACCATGCATACTATCTGACCACAATGCAGTAAAAGTAGAACTCAACAACAAAAGTAAAGACAAAAAACATGCAAACAGCTGGAAACTAAATAACTCATTACTTAATGAAGAATGGATCATCGATGCAATAAAAGAGGAAATTAAAATGTTCCTGGAAGTCAATGAAAATGAAAACACAACCTACTGGAACCTATGGGACACAGCTAAGGCAGTCTTGAGAGGAAAGTTTATAGCCACGAGTGCATATATTAAAAAGATTGAAAGATCCCAACTCAATGACCTAATGATACATCTCAAACTCCTAGAAAAACAAGAACAAGCAAATCCCAAAACAAATAGAAGGAGAGAAATAATAAAAATAAGAGCTGAAATCAATGAAATAGAAACCAAAAAAACCATACAAAGAATTAATGAAACAAAAAGTTGGTTCTTTGAAAAAATAAACAAGATCTATAGACCCCTGGCAAACCTGACTAAAATGAGGAGAGAAAAAACCAAAATTAGTAGAATCAGGAATGCAAAAGGGGAGATAACAACAAACACCATGGAAGTCCAGGAAATCATCAGAGACTACTTTGAGAACCTATATTCAAATAAATTTGAAAATCTAAAAGAAATGGACAGATTTCTAGATACATATGATCATCCAAAACTGAACCAAGAGGAAATTAATCACCTGAATAGACCTATAACACAAAATGAAATTGAAGCAGCAATCAAGAGTCTCCCCAAAAAGAAAAGTCCAGGACCTGATGGATTCTCTGCTGAATTCTATCAGACCTTTAAAGAAGAACTGATACCAATCCTCCTTAAACTGTTCCAAGAAATAGAAAGGGAAGGAAAACTGCCAAACACATTTTATGAAGCCACTATTACACTTATCCCAAAACCAGGCAAAGACACCTCCAAAAAGGAGAACTATAGGCCAATCTCCTTAATGAACATTGATGCAAAAATCCTCAACAAAATAATGGCAAATCGAATTCAGCAACACATCAAAAAGATTATTCACCACGACCAGGTAGGCTTCATCCCAGGGATGCAGGGGTGGTTCAACATACGAAAATCAATAAATGTAATAAACCACATTAACAGAAGCAAAGACAAAAACCACTTGATCATCTCAATAGATGCAGAAAAAGCCTTTGATAAGATCCAACATCATTTCATGATAAAAGCTCTAAGAAAACTAGGAATAGAAGGAAAGTTCCTCAACATTATAAAAGCTATATATGACAAACCTACAGCCAGCATTATACTTAACGGAGAAAAATTAAAACCATTCCCTCTAAAATCAGGAACCAGACAAGGATGCCCACTATCTCCACTCCTATTCAACATAGTACTGGAATTCCTAGCCAGAGCAATTAGGCAAGAAGAAGGAATAAAAGGAATACAAATAGGTAAAGAAACTGTCAAAATATCCCTATTTGCAGACGACATGATCCTATACCTTAAAGACCCAAAAAACTCTACTCAGAAGCTTCTAGACATCATCAATAGCTATAGCAAGGTAGCAGGATATAAAATCAACATAGAAAAATCATTAGCATTTCTATACACGAACAATGAGCAAACGGAAAAAGAATGTATGAAAACAATTCCATTTACAATAGCCTCAAACAAAATCAAATACCTAGGTGTAAACCTAACAAAAGATGTGAAAGACCTCTACAAGGAAAACTATACACTTCTGAAGAAAGAGATTGAGGAAGACTATAGAAAGTGGAGAGATCTCCCATGCTCATGGATTGGTAGAATCAACATAGTAAAAATGTCTATACTCCCAAAAGTAATCTACATGTTTAATGCAATTCCCATCAAAATTCCAATGACATTCATCAAAGAGATTGAAAAATCTACTGTTAAATTTATATGGAAACACAAGAGGCCACGAATAGCCAAGGCAATACTCAGTCAAAAGAACAATGCAGGAGGTATCACAATACCTGACTTCAAACTATATTACAAAGCAATAATAATAAAAACAGCATGGTACTGGCACAAAAACAGACATGAAGACCAGTGGAACAGAATAGAGGATCCAGATATGAAGCCACACAACTATAAGCAACTTATCTTTGACAAAGGAGTTAAAAATATACGATGGAGAAATAACAGCCTCTTCAAAAAAACTGCTGGGAAAACTGGTTAGCAGTCTGCAAAAAACTGAAACTAGATCCATGTATATCACCCTATACCAAAATTAACTCAAAATGGATCAAGGATCTTAATATCAGACCCCAAACTCTTAAGTTGATACAAGAAAGAGTAGGAAATACTCTGGAGTTAGTAGGTATAGGTAAGAACTTTCTCAATGAAACCCCAGCAGCACAGCAACTAAGAGATAGCATAGATAAATGGGACCTCATAAAACTAAAAAGCTTCTGTTCATCAAAAGAAATGGTCTCTAAACTGAAGAGAACACCCACAGAGTGGGAGAAAATATTTGCCAACTATACATCAGACAAAGGACTGATAACCAGAATATACAGGGAACTTAAAAAACTAAATTCTCCCAAAACTAATGAACCAATAAAGAAATGGGCAGGTGAACTAAACAGAACTTTCTCAAAAGAAGAAATTCAAATGGCCAGAAAACACATGAAAAAATGCTCACCATCTCTAGCAATAAAGGAAATGCAAATTAAAACCACACTAAGATTCCACCTCACCCCTGTTAGAATAGCCATCATCAGCAACACCACCAACAACAGGTGTTGGCGAGGATGCGGGGAAAAACGAACCCTCTTACACTGTTGGTGGGAATGTAGACTAGTACAACCACTCTGGAAAAAAATTTGGAGGCTACTTAAAAAGCTGGACATCGATCTACCATTTGATCCAGCAATACCACTCTTGGGGATATACCCAAAAGACTGTTACTCCAGTGGTACCTGCACATCCATGTTTATTGCGGCACTATTCACAATAGCCAAGTTATGGAAACAGCCAAGATGCCCCAGCACTGACGAATGGATTAAGAAAATGTGGTATCTATACACAACGGAATTTTATGCAGCCATGAAGAAGAACGAAATGTTATCATTCGCTGGTAAATGGATGGAATTGGAGAACATCATTCTGAGTGAGGTTAGCCTGGCTCAAAAGACCAAAAATCATATGTTCTCCCTCATATGTGGACATTAGATCAAGGGCAAACACAACAAAGGGATTGGACTATGAGCACATGATAAAAGCGAGAGCACACAAGGGAGGGGTGAGGATAGGTAAGACACCTAAAAAACTAGCTAGCATTTGTTTCCCTTAATGCAGAGAAACTAAAGCAGATACCTTAAAGCAACTGAGGCCAATAGGAAAATGGGACCAGGAACTAGAGAAAAGGTTAGATTAAAAAGAATTAACCTAGAAGGTAACACCCATGCACAGGAAATCAATGTGAGTCAATGCCCTGTATAGCTATCCTTATCTCAACCAGCAAAACCCCTTGTTCCTTCCTATTATTGCTTATACTCTCTCTACAACAAAATTAGAGATAAGGGCAAAATAGTTTCTGCTGGGTATTGAGGGGGGGAGTGGGAGGGGGTGGAGTGCGTGGTAAGGGAGGGGGTGGGGGCAGGGGGGAGAAATAAACCAAGCCTTGTATGCACATTAGAATAATAAAAGAAAAATGAAAAAAAAAAAAAGAATTTTATAGAGATGATACTGGATAGGGTCAACCAAAATGTACAGGAGACACTCAAGAAATTCCAAGACAACAAAAATAGAGAATTTGAAAAAGCAAAAGAAGAAATAAAAGAAACCATAGAAGCACTGTATAAATACCAAAGTGAAACAGAGAACATGATGAATAAACAGATAAATGAATTCAGGACAAAATTGACAATATTAAAGAGGAAACCACCCAGGATATGAAAAACCTCAGAAAAAAGAGCGAAACAGAACTGCAAAATAAAATGGAAGGCCAATCCAGCAGAATAGAACAAACTGAAGACAGAATCTCAGAACTTGAAGATGAAATGGTAATTAAAGGAAAAACTGAAGAACACTTAATTAAACAACTCAAGACCTGTGAAAAGAAACACACTGACGCCATCAAAAGACCAAACTTGAGAATCATGGGCATCAAAGAAGGAGAAGAGATGCAAGCAAAGGGAATGCATAACCTATTGAACAAAATAATAACAGAAAATTTCCCAAATCTAGAGAAAGATATTCCCATACAGTTGCAAGAGGCCTCCAGGACACCAAACAGACCAGATCAAAATAGAACTACCCCATGAAATATCATCATTAAAACAACAAGTTCAGAAACTAAGGAAAGAATATTGAAGGCTTTAAGAGAGAAAAAACAAGTAACATACAAAGGTAAACCCATCAAAATCACAATAGACTTCTCAACAGAAACATTAAAAGCAAGAAGAGCATGGGGTGTGAGATCTTCTGGGCACTGAATGAAAATAACATCAACCCCAGGATACTCTACCCAGCAAAACTATCATTCAAGATAAGGAGCAATAAAAGTCTTCCATGATAAGCAGAAACTAAAACAATATGTGACCACAAAGCCACGACTACAAAAGATTCTGCAAGGGATTCTGCACACAGAAAGTGAAACCCAACTTAACCATGAAAAGACAGGCAGCACCAAACCACAGGAAAAGAAAAAGTGAGACAGTGGAGAGTAACCTCAACTTAGGTACACACAATCAAACCTTCAAATAACTAAGACAACTAAATGACAGGAATCACCACATACCTATCATTACTAACATTTAATGTTAATGGACTTAATTCACCCATCAAAAGGCACCACTTGACAAAATGGATTAAAGAGGAAGATCCAAAAATTTGTTGCTTACAGGAGGCCCATCTCACTGCAGAAGTAAGCATAGGCTTAGGATGAAAGGCTGGAAGAAGATTTACCAAGCCAATGGCCCCCCAAAAAAGGCAGGAATAGCAATATTTATCTCTGACAAAGTAGACTTCACACCTACATTGATCAAACCTGATAAAGAAGGACATTCCATACTAATAAAAGGGGAAATAGACCAAAAGGAAATAATAATTATCAACCTGTATGCACCCAATGTCAATGAACCCAATTTCATCAAACATATCCTGAAAGACATAAAAGCATATATAAATGACAACACAGTAGTTGTGGGAGACTTTAACACCCCATTTTCATCAATAGATGGGTCATCCAAACAAAAACTCAATAAAGAAATCCAAGATCTAAAATATGCAATAGATCAAATGGACCTAGTTGATGTCTACAGAACATTTCATCCAACCTCTACACAATATACATTCTTCTCAGCAGCCCATGGAACCTTCTCCAAAATAGATCATATCCTAGGGCACAAAGCAAGTCTCAGCAAATATAAGAAAATAGAAATTATATCGTGCATACTCTCTGATCACAATGCAGCAAAAGTAGAATTCAACAACAAAAATAAAGACAAAAACATGCAAACAACTGGAAACTAAATAACTCATTACTTTAATGAAGAATGGATCATCGATGAAATAAAACAGGAAATTAAATAGTTCCTGGAAGTCAATGAAAATGAAAACACAACCTACCGGAAACTATGGGACACAGCTAAGGCAGTCCCAAGAGGAAAGTTTATAGCCATGAGTGCATATATTAAAAAGACTGAAAGATCCCAAATCAATGACCTAATGATACATCTCAAACTTCTAGAAAAACAAGAGCAAACAAATCCCAAAACAAATAGAAGGGGAGAAATAATAAAAATAAGAGCTGAAATCAATGAAATAGAAACCATACAAAGAATTAATGAAACAAAAAGTTGGTTTTTTGAAAAAATTAACAAGATCGATAGACCCCTGGCAAACCTGACTAAAATGAGGAGAGAAAAAACCAAAATTAGTAGAATCATGATGCAAAAGGGGAGATAACAACAAACACCATGGAATCCAGGAAATCATCAGAGACTACTTTGAGAACCTATATTCAAATAAATTTGAAAATCTTAAAAAAAATGGAAAGATATGTAGATACATATGATATTCCAAAACTGAACCAAGAGGAAATTAATCACCTGAATAGACCTATAACACAAAATGAAATTGAAGCAGCAATCAAGAGTCTCCCCAAAAAGAAAAGCCCAGGACCTGATGGAATCTCTGTGGAAATCTATCAGACCTTTAATGAAGAAGTGATACCAACCCTCCTTAAACTGTTCCATGAAATAGAAAGGGAAGGAAAACTGCTGAACACATTTTATGAAGCCGGTATTACACTTATCCCAAAACCAGGCAAAGACACCTCCAAAAAGGAGAACTATAGGACAATCTCCTTAATGAACACTGACGCAAAAATCTTCAACAAAATAATGGCAAACCGAATTCAACAACAAACCAAAAAGATTATTCACCACGACCAAGTAGACTTCATCCCAGGGATGCAGGGGTGGTTCAACATATGAAAATCAATAAATGTAATAAACCACATTAACAGAAGCAAAGACAAAAATCACCTGATCATCTCAATAGGTGTAGAAAAAGCCTTTGGTAAGCTCCAACACCATTTCATGATAAAAGCTCTAAGATAACTAGGACTAGAAGGAAAGTACCACAACATTATAAAAGCTATATATGACAAACTTACAGCCAGCATTATACTTAATGGAGAAAAACTGAAACCATTTCCTCTAAAATCAGGAAACAGACAAGGATGCCCACTATCCCCACTCCTATTCAACATAGTATTGGAATTCCTAGCCAGAGCAATTAGGCAAGAAGAAGGAATAAAAGGAGTACAAATAGGTAAAGAAACTGTCAAAATATCCCTATTTGCAGATGACATGATGCTATACCTTAAAGACCCAAAAAAACTTTACTCAGAAACTTCTAGACATCATCAATAGCTATAGCAAGGTAGCAGGATATAAAATCAACATAGAAAAATCATTAGCATTTCTATACACTAACAATGAGCAAACTGAAAAAGAATGTATGAAAACAATTCTATTTACAATAGCCTCAAAAAATACCAAATACCTAGGAGTAATCCTAACAAAAGATGTGAAAGACCTCTACAAGGAAAACTATACACTTCTGAAGAAAGAGATTGAGGAAAACTATAGAAAATGGAGAGATCTCCCATGCTCATGGATTAGTAGAATCAACATAGTAAAAATGTCAATACTCCCAAAAGTAATCTACATGTTTAAAGCAATTACCATCAAAATTCCAATGACATTCATTAAAGAGATTGAAAAATTTACCGTTAAATTTATATGGAAACACAAGAGGCCACGAATAGCCAAGGAAATACTCAGTCAAAAGAACAATGCAGGAGGTATCACAATACCTGACTTCTAACCATATTATGAATCAATAACGATAAAAACAGCATGGTACTGGCACAAAAACAGACATGAAGACTAGTGGGACAGAATAGAGGACCCCGATATGAAGCCACACAACTATAAACAATTTGTCTTTGACAAATGAGCTAAAAATATATGGAGGAGAAATAGCAGCCTCTTCAACAAAAATTTCTGGGAAAACTGGTTAGCAGTCTACAAAAAACTGAAACTAGATCCATGTATATCACCCTATACAAATATTAACTCAAAATTGATCAAGGGTCTTAATATCAGACCCCAAACTCTAAAGTTGATACAGGAAAGAGTAGGAAATACTCTGGAGTTAGTAGGTATAGGTAAGATCTTTCTCAACAAAACCCCAGCAGCACAGCAACTAAGAGATAGCATAGATAAATGGGAACTCATTAAGCTAAAAAGCTTCTGCTCATCAAAAGAAATGGTCTCTAAACTGAAGAGAACACCCACAGAGTGGGAGAAAATGTTTCCCAACTATACATCAGACAATGGACTGATAACCAGAATATATAGGGAACTTAAAAAACTAAATTCTCCCCAAACTAATGAACCAATAAAGAAATGGGCAAGTGAACTAAACAGAACTTTCTCAAAAGAAGGAATTCAAATGGCCATAAAACACATGAAAAAATGCTCACCATCTCTAGCAATAATGGAAATGCAAATTAAAACCACACTAATATTCCACCTCACCCCTGTTAGAATAGCCATCATTAGCAACACCACCACCAACAGGTGTTGTCGAGGATGCGGGGAAAAAGGAACCCTCTTACACTGTTGGTGGGAATGTAAACTAGTATAACCACTCTGGAAAAAAAATTTAAAGGCTACTTAAAAAGCTAGACATTGATCTCCCATTTGATCCAGCAATACCACTCTTGGGGTTATAGCCAAAAGACTGTGACACAGGTTACTCCAGAGGCACCTGCACACCCATGTTTATTGCAGCACTATTCACAATAGCCAAGTTATGGAAACAGCCAAAATGCCCCACCACTGATGAATGGATTAAGAAAATGTGGTATCTATACACAATGGAATTTAATGCAGCCATGAAGAAGAACAAAATGTTATCATTCACTGGTAAATGGATGGAATTGGGGAACATCATTCTGAGTGAGGTTAGCCTGGCCCAAAAGACCAAAAATCATATATTCTCCCTCATATGTGGACATTAGATCAAGGGTAAACACAACAATGGGATTGGACTTTGAGCACATGGTAAAAGCAAGGACATACAAGGGAGGGGTGAGGATAGGTAAGACACCTAAAAAATTAGCTAGCATTTGTTGCCCTTAACGCAGAGAAACTAAAGCAGATACCTTAAAAGCAACTGAGGCCAATAGGAAAAGGAGACCGGGAACTAGATAAAAGGTTAGATCAAAAAGAATTAACCTAGAAGCTAACACACACACACAGGAAATTAATGTGAGTCAACTACCTGTATAGCTATCCTTATCTCAACCAGCAAAAACCCTTGTTCCTTCCTATTATGTCTTATACACTCTCTACAACAAAATTAGAAATAAGGGCAAAATAGTTTCTGCTGTGTATTGTGGGGGTGCAGGGGAGAGGGACGGGGAAGAGTGGGTCGTAAGGGAGGGACTGGGTTAGGGGGGAGAAATGACCCAAGCCTTGTATGCACATATGAATAATAAAATAAAAAAAGAGAAAATGTTAATGAGACCTGATGTCAACAATAATCTGACTTGGTAGAGCATGTTTGTCATTCCAGCAATGAGGGAGTTGTAGGTGTGGAAATTGTGGTCCAAGGATGGTCTAGGGAAAATCACGAGAACCTATCAAAGAAATAGCAAAAGGGCTAGGGTCATAACCAAAGTAGTAGAGTACTTGCCTAGAACCCTGGGGCCCAAAGGTCAATCTCTGTTATGGTGGGAAAAAAACAAGCAAGGACGAAAGAAAAAGGAGAATGATTTGTGCCCTTTTCATATGAAGGGGTCAAAAAGGGGAACCCAAGAAAAAATAAGCTGGATATGCCAAGTTATGAAGTTATGAGTACAGGATCTATTCTGTTACTGACAAATTGCTCTACCTCAGATGAAAAATTCCCTGTTCCATCACCTTGTGTAAATCAACAAAAAGATTTAAGGGTTCAATACTACATAGTCAAAGCTGTGCTCTGTTGCAATTGAGTAGGGACTGTGGCAATCATCTTCATCACTGAGGCCAAAAACATTGGACATAGAAATTATTTTTCAGGTCTTCAGGGTAAGGAAACAGAGATGGAAATATCTAAGAAAACAAATAACCTGGCCAAGGCAAACTCAGCAACTGGCCAGCCCAGGAACTGATAGCAGGTGTGATCCTCAATTCTATTTCTTGATCCCTTTGCTGTTTTGTTTTGAGACAAAAAAACCCATGTCCTCCCATATGGACATTCCATTTAATCTTCTACATTATCATGTGGAGGGAATTCCAGGCAGCTTTGATGCACACAGGGCCTCTACTCAATGTTAACTCTCTCTCCCTGCCCCTTTTGTGAATGGATATGGCGTCAGGTCTCCCCATGAAGGTGCTCACAATGGATAGTTTAAATGACATTAGAGGATTGTATTACATTGTACACTGCTTGCTTTTAATCACATTGGGACTCTGAGTGAAATTAAAAACCCTTAGGCCAGGAGTGGGTGGTGGGAATCAAGAACCTTTCACTCTGGATTGATATTCCACAGGGTTCCTAATGAAGCTCTAGATCCACATGGAAGGAAAAAACTTGAAGGATGAGATAACCCTGCTCCTGGACCGAGTAGACTGATTTTGTTAGTTTTGGGGGAGTCCACACAAGGCGGCTCAGGAGTTCTCTGTATCATACAGGCAACTTTTCTGTTTAAATTTGAAGCTATTTGAAACAATTTGTTACAAAAAATAATACAAAAAGGCAAGCAGCTGAACCAGCTCATTTCCTGACACATCAAGGGGCACAGCAATGCCTGAGCTCAGAGCCTGAGCTGTGACATCAGGCAGGCATGACACCTGGTTTACCACCAGACACTAGTTGAACATTCTCAGGCAGGGTAAGTACCTAGTTGAACCTGAGCATTCTCTGTTTTAACATGGAGATGCCACCAGTAACTTGAGAGGGGTCCCTGAGGATTCAATGCTCTAAAGTGTGAACAGGTTTCCTGGCACATTGGGCATGGCACACAGAAAACACAGGTAAATGTGTATTTCATTTTAGTTGAGAAATATCCTTGCTTGTCTAGAACTGAGTAGAAATGCAAAACATGAAAGAGGATGGCCATAGCTTGAAAAGGTACTTAGAAATTAAAAGGGTTAGGGAACAAAATTTGTCAGGGCTCATTTTACTATGAAACATTCAGATGCAGTGAGGTATACCACAGAGTTTTGCTTTTCTTACAAATTGACTTAAGGAGTAGACTCTTAAAGATTCCTAATGCTTCTGTCTGTGGGAGAGTTCAAAATGAGCATGAGAGAGAAAAAAGAAGAACATAATGATTTCTCTACATACTTGATGAAGCTGCTATCCCATGAGACACTTGCTCAACAAGACAGGCTTTTCTGGAGATTGTGGTAAGGAGAATATACTTTTGTCTCACAAATTATTTGGGGCCCCATCATGGAACTCTGAGAATAGTCACATGACTAAAGATACAATGCCAGGCATTGGTACTCCACAGAAGATGAAAACTACACCAAATATGCAAGGTTGAAAATGAAATTTCTTCATTTTCGGAAATGCCCTCTAAGAGGAGGCAGAGAATGTGAGTTGGGACCCAGAAGCTCTAACAGATTTTCAAAATAGTTGGGTAAATGTGCTGGCACATGTGGATGTCCAGAGAGGAGATGAGGAAACACAAATAGTAGAACATGGCAGGATGAATGAGATGGTCCCTGAAGAGAGAGATCCCACTGACTTCTGCTGCTCACAGGCTAGTGGTTGCTGTTCAGTTCTCATGATTCCGTCTCCTTTCTGGCTGCCTGCAGATCTGTGACCTGCACAGAGACCCAGGCTCACAGAGTATTAGACAGCGATCAGGAACCAGGAATATCAAATGTCTAGAGCCATCTGACCTCTCCACCTGAACTGATCCAAAATAGGACTCACAGGTGGCCTACAGACACACTTCTGTTCAGACAGGAGAGGAGCACACCACTGGTGGCTTCATTGGGAGACCAGTTGGGCTTATTGTATTGTGACAAGAGTATTCGTAGCTCTATCCAGAGCAGGGCTGACTTTAGGCCCATCCAAGGGGAGTGAAGGGCCTTTGAGAAGTTCTTGTGAGTCTGATGATCAATAGGAAGAGGGAAATACTGTTCACTTGGTGAATCTGCAGAGTTCATCCACTTTCTCCACCACCAGCTGACTGTTGAGACTTCATGAGAACAGAAGGTAAAGCAAGATAGATTACAAGCTCCAACATCCAGCTGGTCCTATTCAGAAGCTTAAAGGTGGGGTCCAACAGCATGGAGTTCTCCTTTGAAAAAAGTCAAATTAAACCAATTTCATCTGACTTGGGCACAGCTTGATTGCCATTGGGGTGAGAACAAGGTACAGAGAAAGAGAGATGGAGTATGGCCTGGATGGGTGCACTGGTCAACTAACAAGATGATGGGGAAAAATACTTAGCTCCATCTGCAAGCTGCATCATCAGAGAGGGCAGGCAAGGTGAACCATAAATGGACTTGTCCTCCTTCATAAATGATGTTGAATTTTACATACACCTGTGCAGTGAATACTGACTCCATTGATGTATACTACCAATGAACTTGTGCCTTATGGCATCTTTTATATCAATAGTGTGATGGGAGAGGATTTTTTTTGGCCTATTTTTCATGACATATCTGTTCAAGACCTCAGGACAACAGGGCTGAAAAAAAGATAGGCATCTCATACAAATTTTAGCCTTACAAAGGGAACAATTGATGTCTTCAAGTGCAAGAAGTTTCTAGATTTCTTCACTCCCCTTTGTCACCCACTCTACAAGCAATTAAACTTGCCAATTATCATCATTGGTTGAGTGAGTGACATCACCGCCCTCAGCAGTCTTTCTTTACCCTCAATGAGGAAACTCATATTGGTTTTTACCTCATGATCTGTATTTTTAGAGCCCCTCTCCCATATGTTAACCGTGCTTTCTAGTCCCTGAATTTTCCCCATTACCTGGAATCCAGTCATTCTTCTTCATCATCATACTCATCATTATGGTTTTCTGAAAACAAACTCAGGAATATCCCAACAGTCATTACATAGCTCCACCTGACCCATTTCAATGTAGTGGCCTAGTTGAGCCTGCAGATGTAAATCATGTATGTATGAATTCAGGATGTTCTTGAAGAACTATACTCAATGATCTCATATATTGACTGTGGTAATTGAGGAGGTTAATACAATGAAAGTACCTTATAGACAAGTATGAAAGTGTTATAACAAATCTCACTATTTTTTACACTTACTACACACTAAGAAAAAATACCTGTAGAGTCCAAAGAAAATGAAAGAAAGAAATGGTCTCTGATGATACAATGACCCATCATGTAGAATGCTCTGACTTCGTAGATCATTATTATGGCATGCTGTAGTATAATTGAGGAAAGTTAAACTGTATTTTGGTGTCATGATCAGTGGATACTTGTCCGATTTCTTCTAGATTTCTCTAGCTCTATCTTTCTTCCTTCTACCAAGTTGATTTCCAGGCTTTAGGGGTATTGAGGGATTTTTCTTGCTTAAAGTGAATTCATGGACATCCATGGCAAAAAATGTATTTAAGTACATGCTTTGTGGCTAATTGCAGATCTGTTTTCCACTGGGATCTGCAGATGAGATGTCTGTATGATTTAAGTTAACATTAACCATTCTTGATGATCACTTACCTGGGGGCCTTGGCCTCTTGTCCTTCTCCAACCTTGCAACCATTTTCATTTTCTGCAGATACAATCAGATGGTGCGAGTCACCTTACATTGTTACTGCTTTACCCATTGCAAACACAGAAACATAAATATTCCCTGGTGAACCAGGGGATTCTGACAAGACAAATGCAGGGGGCCTTAGAATGTGTTCTAGGAATAGGTGGGGACTGTTTCCCAGAAGTATTGAGTAGACAGTCTTATCCTGATAAATCATAAGCATTCATCTACTGCCTCAACACTGAAAAACAGTTAGCCATGCAATTTCTCCCCAGAGATCCTGGGGGACTTGCCTAGCTGCCTTCTGGAGCTCTTGCTCTATTTGCCCCAGAGATACCTTGCCTGTTTTTCTTTCACATGTCAATAGAAACTGAGATTAGATTTATGTGAAATATACAAACTCCTACTGGGAAAGAATACTTGAAGCTTTCTAGCACACAGAATCCTTGCTATTCATGGAGGTTAGGTGTACTAGTGTGCACACTTGCCTTCACAGAAAAGTCCACATTCAGGTAATGGCAATGCCTGGATGTCCAGGTAGAGAAAGGAAATTCTTATTAAGGAAAAGTCAGGAGAAGGCCTGGATAGCAGAGCTGAGGAGTCATAGAATTATGTTCAAAATATGGAGAAGTCTACTGTTTTGGGAAACAGCGTGGGAAACAAAGTTACCAAGACCACTTTTCAGGAACCAGGAATTTGTATTATGCTAGTGGATTCAGGGGAGATAATTTCTCAAAGCCCTGAGTCCCGATCACTGTCAGGAGATGAGTTATATACCCCCCATATGGCTTATGTAACCAGGGAGTTTTTGCAGTAGATGGGTCACAGGTGGTGAGAAAGACAAGCCAGTTATGGAGAAACAAGCTGGTACAGAGTTTCCCCTCTACCCACCACCTACAGACTGTGGTCACAGTTAGAGGAAATCTTGCAGGACCTATCTGGAGGTCTGTAACACTTTTGAGCTTGCAGAAATCTGCTTGTGGCCCCAGAGTAGGAAATCCAAAGCCTATTCCAGACACATAGTAAATCCCAGAAAAGTAGCCACATTGGCTCCATCATTCCCCTCTTTGATGCTTTGACAACCTATTTGTCAAAATGCATCATCATTTTTATCCTCAGGGATGGGATTTACTCTTCAGTAACCTTGTAACAGATACAATTGTGCAGCTGTTTTTTGTTTCACTATGTCTTTTAAGAGGCTCAGTATGAACTGCATGACCAGTGGCAGCACATATGTGCATACAAGACAACCAAACACCTTAATTACTACAGCCCCAAACATTGTTTTAAATCTTTCTCTTTTAGAGATCCATCATTGAGGGTTTAGGTTTGTAGGAGGAACCCAGAATAGAAGCAACCAAAAGCAATACCACATCCTGTCAGTAGGAGAAAGACTGTCAGTAAGAGCCTCTTGATTTGGTTCCGTCCTGCTGGGGAAGTTACTGTTATTTCTACTGACCAAAACAAGGTTACAATACCAAAATGAGAGGTGGGTAAGGGATGGCAGAACTCAAACACCACCATAGACCATTGCCCCTGAGAAATAACAGTCCATCAACTATCTGTCCAGTTGACTCCTCAAGTTTCTGCCATGTGTAATCTAGTCAGCTTCTGGTTTGTGACTAGGGCAAGGCTGAAGGTCCCCTCTTCAGGGTCAGATAGAGGGGATCACGGGAATCCTGTTGACTCTTCCACTCAGGACTTGCCTTTTTTACTCAGGTATGGTGGATCCATGGTGATTTCTGTCACCTTGATTGCTGTGGGAGTAGTTAGGATCACTGAATAGTGCCCTGACCACTGAGGCTGGAGAGGCTGAAGATTCCACTCCTTCATCTAGAGTTGGTCACCTGGCTTATAGGAATGTACATCAGTGGTTAGGCTAATAGGGAGTCTTTCCCAAACATGGTGGTGTAGGTCATTGAGCACCTTTCCCAAGCCACGTATCTGTTGGATCAAAGTTAGATTTCCTATCTCTTTTAGATTCCCCTTAATGTCCTTTATTAGTGGTGGTGGACTTCTGTAGAGAATCTCATAGGACGATAACCCAGTCTGATGGGACTACACCTGACCCTAAGTAGGACCAATGGTAAGACCTGTTCCCATGTCAAGTGTGTTTCCTGACAAAATTTACTCATCTGAGTTTTCAATGTCTCATTCACTCTTTCAACTTTGAACTCTGAGGCTGCTACACTGTGTGAAGGTTCCAGGCCATTTTTAGTCCCTTTCTCAGTTGTTTAAGAACTTCTGCCACAAAAGCTGGTCCATTGTCTGACCCAGTGGAGATGGGGATCACATACCTGGGAATTATTTCCTTTAGTAAAGCACAGACTACTTTTTCAGCCTTTTCTGTTCAGGTGAGGAAAGCCTCTACCCAGTGCACACAGTCACCAGAAGATATTAGTAGCTTCTGGTTTGGTGCAGTTCAGTGAAGTCTACTTTTAAGCCTTTAAAAGGGGAACTACTCACATGTTGTATTCCTGTCTTAAGGAGGGACCCCTGCTTGGGGTTATTTTTGGAACAAGTGTTACATTGCTTACAAATATTGCTGGCTAGACTGGTGAGGTGGGGCACATAGACATACTGACTCAGCACTTGCTCAAGGGCTGACTTTCCCATATGGGAGTCTCAATGAGCATTCTTTACAATAGTGGGGGCTGGTGTCTCTGGAATCACTATCAGACCATCTGCAAGCTGAAACCATCCCCCTCTACAATATTTTTCTTCCTCTTGAGTAAACCACTTGCATTTAAGACAGGAGTAATGTGTAACACATTTTGTCCGTGGGGTAGGAAGGAGTGCAGCAGTTACAACCACAGACAGGGTGAGTGATACCCAAAGAGCTGCTGCACGAGCTTCCTGATCTGCTCTCCAGTTTCCCAATGCCACCATAGACTTGGCCTTCTGATGATCTGGATAATGCACAACAGTGACCTTTTTGGGGGCCCACACTGCCTACAGGAGTTCAAGAATCTCTGGTCTATATTTGATGTCTTTTCCTCCTGAGGTAATTAATCTTCTTTCTTTGTATATAGCCCCATGAACATGAAGAGTGGTAAAAGCATATTTAGAGTCTGTGTATATGTTAACAGTCTTTTTAGCTTCCAGGAGGAGGGTGCATATCAGTGCAATCAGTTCATCTTTTTGTACTGATGTGCCTGGAGTTAGAGCCCGAGATTCCAGGACTGAATCCAGAGATACCGCTGTATAACCGGCATATTTGTTCCTTTTTTAGGGAAGGTGCTCTTTTTGTGAATAGTTCAGGTCAGGCTGAGATAGATGCTTGTTGCCGAGATCAGGGCAGCTTGAGAAGAACTCATTAATCACCTCAATTACAGTCATGGTCTGGAGGCCCTGCAGCCAATGGGAGGAGGGTTACTGGGTTTAAAGTCTGGAAAAGTTCTAGTTTCACTTGTGGATTTTCACAGAGCATGCTCTGGTATCTGACCATCCTGGCATTTGTCAGCCAATATTGTCCTTGTATTCTATTAGAGTCAATAAAAAATGTGGGACCCTAACAATTATTTCCTCCCCCATTGTTAACTTTTCTGCCTCTGATACCAACAAGGCTGTGGCTGCAAGAGTTCATAAGCAGGGAGGCAATCCCTTTGCCACTGAATCCAACTGCTTGGAGAGATAACCCACTGGCTAACGCCATGAGCCTAGGAATTGTGTCAAGACTCCCATTGGCATGCCACATTCTCATGCACATAGAGGAAGAAAGGCTTTCTCACATCTGGGAATCAGAGAGCAGGGACACTGACTAATGCTTCTTGATGGCATGAAAAACCTGTTGTTGGGCAGATTCCCAGATTAGGGGCTTCCTTTCACCCCCCTTTGTGGCTTCATACAAAAGCATTGCTAGCAAGGAGAAGTTAGGTATCCAAATCTGGCACAACCCAGATGATCCTAAGAACTCACAGAACTGTCTTTTTGAAGGTGGGGTCAGGACTGAACAAATAGCTTGTTTTCTTTCTGTGCCAAGTTTCCATTGGCCTTGGGAAATGTGAAACCCCAAATATGGTGTACCACAGATTTTCTGATATCTCAGATGCACCTTCCACTGCTCTGCACAGTATCAAACAACACACCTGGACTCATAAGAAGAGTCTTTCCTCCAGCCTGTCTTAGTGATTCCCCTCAATAGGCTTTCATTGGTCTCAGTGGGGTCACCTATGATGCCACAGTGTCAGTTAGGAGCAGACTCCTCATTAGTTCCTTGAAGTAGATGCTGTGCACTCTTTCCATGTCCCAAGGATGACCAGCACAAGGTTTGACCAATTTGAACCCAATGAAAGCTTAAACTAAGGGCAATTCATTAGTGCCAGGCCTTTGTGTTGGCCTCAACACTGATGTTATGTCTGCAGGAATCTAACACAGGACAGAGAGGATCCAAACACAAATGGTCTGATCACTTCTTGAGAGAACCAGACAATTTTCTGCCTGCAACAGAAATCAATAAATGAGATTATAATCTGAGTCCCATCCTATATGGTCAGTGACCCTTTGTTTCACAGTTTTTCTATCCTTAGCAATTTCAGGGAGAAATATCAACTGCTATGTCTCTAGGAATATGGGAAAGATGAAATGTATTTTGATGAAGGGAAGTTAAGAATCAAGTTTTGGAGACATTTCATTTCTCATAGGAAACAGGTGCTCACTAATCACTCGGATGTCTGTGAGCCTACAGAACATACTGTATTTCCATAGCTGGTTGGACAGGGGATACACATTAGCTTCAGATATAAGAAATTTCTCTTTGAGGTCTCAGAACTGCTGTGTACTCTCTTCCAGCTGAAAGTGCAATTTCTTATTGATTTCTAGGATGCTCATTTCTGGTATTCCAGTAGGCAAAGGGTTCAAAGATCTTGCCATGATGGTGTTTGTGGCAGAAGAAGCCAAGGCAAGGACTGTGAAGAAAAAAACCAATACACATAAAATCAAATTGGTATCATGAGGTCTAAGGGATGACAATAACTCTGTTAACATACTGCTGAGAAAACTTTGATTAACTCCCCACTTGAGGTCCTTAACTCCTCAAACCAGGGTCAAGATGCCTAAGTCAGAGGCAAAGACTACTGAGACAACAGGAGTGAGGGAGGTAGGACTCAGAGTGCCAGGTAATGGCCTGAACAAACAATGACACAGTTAGAAGGTGGAGGGTATCATGTAATGTCAGGATGCCCTGCATTCCAACTGCCTGGGCCACTTTGATATGTAAGGTCACCTGGTGTCTTTGGAAGTTACTGTTTATTATGACTTCTCAGTCATCTTATTTGCAGTAGCTGTGTGCTCTTGTGAGAATACCACCATGTGTCTTTCCTGAAAAAAAAACCAAAGCTTACTTCTCATGGCTCATTTACTCATATCTCTGTATGTACAAAATCATCATAGAAGAAATAGTTTCTCAACAAGTTACACTTTCTTCATGGTTACCCAGAACATTTCATGTTAAAGGTATGCTTTAACATTAGAGCATACCTTATGTCTTTTTATCAAGTGAAAACTATAAAAGTTATCCAACATTAAATTATTATGCATTCTTTGAATATTCATCCACTATTTTTAACTGGATTAAAACATATAGAACAAAAACTATACATAATACTAACAGAATAAATTACTGGCATTTAATTTTTTTCCTGCCCTTTATCAATATAATTCTTACACTTAATTTTTTTTCTTTTCCAGATTCTGCTTTTTTAATAATTGTTGTTTTTTTAAAATAAGATTGGAGCTTGAACTCCAAGCTTGTACTTATGGAGCAGACACTACACCCTTGACCTACTCTTCCATACATTCCCATTTTATGTTAATTTTTTTCTCTCACTGGGGTAGTTGTTACCCTTTCATTAATTCTACATCAATTTTGCCAAGCCAATATTATTCTGATACAAAACCCAGATACAGACAGAACATAAAAAGAAAACTGTGGACCAAAATCCTTAGTGAACATAGATACAAATGTCCTTAATAAAGTCCTCGCAAACTGAATTCAACAAGACATTAAAAAGATCAAATGCCATCATCTGGTTAGTTTCATACTACAGATATTTGTAAGCTCAACATAAGAAATTGATACAAACAATACATCACATAAATAGAATAGATGACAAAAATGCATGATCATTTCAATAGAGGCAGAAAATATCTTTGATAAAATTCAACATTTCTTCATGATAAATTCTGAAGCAACTAGGATTATAAAGGTCATACTTCAACTTTATAAAGGCTATATTTGGCAAACCAATGGTTAACATTATGCTGAATAGTGAAAGCTGAATTTTCTCTGAAATAAGGAATGAGACAAGGATGCTTATTCTTACCCCTGTTATTCAATACAATTTTACCCAGAGCAATAAAACAAGAGAAAGAAGTAAAAGTGATACAAATAAGAAAGGAAGAAGTCAAATTTTGCCTGTTTGTAAATGACATGATGCTATATGTAAAAGACCTGAAAGACTCCAGCAGGAAAACACTTAGATCTGATAAACACTTTCAACAAATATCACGATACAAGATTAACATACAAAAATTGGAGTTTGCTTATACACCAACAATGAACTCACTGAAAAAGAAATCAGGAACACATTCTCATTCACAATAGCCTCAAAAAACCAAAACAAAAACAGGCACAAATTTAACTGAAGATATTAAAGACCTCTACTATGAAAATGGTGTAGCCCTGAAGAACACACTAGAAGATGGGTTGACCTCTCATGTTCATGGACCAGAATTAGTAGTATGAAAATGGTTACACTATACTATCAAAAGTGACCTACAGATTTAATGCAATTCCCAAGGACTTCAATAGCTTAGGAAATGATAGCAAGGATTGAATAGTTGGCAGCATGTCTCAATTGGTAGAGTGCCTGCATAGAAAATTCAAGGCCCTGAGTTCAAGCTGCAATAGTGAACAAAAACAATAACAAAAAAAGCAAAAAAGAAAAAAAAGAGAAAAACAAACTTAACAAGGTTTCACAAATGAGATTGCATGAAATTAACAGCCTTCTGCACAACAAATGCAACAATTACTGGAGTGAAGATACAGGTTCATCCACCAGAGGATTAATACCTAGAGTATATAAAGAATTCAAATATCAAACACCAAAATATTAATCCAATAAATTAAACGGATAAATGAACTGAGCATATAATTTTCAAATGAAGTAAGGCAAATAGCTAATAAATGTGTGAAAGCATGTTTAACATTTCAACCACCTAGGAAATGCAACCTAAAACTACATTGACTGGCCAGGCACTGGTGGTTCACACCTGCAATCCTAGATACTCAAGAAAGCAGAGATCAGGAGGATCATAGTTTGAGGTCAGCTCAGGCAGCTGGTCCTCGGGGTTGGTGGAGTGGCTTAAGTATAGGTCCTGAGTTCAAGACCAATAACTGAAAAATAAAACCATATTGATGGCAAACTTCTCCTCGGGCTCAGCTCCTTCACTGTGTTGCTGGTACCTTTGCCCTCCAGTTGTGCCTCCTTCTCCTCCTTGGGATCCTGGAGGCCATGTGCATTCCTGTGTCAGTTCAGAGTACCAAGGAACTTGAAGTTATTTCCCCAGGTTTTGCAGTCATGCTTCTGGTCCTATTGCACTAGGACCTGGTTGTCCATGATACCTGCTTCACCCTAAGCCAGTGTGAAGTTCACCAGTTTGGTGGAAAATCCATAGTCCAGGCTCTGTTTGCTGGCTATGTCTTCCTCCATGTCATTTCCATCCTGATGTTCTCCTTCATACTGTGCCCTTCTTCTGGCTCTGGGTTCTCCTTGGGGCCTGTCTCTTTTCCTATTCACAGTAGCATTTTTCATTTGCAGGCGAGACCATTTCTGCTTTGGCTTCCTCCACAGGAGGGTCCTTTGAGGCTGTGCTGTTCTCCATGGCTCCCTGTGAAGAAAGAGCTCTTTGTACTTTGCTGTGAGATACAGCACCTCACCTGCCACAGCCAATGTCTCCAAGTCCGAATGGATGTCATTGTGTGTGAACTTGTGCCTCTGGAAGAAACTGGCCCAAGGGAAGACCCGGGGACAGTGGGGACAGTTGATCTTCTGTAGACAGTTGGCATAGGAGTTCCACATTGTCCTTAGCAGCCTGTCTTCTGGGGTGTTTCCCTCTCATCATCACTAGACCTATGATGTTTTGCAGGGTCTCTGACCACCTCATTGTGAGCATTATCTTCAGCACTCTGCAGATATGGACTGAACTTGTTAGTGTCCTGAGTGTCTTCCCTGTCCAGGCAATAGAATCTTCTCACTCTAGCTGCCAGGAGAGAAAATAAATAGATCATACTGTAGCTGAACTTGTATTCAGCCCCCTGTCATTTATCTGTGACTCTGAGGATGCCTGAGATATACTGCTGCTAGGGTTCTGGATTCATTGTACTCCTATGGAACTTCTTGCTTTTCCTAGGGGAGGTGTCCATCTGGCCTGATTTTCTCCCCTTGTCCAGTCTGGCTCCAGTTGCTCCTCCTCTGCTGATAGATGACTTTTCTCTTTTTTAGTGGAGACAATGGTGGGATTAAATCACTACTAGACTGAAAAACATTGGGATATACATATGCCTTTTTCTCTACTTCTTCACAAATTTCTAGTGACAAAACTCCAACACCCCAGACTTCAAAGGAAGATAAATATGCTATAGGAAATGAAAAGTGATACCTTTGCTTATGAAAGAAAAATAATTTGAAGTATATATGATTTTTAACAGTGTTATTGATGTATAAACCTGGTTTAACCTTAAGTTTTATTTACTGTAGAGATGAATGCAAATTGGAACCAATGATCCCTTGGTCTTCTGAGTTAAAACAAGTTCATGCTTTCATTGTTGTGCTTTTTATTGTTTTCAATTATTATTGTCATTTTGTGTTGTTATTATTTTGAGTTTCCTGTGTTTTCATTTTCTTTGCAAATTCCCACACTAAATTCACCATATTGTAGAGAAGCCATGGCTAGAATACATTGTGGTGAGATGTAGCAGGTATCAGCTCTCCATAACCTACTTATCAAGGGCTGCAGCTCATGATAATCACTGTTGATTGAAAGCTTTATTTAACCTTGATCTGGACCCTTGTAGTCAATATGATCTTGCCACATTTTATTGGTGAGGTTGAGAAATGTATCTTTTGTTGTTCTGTCTGCCTCCTCAATATGCAACTATGGAATTTGTGACTTGTTGAAATTCTTGGTGAATCATGGCTTAGTTTGCATGGCCAGCTAATTTGTTTCCATACATTTTGTTTAATTCTCTTTCTCCTTCTCTGATTGTTTTTACAAAACAAGTGTAGATAGATAGAAAGATAGATAGATAGATAGATAGATAGATAAATAGATAGATATACATAGATAGATATTCTGAAAGGTTTTTTTTTGAGGGGTAACATTTTTCTCCTTGTTAATGAACACAATGCTGAGATTCAATCATTACTAGACTGAAAAACACCTGGCTGGGGAAACAAAATAAAACCTTTCCCAGGGGCTGTTTTCCAAACAGCTCCAGGGAAGCTCCAGACAGTCAGACACCAGTTTCAGACAGATTCATCTCACTTTCCTCCCTTCTTTCTTCAAGCAGGAAATTGGTGCCATTGATTATAGCTCATGTATTTAACAGAAAACAATAATAAATGTTTATAATTCAAAAATTTTTAAAGGGAACTTAAAAACTGCTGCTACATGTCATGTACAAAACTTATTTATGCTACATGAACAGAGAATGACAAGTTTGGTTTTAGTACTTTTTATTCCTCTTTGTACAAAGTGGCATAGATCTTCCAAATTTAGAATGAAAGCAAAGATTTTCTGCATCAAATTATCTAAGCTATAAATATTATATTTTTTAAAATGGCAAATATACATTGACATTCATTCTCACTTCTGTTAGAATGTCTACCATCAAGGAAAAACAACAACAACAACAAAAGCCCCAGGAAATACTGGTGAGGAAGTGAAGAAAAAGAAACCCCTATAAGCAGCTTCATGGAATACAAATTAGTCCAGCCCCTCTGCAAGTCACTATGGAGGTCCCTCAAAAAAATTCAAAGCAGGATTTCCATATGATCCAATTCTGGGTATATACCCAAAGGGACCCAAGTCAGCTTTGTCACAAAAATGTTGCATGCAAACATAGAACAATGTAGTACTATGTGATTCGGTGTACTTTTGAGTGTCATTGAATTTTTGCATTTGAAGAAGTACATGATGGGTGAGTATAGATCCTCTAGGATAATCATAGCTGAATCTCTCAACATATATTTCAAAGGCTTAGCATTTAATACAGATTAATAATACCACTATTAACTTTGCTCCCCAAAAACCAGGGACCAGACAATAGCATAGACCTTAAATGATTTTATTTAGCAACGTCTGGAAGCCATGTAACAGAGAAAAAGAAGCATAGACTAGCCAAATAGACAGAGGAAAGAAGAAAGTTCTCTGCATAGCAGAACATCAGAAGACTTATTCCCAGAGGGAGACTGTGGATATTCCAAACACTTCAGGGCTTTTGTTTAGAACAATAGCCATTGGAGAATTGAAAGGAAGGGGCTCTCCAGGACAGAGGGCTCAAACATGGGAATTCAGAATTGCTGAAGAAAGGTAGGAGACCTGAATGGTCAGACCTGCAGTGAAAAGAAGGAATGAAATAGCTGGTAGAAATTTCATGTCCTAGTAGAACAAAACTGAAATCCAGAATCCAAATATACACCATGCTTATCTCAACAAGCAAGGCAATATATCTAATACTCAAGCACCTTCTATCCTCTAAGCTACCTGTCAAGACAGTAGAAAAGGAGTATGAAGCTTGCAAATCTCAGAGCCTCCTAACTCCATTCTGAAGATTAGTCAAGCATGAATCCTACCCAAGTTGTGAATTAGGACACTCAGTTTTCATGAGGATTAATAGATTCAATTTTGATCTAAATCAAAATCCAAGGTGTGAATAAGGTGGAAGAAATAGTTTGGCTTGACATGGCACTCTAAAGGACAGGCACAGTTCATAGAAATGAAGAAAGCAAGTAACATCATTGATTGCCCCAGTTGAAGTTGAATGGTTTCATATAAAACTTGTAGATCAACTATTAGATGTTTAATTAAAATATGCTGAAGATGTCAAAAATGTAGGGTAATGGTAAACACAAAGCCATAAAATATTTTCTAAATGTCAACACACACACACACACACACACACACACACACACACACACAAACAACATGGAGAAAGAACTATAATAAATTCCTTTTTCTACCTATGGTAAATATAGCCTAATTTATATGGGAGAGTGAACAATATAAATAGGAAAATAAGAATGCTTGCACTAATTTATATCCTTATCCCCAAAACTGGCCACCATAATAAAAGATTATAACATTGAAGATTATAACATATTTTATAAAAATATGAGTCCAAAATGATTAACATAAATGAATATTATTATTCTGATTAATATTAACATTGGATTAAAATTACAACTCATAGAAATAATGTATTTTTTAATATAGCATGCAAACAAAAAAATATAGGCAAAGAAATGACTGAAGAAGATAGGTCAGTTGTCTTGTTTACTGGTCTATATTCCTCATGTGTCTGATAATTTCCTGTGCTTAAATTCAAGCTACACATCTTTAGCAAAAATATTAAACACTAATACTGTCTGTTTCTACCTCTTGCCATCTTGCAACAGGGTTCAATTTGATCTGCAGTCTTCTTTCAGTTGCCCCTACCATTGGTTTTCTGCAGGGTAGTAATTGTGAGGGCTAGGATTAAGGTCTCTCAATAGTGTCTACAGATCTTGGCCACAGTCTTGGGTATTCATCACAATTAGAGACTAAGGAAATGTGATTTCTGCAATAAAACTGGCCTTTTGGAGTGAAAATTGTCAAGAGAAATTCATGGTTGTGAAATCCAATCATGAAGGAACTCTTCAGTGTTCTGTGTTTGGCCATTCAGTTGTTTGTTGTTTTATAAATCCTCAAGTGGGAAAGGTACTTTCTGTGATACAGTCCTGTTTCAATCAGCAATATCTCTGGTTAGTTCTAGCAATACTTGATATCTTAGAGAGGGAGAAAGAAATCAAATGAGAGTCTTGTTCAGGTTCTGGTCATGGATGCACGAGGAGGTATTCCTAAGTGATGACAGAGGGCAGAGATCACCTGATCTCCTGTGCTTGAATGAGCGAAATTACTGAAACTCAGGCTGGTGAAAGTAGAAGGTAGCATCCACAACACTGAAGAGAAAACCCTTCTAAACTTTCAGTCTAGCTTGTGAAGCAGGATTCAGGGCCCCTTCCTTGTCCCACCCAGCAGCTTGTGATATTACTCATTTCCCTCCTGGTCATCTTTATCCTAAATGAACCCAGAACTTTCCACACTTCTCAGTGATGGGTGTTCTTATCACCCATGATTCACATTCAGAAGGATTTCTGTGGGTGGAAGAAACACACCTCTTATGACCCCAAAAGGAAAAGCAGGTAAAAAATTGCCAAAGCCACAGGAAAAAGATCTAGGAGGCTTCAGAAAACATACAAGTCCAGTCCCATCTTTTATTGAGAGGACACAGTGATGATTGGGGACTAATCTTTAATTGAAGCCACATGATCTCTTGAACCCTGGAGCAGACTCTCTTTACAAAACATTGAGGAAAAGCAAAGAAGGCACCCAATGGAGGCCACAGATGTAGGCACCACCACAATGGTGCCACAATGTAGGCACTCTGGATTTGTGTCAGTTTGTGTAGTCAATAATCAGAATTTACAAAGAAGCTTTGGGGTGTTTTTCCACAGCAGATCAAGAAAGACCAGCAAAAAGGATTAGCTATAAATGGAAAGAGTGAGGGAGAGCAGTAAATTCAACCAGAGCACAACTCTTTTCTCTAATTTCTTGAAGGCAATTCCATACTGGGACCCATAAAGCATTTCTAGGAATAGTCCCAGTAGCTAGACCCACAAACATCTAAAGTAAAAGGGATTGCAATATATTTTAGTACACTCTCCCCTGTTTGTATTTTTCTTTCTCAATACTGCTCCTTCAGAAAAGTTTCCTTTTAGTATTTCACAGCTGCCAAAAATTGCATACAGGTCAAGAGCTGGTGTCTCACACCTGTAAACCCAGCTGCTTAGGACAAAGAGAACAGGAGAATCATGATTCAAATCCAGAATGAGCAAATACTTCTTAAGAGCAGATTTTGAAAATTCTTAACACAAGTAAGGGATGGCAGAGTGGCTCAAGTGGTAAAGTGCCTGCATAGATATTGTGACACCCTAACTTCAAATCCTAGCACCACAACCAAATAGAAAAAAGAAGTGTAAACATACAAACATTGTATTACCACATGTCCTTCAAGGAAGGGAGACTGAAAAGTTTTATCTGGGGATTTTATTTCATCAAAAATTCCTGACCAAAATTAAAATTTCCAAATTGTGGTCGTGATCTCATTAGCGAACTGGGAAGCTCACATGGTACAATGTAAATGCCAGATTTAGGGTAAAAATGCAAAAGAAAATTCTAAATACCATTATGTGTAATTGGAGGAAGTATGTTTTGTGCACTGAGTTTCAGTGTAGCTACTATTTCTTATTTCATTTTGTCATCAGTTTGTGCATGTGTGTTTCATGTACGGAGGTGATGGTTCAAATTCATTCATCACCATGTTTTTCTGTGGTATACAAAGAGTTTGTTGAAAGGGAAATATAAATTCCATCAACATTTAGTGGATGCTCAGGTTTTCTATGGATTGATTAAACCACACATGTGGAAAAATTCCATGTTGACAACTTGAGATCATCATGAGCAATTGCTCCTAATTTTATAAATATGTCAGAATCACCTGGTAGCTTCTTAAATCTACTGATGCTCATAGCTCATCTGAGACTATTTACATGAGACTCTCATGTCTGTGTTCAAGGCATTCATTACCCCATGTGTTTGTATCAGGGTATTATGATTTGTAGATATTAAAAGGACCACTGACCTCATCACTTTCATTCATTTCCCCATCTCTCTCATGACTGGCTCCTGTCCTACTCACTTTATGGATTTCATACTTTTTTCTGACAGTTTGAAGCAAATAACTCCCTTGTCAATTGAAATGGATTGATGAAGAACTTATCTTGTATTCTCAATCAATCATATTATGTTGTGATATAATTTGGGTTAGACTCCAGTGTCTATTCAGTTAATTAAATAAAAGTCCTCATATTCTCAACACCCAGATTCACTGGCATTGTGAAGGACAGAACACAAAGTGACTAAGAATCTTATGATCTTTGTAGTTGTGAAGTACTGCAACCACCACCTCATTTTGAACAACTGTCCAGTACCATTTAATATCCTCCAGTTAATATGAGTGTTCATAACATATAGACATTGTGTCCTAAAAAAAACTTGAACATGGACAGAGGGCTGTATACATTTGGTTGAAGAAAAACAGATTCCAGGTCAGCATGCACCTCACACCTAAAGCCTAGTTTGCAATTTAGTTTTTGTAATTACAGCACCTTCTCATGTGCGTGTCCAATTTAAGAATTAAGGATTGACATGCTCTAGTTAACTGAGGCAGGCCTAAGAAGAAAAACTGTACAAGTAATGTTAAAGGCAGTGGACCAAGAAGAAAGAGACACTGGACCTGGGAAGCTTGAAAGAAAGGAAAAAAAGCCAAGAAATTGTGGGATTCTGGGAAACTGCATGTACTTAGTACCTTAAATGATGCTCTTCATACAATGAGATTAACAACTGGCTGGGCTTACCTGTGTTGCTTAATCTATCTGAACAACAGCACTGGAGAGGAGCATAGTTCACAATGCACACAGGTGATGAAGATGGAGGATCTGTCAGGGCAGCAGCTCACAGAATTTCAAGGTAAGGACACACCCAGATTACATCAGCTGTGGGGCATAACATAGTTTAAAGAGAAAACACAGTTGGAGAATAAGCTCAAATCTACATAGAGAATCATAAGGAGTAAGTGCATTTTAAAATCACAAGAGTGACTACCTCTGTATGTTGATCGAGGGAATCTGCATTCTTTTCTGCACTTGTTGAAAGATAATATTTTGATAATCTTCCATTTCAGGACATTGGTGGCCTCAATGAGGCCATGTTGAATCTCATGTGTGTGGTAAACTGAGCCTCCAGGAGCATCACCCTCTATCTGGGCAAGTTTCTGCATTTCAAACAAGCATTCAAATTCAGCTCTGAAAATAAAACTACAGCCATTGCTATCGTACCTTTCTTGGGATATAACAGCACCATCAACTAAAGAATGTAGGTTGGGTCCAGAAAGTCAAATGAGGATATGAAGCCTAAAGACAACTCTGATATTTTCATTATGGAGACATTTCTTATGTACTCAGTGATAATAACATTACCAGGAGACACAGGTACTTCCATTTTATTAAAATATTCAAGGAAATCAGATTTAATAAAACCCAGTATCTCCCAACAATATGAGGCAAGGCAAGGAAATGACACCGGATATGGTCTGTGCTTTTGGAAAGGAAGGGTTGATAAAAATTAAGCAAAATCAAAGTTCAGGAAAAACACTATGACAGAAAAGTACTAGGGGAGAGTAATCCTAAGAAATTTACAAAATTTTCACAAAGATTTGATGTATTTCCAATATACACAATACATATAAAACACCTGCCACATATAATCTTTTTGTTCTAGAAACAACTTTCTTTATTCTCATCTGATGAATATATAATGTATATACACTTAATTATCTGACAGCACAAACTTTTACATTGGAAGCTGGTGGTAATATCATAATTACCATTCTAATCAGTTGAAATTAAAAATATATTATAAATATGAGAAGAAAGTGGAAAGAAAAGTGCTGTGAAAAGGAGATGACTGTTAGACACCAGGAAAAAAATCCTAACATGAAACAATAAGTGAAGGATTCACACTCTGCCTTTCCCCAATCACATTCTAAGGTGGATTTCTGCTCTGCCATCTGTTGAAGACTAGCAAGAGACAGAGTGACTGAATCCAGGGGCAGAGAATTGGCTGGGCTTGTAGAAAGTCAATGGAAAGCAAAAGAGAGGCCAGATTGATGAGAAGATAGTTCAATGCTGCAAGTAATTCACATGGATCAGGGCCTGCAAGTCCCTGGATGCTAAGGAAAACTTCCCATTGGAACTCTGTAAGTGGGAGACTTTGATTCCTTATCCTGTATGACCTTCACCTCTTGTCGTTACCCCCAAGCAACATCAGAGGTTCCAAGTGTTCACACTGAACGTGATACAGAGGAAATATGAGCACAACCCAGATAAAGTAGACATGAAAAGTTGAAACCTTAGTCTTAAGGATTTGGAGTAAGCCAGGGGTGGTGGCCAAAGCCTGTAATCCCAAACACTTCTGAGGCAGAGACTGGGAGGATGGTAGTCTGAGGTTAGCTCGAGCAAAATGGTAGTAAGACCCCATCTTAGCCAATTAAGCTGTACTTTGTCAAGTGTGCCTGTCATCCCAGGGAAGAGGGTCTGCTGGAGCCACTGAAGTTGTAGAGGTCCTAACGGGGGGAGGCCCTGAGTTCAAATACTAACAATGCCAAAAAAGAAAAACAAAACTGTTTGTTAAAGAAGCTGTCAATGCAGTGTGGGAAGCATTGAAAGGGGCCACTAGCACAAGATACAAGACTAGTCCCACCTTTTCCTAAAGAGCAGAGAGTCATGCCTTGGGACTGAGAACTAAAGAAAACCACATGACCTCTTGACCAACCTGGAGCAGAACCTTTCCATAAACATTGGCAAAGAGCAAGGAAGGCACCAATGGAGGCCACAGCAGGCACTCTGAATGTCGGGTCACTTTAGGTAGAGAGGGATAAGAATTTACAAGAAAGCTTCAGAGTTTTTTTCCAAACCAGATTAGGAAAACCAGAAAAGGAGAATGAAGGGAGAGTGGCGAGTTCAATGAGAACTCAACACTTTTCTCTAGTTTCTTAAGGAAATTCCACACCAGGGTATGCATAAAGCATTTCTAGGAACAGTCCGAATATCTAGACCCACAAATATCTAACTTAAAAGGGATTGCAGTATTTTTTATTATGCTCACCACCTACTGAATTTTTCTATCTCCAAAGTGCTCCTTCAAAACAGATACCCATTTCATAGTTTATAGTACTTTAAAATGGAATAGAAGTGTAACTACATAACAATTTCATAAGTTATTTAAGTTTGCCCTAAGTTTCCTAAGTGTGTCCTCTGTTCACAATCAATTCTACTGGGTCTTGATATAACTGGCCCTGGACTCACTTCCCATTAAGTGTGTTAAATAAAAGGTTCTCATATTCTCAGAACTCCAGATTCAATGGGGCTGTATTTTAGTCTCAGCACTGGACATGTTAAGTAGAAAAGGAAATAAGAGTGTAAGGACTGCCTAAGTTGCTCATGGTCTATGCAGCTTTGAACTACTGCCCTTGGCATCTCCTTTGGACTGTCATCCTTTTTCAGTATCATTTAAGATTCTCCATGTAAGTTAGTAGGTATAGGTGAGAACTTTCTCAATGAAACCCCAGCAGCACAGCAACTAAGAGATAGCATAGATAAATGGGACCTCATAAAACTAAAAAGCCTCTGTTCATCAAAAGAAATGGTCTCTAAACTGAAGAGAACACCCACAGAGTGGGAGAAAATATTTGCCAACTATACATCAGACAAAGGACTGATAACCAGAATATACAGGGAACTTAAAAAACTAAATTCTCCCAAAACTAATGAACCAATAAAGAAATGGGCACGTAAACTAAACAGAACTTTCTCAAAAGAAGAAATTCAAATGGCCAGAAAACAAATGAAAAAATGCTCACCATCTCTAGCAATAAAGGAAATGCAAATTAAAACCACGCTAAGATTCCACCTCACCCCTCTTAGAATAGCCATCATCAGCAACACCACCAACAACAGGTGTTGGCGAGGATGCGGGGAAAAACGAACCCTCTTACACTGTTGGTGGGAATGTAGACTAGTACAACCACTCTGGAAAAAAATTTGGAGGCTACTTAAAAAGCTGGACATCGATCTACCATTTGATTCAGCAATACCACTCTTGGGGATATACCCAAAAGACTGTTACTCCAGAGGCACCTGCACATCCATGTTTACTGCAGCACTATTCACAATAGCCAAGTTATGGAAACAGCCAAGATGCCCCAGCACTGACGAATGGATTAAGAAAATGTGATATCTATATACAATGGAATTTTATGCAGCCATGAAGAAGAACGAAATGTTATCATTCGCTGGTAAATGGATGGAATTGGAGAACATCATTCTGAGTGAGGTTAGCCTGGCTCAAAAAACCAAAAATCATATGTTCTCCCTCATATGTGGACATTAGATCAAGGGCAAACACAACAAGGGGATTGGACTATGAGCACATGATAAAAGTGAGAGCACACAAGGGAGGGGTGAGGATAGGTAAGACACCTAAAAAACTAGGTAGCATTTGTTGCTCTTAACGCAGAGAAACTAAAGCAGATACCTTAAAGCAACTGAGGCCAATAGGAAAAGGGGAACAGGTACTAGAGAAAAGGTTAGATCAAAAAGAATTAACCTAGAAGGTAACACCCACGCACAGGAAATCCATGTGAGTCAATGCCCTGTATAGCTATCCTTATCTCAACCAGCAAAAACCCTTGTTCCTTCCTATTATTGCTTATACTCTCTCTACAACAAAATTAGAAATAAGGGCAAACTAGTTTCTGCTGGGTATTGAGGGGTGGGGAGAGGGAGGGGGCGGAGTGGGTGGTAAGGGAGGGGGTGGGGGCAGGGGGGAGAAATGAACCAAGCCTTGTATGCACATATGAATAATAAAAGAAAAATGAAAAAAAAAAGATTCTCCATGTAATGTCAGAGTCCATGAGGTTCAGATACTGAAACCTGGTCAAGCCATGTATACTGACAAAGGGCTGGAGACATGGGACTGAAGACAACCCTGACACCATGACCTATCATTCTCCCAATAATAACATAATATGGAAATTAGTTTTTGTAATCAGGGTGCCTTCACATTAATTTTAACAGTTTTCTGTCCTATCTGATACAAGAATTAGGGATTGATGTCGTCTGGTTCCCTCAAAGCAGGCACAAGTAGAGAATCCTCATTAGTGTTTTATGAAGGGCAAGCCCCCAGAGGAAAAGTCAGTGGAGCCTCAGTAGCTGGGAAGACAGGCAAACAGCAAGAAAAAAGTGGGGTTCTGCAGGCTAAAACATGATCTTCATGCAATAAGGGCAACAAGCAGCTGGGCTTTCCTATGGCACTAAAGTATTATGATACCAGCACTAGGTAGGAGCTCAGTTCACAATACAAACAGGACAT
Source organism: Castor canadensis (assembly GCF_047511655.1). Lineage (NCBI taxonomy): Eukaryota > Metazoa > Chordata > Mammalia > Rodentia > Castoridae > Castor > Castor canadensis. Next base: position 54,673,949 of record NC_133401.1, on the reverse strand, counting down.
GAAGATGGAGGTCCCCAGGCTACAGCCCATGGAAATTAGAGATATGACCAGACAGAGGTTACATCAGCTGTTCAACAGGACAAGCCTTGAAGAGAAAACACAGTAGGAGAATGAGCTCAATCCTACAGAAATTCATCTCCTAAGAATATAAAGCAAGACAAGGAAATGACACAGCATAGGAGCTGTGCTTTTGGAAAGGAAGAGATTTTAAAACCAAGCAAAATCAAAGTTCAAGGGAAACACTAGAGAAATTCCAAGATGGCGGCTAGAGGTAGGAAGCAGAAAGCGACCCTCCTATAGTGAAATCTTGGAGAGACGCTGGAGACACACTTTGCAGGCATAATCACCAAGAAAAGGCATAACTTTGACTCCTCCACATCTCCAGCCGGCGCAGAGAATCTCCACTTCACGTTAAACGGAGAACCGAGGAGGCCCCCGGGGCCGCCAGTGGCCGGCGCCCATACGGCGTGGGAAGACGTGGACCAGGTGAGCTTCGCGGTACCGCGGTTCCCCCACAGACAAGCCTGGGCCAGAGCAGCATAGCCCCCTGGACAGACTGACCTCCACCCGGGAAAAAAAGAGAAACGGAGTACTAAGCAATAAGAACAGTTAAGACACGCTGGAAAGAGGGTGGGGCGCCCTGAGCGCTGAAGATTTGGGGAAGGGAATCCTTCCCGGGACTGTAAATAAACGAGCCGGGCGGCCGGAGAGGCTCTGGTGGGAGCGGGGCGTGCCCAGCAACCAGGAGCGGGACGCTTGTGAGAGGAGGGAAGACCCACTTCCCACGTGAACTGTAAATAAACACGCAGGCCTGACAACGCCGGGCAGTGGCACCTTTCCCAGTGCTTGGAAAGGGAAAAGCCTGTAGCAGAGGCCCCCCTCCCCCGCACAGGAGAACTCTGAGCAAACAAAGCCTGTGGGACCAGGTGAGTGCTAGCTCACCCCAGAGATCTGCATAAATAACGCCGCCAGCTACAGGCTGAGAGCAGCAGGCAGGCAAGCCACAGTTGCAGATACCACTCTCAGAACTGCCTCCAGACACTTTTTTTTCTTTTTCTCCCTACCTTTGATGAGAGAACAACTGAATTACACCTGCAAGCCGAAAAACTTACTGAAACTGTATTGCATTTGAACTGGGGACACTTGGTGGGGCTTTTTTTTTTTTTTTTTTCTTCTGTGTGTGTGTGAGTGTAGTTTTGTTCTACTTTATGCATCCCCTTTGATGAGACAACTACAGAACAACATCTGAGGCACCAACTCCAGGACTGGAGATTGAGACGGACATCCAAATTATTAAGACTGAAACTGCATTGCATATAAACTTGGTTTTTTTTTTTTTTAATTTACTATTTTCCATTTTATTTTAATTCATTTTTATAAATAGATATTACTTTCATATACTTATTTTTTATTTTTTTATCTTTGATTTTCAATCCTCTCTCTGTCTCTCTATTGTCTGTTCAGCTTACTGTCGATTAGTACACTAACACTCCCTGTTTATACCTTTGAAACTCTCTTGTCTGATACCTTCTTCTGCTTTCTCCCTCTTGTCTGTATATTTGTTTTCCCCATTTCTTTAACTTCTTGCTTTCCATCTCAGCTCACTCTTCCGTTCTCAATATTACCATTGTTATTATTACAAGCTAGAAAATACTTAATTGCACACAGTACAGGGACAGTAACAACACCAAGGACAATGACAGGAAGACAGAAAAAACAAGGAAACCAGTTTCCCCACAGCAAAAAATTAGTACAGGAACCAGAGGGGAATGAAGAGAACAGAAACTCACATCCAGACTCCAACAAAATGAAGATAAACTATGCCAAAGGACCCAATGAAGCCCACAAGAATAATTTAAAAGAAGACATACTACAAGTACTCAATGAGAATTTTATAGAGATGATACTGGATAGGGTCAACCAAAATGTACAGGAGACACTCAAGAAATTCCAAGACAATAAAAATAGAGAATTTGAAAAAGCAAAAGAAGGAATAAAGGAAACCATAGAAGCACTGTATAAACACCAAAGTGAAAGAGAGAACACAATGAATAAATGGATAAATGAACTCAGGACAAAAATAGACAACAATAAAGAAGAAAACAGCCAGGATATGGAAAACCTCAGAAAAAAGAATGAAACAGAACTGCAAAACAAAACGGAAGGCCAATCCAGCAGAATAGAACAAACAGAAGACAGAATCTCAGAACTTGAAGATGAAATGGTAATTAAAGGAAAAACTGAAGAACTATTAATTAAACAACTCAAGACCTGTGAAAAGAAAATGCAAGAACTCACCGACTCCATCAAAAGACCAAACTTGAGAATCATGGGCATCGAAGAAGGAGAAGAGGTGCAAGCGAAGGGAATGCATAATATATTCAACAAAATAATAATGGAAAATTTCCCAAATCTAGAGAAAGATATTCCCATACACATGCAAGAGGCCTCCAGGACACCAAACAGACCAGATCAAAATAGAACTACTCCACGACATATCATCATTAAAACAACAAGTTCAGAAACTAAGGAAAGAATATTGAAGGCTGTAAGAGAGAAAAAACAAGTAACATACAAAGGTAAACCCATCAAAATCACAGCAGACTTCTCAACAGAAACATTAAAAGCAAGAAGAGCGTGGGGTGAGATCTTCCGGGCACTGAATGAAAATAACTTCAACCCCAGGATACTCTACCCAGCAAAGCTATCATTCAAAATAGATGGAGCAATAAAAGTCTTCCATGATAAGCAGAAACTAAAACAATATGTGACCACAAAGCCACCATTACAAAAGATTCTGCAAGGGATCCTGCACACAGAAAGTGACACCCAACTTAACCATGAAAAGGCAGGCAGCACCAAACCACAGGATAAGAAAAAGCAAGACAGTAGAGAGTAACATCAAGTTAGGTACACACAATCAAACCTCCAAACAACTAAGATAACTAAATGGCAGGAATCACCACATACCTATCAGTACTAACACTTAATGTTAATGGACTTAATTCACCCATCAAAAGACACCGTTTGACAAAATGGATTAAAAAAGAAGATCCAACAATTTGTTGCTTACAGGAGACTCATCTCACCGACAGAAATAAGCATATGCTTAGGATGAAAGGCTGGAAGAAGATTTACCAAGCCAATGGCCCCCAAAAACAAGCAGGAGTAGCAATACTTATCTCTGACAAAGTAGACTTCAAACCTACATTGATCAAACGAGATAAAGAAGGACATTCCATACTAATAAAAGGGGAAATAGACCAAAAGGAAATAATAATCATCAATCTGTATGCACCCAATGTCAACGCACCCAATTTCATCAAACATACCCTGAAAGACCTAAAAGCATATATAAACGCCAACACAGTGGTTGTGGGAGACTTTAACACTCCATTATCATCAATAGATAGGTCATCCAAACAAAAACTCAATAAAGAAATCCAAGATCTAAAATATGCAATAGATCAAGTGGACCTAGTAGATGTCTACAGAACATTTCATCCAACCTCTACACAATATACATTCTTCTCAGCAGCCCATGGAACCTTCTCCAAAATAGATCATATCCTAGGGCACAAAGCAAGCCTCAGCAAATATAAGAAAATAAAAATAATACCATGCATACTATCTGACCACAATGCAGTAAAAGTAGAACTCAAAAACAAAAGTAAAGACAAAAAACATGCAAACAGCTGGAAACTAAATAACTCATTACTTAATGAAGAATGGATCATCGATGCAATAAAAGAGGAAATTAAAATGTTCCTGGAAGTCAATGAAAATGAAAACACAACCTACTGGAACCTATGGGACACAGCTAAGGCAGTCTTGAGAGGAAAGTTTATAGCCATGAGTGCATATATTAAAAAGATTGAAAGATCCCAAATCAATGACCTAATGATACATCTCAAACTCCTAGAAAAACAAGAACAAGCAAATCCCAAAACAAATAGAAGGAGAGAAATAATAAAAATAAGAGCTGAAATCAACTAAATAGAAACCAAAAAAACCATACAAAGAATTAATGAAACAAAAAGTTGGTTCTTTGAAAAAATAAACAAGATCTATAGACCCCTGGCAAACCTGACTAAAATGAGGAGAGAAAAAACCCAAATTAGTAGAATCAGGAATGCAAAAGGGGAGATAACAACAAACACCATGGAAGTCCAGGAAATCATCAGAGACTACTTTGAGAACCTATATTCAAATAAATTTGAAAATCTAAAAGAAATGGACAGATTTCTAGATACATATGATCATCCAAAACTGAACCAAGAGGAAATTAATCACCTGAATAGACCTATAACACAGAATGAAATTGAAGTAGCAATCAAGAGTCTCCCCAAAAAGAAAAGTCCAGGACCTGATGGATTCTCTGATGAATTCTATCAGACCTTTAAAGAAGAACTGATACCAACCCTCCTTAAACTGTTCCATGAAATAGAAAGGGAAGGAAAACTGCCAAACACATTTTATGAAGCCACTATTACACTTATCCCAAAACCAGGCAAAGACACCTCCAAAAAGGAGAACTATAGGCCAATCTCCCTAATGAACATTGATGCAAAAATCCTCAACAAAATAATGGCAAATCGAATTCAGCAACACATCAAAAAGATTATTCACCACGACCAGGTAGGCTTCATCCCAGGGATGCAGGGGTGGTTCAACATACGAAAATCAATATACGTAATAAACCACATTAACAGAAGCAAAGACAAAAACCACTTGATCATCTCAATAGATGCAGAAAAAGCCTTTGATAAGATCCAACATCATTTCATGATAAAAGCTCTAAGAAAACTAGGAATAGAAGGAAAGTTCCTCAACATTATAAAAGCTATATATGACAAACCTACAGCCAGCATTATACTTAATGGAGAAAAACTGAAACCATTTCCTCTAAAATCAGGAACCAGACAAGGATGCCCACTATCTCCACTCCTATTCAACATAGTACTGGAATTCCTAGCCAGAGCAATTAGGCAAGAAGAAGGAATAAAAGGAATACAAATAGGTAAAGAAACTGTCAAAATATCCCTATTTGCAGACGACATGATCCTATACCTTAAAGACCCAAAAAACTCTACTCAGAAGCTTCTAGACATCATCAATAGCTATAGCAAGGTAGCAGGATATAAAATCAACATAGAAAAATCATTAGCATTTCTATACACTAACAATGAGCAAACGGAAAAAGAATGTATGAAAACAATTCCATTTACAATAGCCTCAAACAAAATCAAATACCTAGGTGTAAACCTAACAAAAGATGTGAAAGACCTCTACAAGGAAAACTATACACTTCTGAAGAAAGAGATTGAGGAAGACTATAGAAAGTGGAGAGATCTCCCATGCTCATGGATTGGTAGAATCAACATAGTAAAAATGTCGATACTCCCCAAAGTAATCTACATGTTTGATGCAATTCCCATCAAAATTCCAATGACATTCATTAAAGAGATTGAAAAATCTACTGTTAAATTTATATGGAAACACAAGAGGCCACGAATAGCCAAGGCAATACTCAGTCAAAAGAACAATGCTGGAGGTATCACAATACCTGACTTCAAACTATATTACAAAGCAATAACAATAAAAACAGCATGGTACTGGCACAAAAACAGACATGAAGACCAGTGGAACAGAATAGATGAAGCCACACAACTATGAGCAACTTATCTTTGACAAAGGAGCTAAAAATATACGATGGAGAAATAGCAGCCTCTTCAACAAAAACTGCTGGGAAAACTGGTTAGCAGTCTGCAAAAAACTGAAATTAGATCCATGTATATCACCCTCTACCAAGATTAACTCAAAATGGATCAAGGATCTTAATATCAGACCCCAAACTCTTAAGTTGATACAAGAAAGAGTAGGAAATACTCTGGAGTTAGTAGGTATAGGTAAGAACTTTCTCAATGAAACCCCAGCAGCACAGCAACTAAGAGATAGCATAGATAAATGGGACCTCATAAAACTAAAAAGCTTCTGTTCATCAAAAGAAATGGTCTCTAAACTGAAGAGAACACCCACAGAGTGGGAGAAAATGTTTCCCAACTATACATCAGACAAAGGACTGATAACCAGAATATATAGGGAACTTAAAAAACTAAATTCTCCCAAAACTAATGAACCAATAAAGAAATGGGCATGTGAACTAAACAGAACTTTCTCAAAAGAAGAAATTCAAATGGCCAGAAAACACATGAAAAAATGCTCACCATCTCTAGCAATAAAGGAAATGCAAATTAAAACCACGCTAAGATTCCATCTCACCCCTCTTAGAATAGCCATCATCAGCAACACCACCAACAACAGGTGTTGGCAAGGATGCGGGGGAAAAGGAACCCTCTTACACTGTTGGTGGGAATGTAGACTAGTACAACCACTCTGGAAAAAAATTTGGAGGCTACTTAAAAAGCTGGACATCGATCTACCATTTGATCCAGCAATACCACTCTTGGGGATATACCCAAAAGACTGTTACTCCAGAGGCACCTGCACATCCATGTTTATTGCGGCACTATTCACAATAGCCAAGTTATGGAAACAGCCAAGATGCCCCAGCACAGACGAATGGATTAAGAAAATGTGGTATCTATACACAATGGAATTCTATGCAGCCATGAAGAAGAACGAAATGTTATCATTCGCTGGTAAATGGATGGAACTGGAGAACATCATTCTGAGTGAGGTTAGCCTGGCCCAAAAGAACAAAAATCGTATGTTCTCCCTCATATGTGGACATTAGATCAAGGGCAAACACAACAAGGGGATTGGACTATGAGCACATGATAAAAGCGAGAGCACACAAGGGAGGGGTGAGGATAGGTAAGACACCTAAAAAACTAGCTAGCATTTGTTGCCCTTAATGCAGAGAAACTAAAGCAGATACCTTAAAAGCAACTGAGGCCAATAGGAAAAGGGGAACAGGCACTAGAGAAAAGGTTAGATCAAAAAGAATTAACCTAGAAGGTAACACCCACGCACAGGAAATCCATGTGAGTCAATGCCCTGTATAGCTATCCTTATCTCAACCAGCAAAACCCCTTGTTCCTTCCTATTAATGCTTATACTGTCTCTACAACAAAATTAGAGATAAGGGGAAAATAGTTTCTGCTGGGTATTGAGGGGGGGGAGCGGGAGGGGGTGGAGTGGGTGGTAAGGGAGGGGGTGGGGGCAGGGGGGAGAAATGAACCAAGCCTTGTATGCACATATGAATAATAAAAGAAAAAAAAAAGGGAAACACTATTAGAGGAACTAACTGGAGGAGATAAGTCCTGGGAAACTTACAAAACTTGCATGAATATCTGATCTATTTCCTGTTTCACATTATATATAACACACCTTCCAGAAACACATATCATATATGTTCTAGATACATGTTTCACTATTCATATTTGGTGAGTATATAATGTATATGCATTTATTTATCTGATTGCAGATCTTCTTATATTGGAAAGTGGAGGGATAAAATACAATATGATTACTATTCCAGTTAGTTGAAATTGGAAATAATTTTGAAGTATGAGAAGAAAGTGGAGAGAAAGCAGCTGTGAAAAGCAGATGGACTTTAGACATAAAGAAATCATATCATGGAGAAATAAACAGAGGATTCACAGTCTTCCTATACCCCAAAAATCTCCTGAGCTGTTTATTGCTCTGGCATCTGTGGAAGGCTAGCAGGAAACAGTGTAACTAAATCCAATTGCTGAGTATTGACTGGACTTGGGAAGCAAATGGTAAGGAAAAGAGAGGCCAGATGTACAAGAACACAGTTATATGCTACAAGTTATTCACATGGGTCAGACAATACACGTCCCATTGGCACTTCACATGAGAACATTCAAGTGGGTGACTATAACCCTTTACCCCACATGATCTTTTCCTGACATTACCACCAAGAAGAATCAGTGACTCCAGGAGTTGACAATGAGAGTGACATAGAGTAAAGATTAGCACAACTCAGATAAAATGGACATGAAGTGTTGAAACCTCAGTCTTAAGAATATCTGGAGAAAGCCATAGGTGGTGGCCCATGCATGTAATCCAAGCTACTTGTGAGGTAGGGACTGGGAGGATGGTGGTCTAAGGTGAGCTGAAGCAAAATGGTATTAAGTCCCCACCTCAACCAAATAAGCTGGGTCTAGTGGAGTGTGCCTGTCATCCCAGGTAAGAGTGGTTGTTGGAAGTGCTGGAGTGATAAAGGCCCTAGCAGGTGTCAGAACTTGAGCTCAAATGCCAATAACACCAAAGAAACAAAACAAAAAAACCCCAAAATAGTATTTAAGGAAATCTTCAAGCACAGTGTGAGAAGAATTGAAAAGGGCCACTGGCATAATTTCCAAGTGTAGTCCCACTTTTACTAAAGGAGAGACAGTGATGCCTTGGGGCTGAGCTTTAAAGGAAGCCATGTGACCTCTTGGCAAACCTGGGGTAGACCCTTTCCATAAACATTGAGGAAGAGCAAGGAAGGCACTAACAGAAACCAGAGTAGGCACCCTGAATGTTGGGTCACCTTGGCTAGACAGGGATCAGAATTTTCAAGAATGTTTTGGAGTGCTTTTCCAAAGCACATTAGGAAAACCAGAAAAGGATTCACTCAAAACATTAAGAGAGAAGGGAGAGCATTGGGTTAAACCAGAGGACACTTTTCTCTACTTTCTAGATAACAATTCAACACTAGGTCACCCATAAAGCATTTCTACAAATAGTCCCAATATCTACACCCACAAACATCTTAAGTTAAAGGGATTCCACTGTGTTTTACTATACTCTCCCCACTTCTGTATTTTTCTGTCTAAAAAGTGCTCCTTGAAAATAATTTCCTTTTAGTATTCTATAGCACTCTAGAATAGTAAAGAAGTGTAAACATACAAAACTTCCTAAGTTTCATGTTTGATATATTAGAGTTCCTTCAAGGGAGGGAGACAAAAAATTTTATATAAGGATTTTATTTCAAGAGAATCACTGACCAAAAATAAAACTTTCAAATTCTGGACCTGATCTCATTAGAGGACTGGAAAGGAAGGAAACATGGCAGAATTCAAGCTATCTATTCAAAATGATAATGAAAATACTAAATTCTGCAAAGTGCAACTGGAGGAAGTGGTTTTTGTATTTTTAATTTCAATATAGCTCTTATTCTTATTTATTCTTGTATTCAAAACATTTGTGCATATGTGCATCAATTATGGAGGCTACAGGCCACATCCATCCATCTCAGTGTTTTCTGTCATATTCAAACAGTTTTGTTCAAGTTGGAATACAAATTTCTTCAATTGTTGAAGGATGCTATACTTTTTCAATGGAGTATGCCACATATTTGGTACATTTTCATCTTGTCAATCTTTGAACTTCATAAGCCTGTGTCCAACTTTATACCATATATTAGAATCACCTGCTAGCTTTCAAAATCTCTGATGCCTAAACCATATCCCAGACTATTAAAATGAGACCCTCAATTCCTTTTTTATGGCAGCATGATCTAGAGATATGGAATAGACCACCAATTCCCATCATTTTCATTTCATCTCCCCATCTCAATCATGACTGGCTCCTTACCTACTGGCTCCATGGATATTACAAATACTCATGACAGTTTCAAGCAAATTCCTCTCTTGTCAAATTGTACTGGCCTGATATAAAGCTTTTCCTGTGTTTACAATCAATTTGATTGGGTCTTGATATATTTGTCCTGGACACACTTTCCATTAAGTTAGTTAAATAAAAGGATATCATATTCTCAGACCTGCAGATTCAATAGAGTTGTATTTTAGTGTTTTAACTGGATTGTTAATGTGGAAAAGGAAATAAGAAGAGAATCCAGAGTGCCTCAGGATCTCATGTTCCATGCAGTTTTAATGTAGTGCCCTTGGTTTCTACTTTTCATCTGATGTCCCTTTACAGTGACATGTAATATTCTACCGTTTATGTCAGAGTCTGTAAGGTACAGATACTGAGGCATGCAAGAGGTGAGCCACCAGAAGATGCGTCCCAGCAGTTAGAGATGCAGGTTCCAGAGTTCACATTTGAGTGGCTAAGAGGGTTGGGCTGTCTTATAATCCCGTGCTTGCTGCCACTGCTCAGGAGGTCCTTGTCTACCCTGACACAAGCCATAGTGAAACAGAAAACATCCACACAATTGTATCTATTACAAGGATACCAAAGAGTAAATCCCATCACTGAGCATGAAAAAGATGGTACATTTTGACAAATAAAATGCTTCCGAGGTATCTGCACACCCATATTTATTGCAGCGCTATTCACAATACCCCAGTCATGGAAGCAGCCAAGATGCCCCATAACTGATGAATGCATTAAGAAAATGTGGTATTTATGCACAATGGAATTTTACTCAGCTCTGAAGAATGAAATCTTATTCACAAGTGGATGGATGGAACTGGAGAACATCATTCTGAGCGAGGTTAGCCAGGCCCAGAAGACTAAAAATTGTATGTTTTCTCTCATATGTGTACTTTAGATCTAGCACAAATACAGCAATGCTGTAGGACTTGGGTCACATGCTAAAGGGAGAGCATATATGGGAGGTATGGGGATAGGTAGTAAACCCAAAACAAGAAAGTGTTTGATGTCCTCACTGTAGAGGAACTAATACAGAAAACTTAAAGTGACAGGTCAATATGGGAAGGGCATGAGGAACTATTGAAAAGATCAGGTAGAGATGAATGAACTTGGGTTGTAACACATTTGTACATGGAGGCAATGCTAGGAATCTCTCTGTAAAGTAATCCTTATCTCAACTAGCAAAAATGTTTGTCTTTCTTATTATTGCTTATGTCTTCTCTTCAACAAAAAGAAATAAGGGCAGAACAGGTTCTGCCTGGAAGTGGGGGAGGATGAGGAGGAGAGAGATGAGGTGGGGGGGGAAGAATAGCTCAAATAATGTATGCACATGTGAATAAATGTATGAAAAAAATTTTAAAAAGAAAAAAAATGTCATCTTCATGGGGGAAGCCCAGAGAGACATTAGAAGAAAGTTATAAAAATTAGAAGGATTTGCAGGCATGAATGCATCACACCTTCTGAAAGTGGCAAGTAAGGTGTTTGTCAACTGAGTCCAGGAGGCCCAAAAGGAGGCAGAATAAAAAATTAGGGAAAAAGGTACATCTCCTGGCAGCAGCATTAATCAGACAGGGAGAACACAGTTCCAGTTGGAGTAGAGGCTGAGGAAGAGGCAAAGGGGGGCCCCAAGGAAATTCCCCAAAAGCATGGCCCCAGGGATCAGACCCCTTAAAGAAGAATCAATGTGCCTTCTGTCACCAAGAGAGACACTGGAAAAGTGAGGGCCCACAGCTCCACCCCAGACATAAAGAGACAAAAGAGAAAGGACTTTATGGGGCTCACAGGAATTAAGTTGGCAGATGACTAGAGCTGACTGGGCTTTTTCCTCCTTGGCCCCCAAGAGCCCATGGGCCATAGGTCAGTAGGGAGCCAACCTGTAGATTTCATGGTGGACACTGGCACTAAACATTTGGTGGCAACCCTAAGGATGGCACCAATTTCAAAAAGACACCAAACTGTTGTAGGGGCTACAGGGATCCAGACCTGCCACTCATTTCTCTGGCCCTGAAAATGCACTCTGATAGGGCACCTTGTGACTCATGAATTTCTCTATATACCAGAATGCCCAGTGGCCCTGATGGGCAAAGACCTGCTAAGTAAGCTGTGGTCCCAAATCAGTTTTCAGAAGGATGGACAAGAGGCTTGAGCTTTGGCTCAGGGCCCCCTAGGGTCTTAGCCCTCATCACACCCCAAGAAGAAGGAGATTACATTCAGGAGAAACTGCCTTAAAGGGGCCAGAGATGCCCTTTGAGGTCCCAGGAATATGGGTGGAAAACAATCTTCTGGGATTAAGCATCAATATTCTTCCAGTGGTAATAGAAATAAATCTGGAAGTCGTCCCAGTAAGAATGAGATAATACCCAATCTGGGTAAGTACATGAAAAGGCATATCTCATCACCTCCGGAGACTCTTAAACTATGAAATCTTGAGACCTTGTGAATCTGCCTGGAACACTCTCTTGCTGACAGTACAGAAGCCAGGCACCAATGATTACTGCCCAGTGCAAGATCTCCAAGAAGTCAATCAAGCAGCAGTGACTCTGCATCTGGTGTTTCCAAACCCATACACTTTACTTCCCTGATATGAGCAGAAGCAACCTGCTTGTCATGTTTGGACTTAAAAGGTGTATTCTTCTGCATCCAGTTGGCAAGTGTGAGACAACCCATCTTTGCTTTCCAATGTGAGGACCTCCAGTAATGGGGACAACAGCAATTAACCTGGACCTGTCTCCCACAAGATTTCAAAAATGCCCCAGATATAATTGGAACTGCACTGGCATCAAATTTGTGGGCATACCAAGCAGAGGAAACTGGCTGCACTCTCTTACAATATGTGGATGACCTCCTCCTCACAGCAGCTAACTACCAAGACTTTCTTAAATGGACAGGGATGTTCCTCTGTCTCTTATGAAAAATTGGATGCAAAATACCCCAAAAGAAGGCTCAGATCTGCCAAGAACAAGTCAAGTATTTGGGGTTTCACATCTCCCTACCCAGAGGAACCATAGTGCAGAAAGAAAACAAGCTGTCTGCTCAAGCCCAACTCCAACTACAGGACAGATCCATGAGTTTTTGGGAGTGGCTGGGTTCTGCCAGATTTGGAAACCTAATTTCTCATTGTTAGCAAAGCCTTTGTATGAAGCCATAAAGTGGGGCAAAAGGGAGCCCCTAATCTGGGAGTCTGAATAACAGGTTTTTGTGCCACCAAGTAGGCAATAGTCAGTCCCCCTGCTCTGGGACTCCCAGATGTGAGAAAGCCTTTCTTCCTGTATGTGCATGACAGAAGCTGCATAGCAATTGGAGTCCTGACTCAATATCTGGGCTCAGGACATGGACTCATGGATTATCTCTCCAAGCAATTGGAGGCAGTGACAAAGGGATGGCCTTTTTGCCTGTGAGCTCTCACAGCCACAGCCTTGCTATTATCAGAGGCAGAAAATCTACCACTTGAAGGGGAAATAATGGTCAGGGGACACACCTAACTTGGAAACAGATGTTGCCATTAGCTTTACTTAAGATAAGGGGCAGCCCCACCAAACTGGATTCTCACCATATGAGATTCTCTTTATAAGGCCACCCCCACCGGTAGAAGGCATTAATAGAGGTTTTTTAAAAAAGAGAAAATCAAACCTTGCTCCAACATATGCACAGTTTGAAGGAGTGCTCAATGTCCTACACCTGGCATGTTTGAGAAAAACTGCCTGCTTTTTGTGAAAATGGTCTCAGTGTATTTGTTTGCCTCACTGTTTCCCACAACAAGAGGGGCATATCTAGGGAGCTGCTAGAGATGGTGACCTTTGCATCGTGATTGTGATCCTCCCACCACAGCCAGCCTTGTGGCTCTGGCCAAACAGCTATGGTGCGGGTGCCCACTAGAGCTGGGAACAAGTGTGCAGAGATTTGCAGAGATACCCCAAGCAAACTTCCTGAGCAGGGGCAGCAACTGCATGCTTGGCACAAAAATTCACACACACTAAAATTAGTGATATACAAATTGTTATCTTGTATGTGAATTTCTTACATTCTATCAACTTATTTACAACAATGAGCAACACAAGAACTCATTGAACATCAGACACCCTGGTGTATTCCATTTATTTAAACAGTGTTAATGAGAGATTTTGATTCAAGGACACATCTGCATGCCTAAGCAGCAAATATACTCATGAGTGGGATACAGTTTGTAGCATGAGAATGTATGAGAAAGAGCAAAGAAATTAATATATGAAGAAACTACAAATATTATGCACAGGTTCTCTGAGGGAAAACACAGTACCTCTTTCATTCATGGAACTGAAGACATAAAGTCACAGCGACACAAGGCTGTTCCTCAAGTGACTTTGGGAAGGAACCTAATTTCTACAAATCAGTGATGGCAAATTGAACAACAAATATCACACACACAAATTAGTGATATTCTAATTATTATCTTGTATATGAATTTCTTACCTTCTATCTACTGAATAGCAACCTTGAACAAGACCAGAAGTCATTTAACACTAGACACCCTGGTGCATTCAAACTATTTCAACAGTGTTAATGACAGATTTCAATTCAAGGAGTGTTCTGCATGCCTAAACACCGGATACACTCAATGAGAGTGAAATAGTTTGGAGTATGAGAATGTATGAGAAAGAGCAAAGAAATTAATATTTGAAGAAACTACAAATATACACAGACACAAAGACAAACAGATATACAGACACACACAGGAACCATGCCTATATTTAAGGCATGTGGAATGTCATCTTCAATAGCTGAAATCCTGGTGTTAATCTACTGAGGGAACACTTTCAGCACTTAAAAAGGATCAAACTTAGAAAAACACATGAAGTGACATTGGTTCCACCAATGTTCTTGGAAGGAAGACAACAATGAGCTTTATGCCAATGAATAACTAAAGCCTAATCCAGAGTCTGTGCCTGAAATCACTTGAATTGAAATCAATTCTAGCAGGCCATTGATGCACATACATACATGCATCATGATAGCCTGACATACACTGGCCATATTTAATGAATGCTGAATATTTCCTCCTCAGACAATTGATTACAGTTGATCTGCAGAATAGCAAGAGGGAGAAAAACCCAAAATTACTGACTTCCAGGAAGCATTCTTGAATGACACTAATAGGAACAGAGTATTTAACAGACACTGATCCAGGAAATACATTAAACCACACACGCACCCCAACACATAAACACACCAACAGAGTGGCTGTTATACATGAATATTAAATATTTTGGAGTAAGTGAATTTATGGGCTTTCATCTAAGAAAAGTACCTTTCAGCAGAACCCATACTTAATGAATACGGGGAAACACTGGTGAATGAGGTTAATATCTTCAAACCTTCACTGCCCATGGTTTAATGGACCCTGCAGGCCAGAGAAGAAATTATGTCAGATCAACAGGTGTCTATGCCATGCCTCCATGTAACCTTTTCCTCCCTTGCCAGGCCTCTAGTACAACACCCTAGATCATGTGGTCAGGATTAGAAGCAGAAACCAAAGCTGCCTGTGCACCACAGCGAGATCCAGGCAGTCTGTATGCTTGGTAAGTTCCATGCCCAAATGACACAAAAGCCTGTGGACACTAAAAGCTGTGGGGCATGATAGCTTAGGCTAGCTGTGAAGAATGGAATCACCCAACCCTGATGTGCTCAGGTCACTTGTGTGCTCATGCCATACATGCCCTGTATCCTTAGGACCAAATTAAGAGAGAAGTCTGCCACACTAGAAATGGGTACCTACCTCCAGCTTCTTCCTGCTTGGCTGGCTGGATTGCCACAGCAACAGGCCAGGCAGGAGCTGCCTCAGGATGCTCCAAGTTCCAGGGGCAGTGAGCCCACTGTGACATCACAGCCAAGTCTTTCCTGATTGGTCAGACCACATAAGCACTGCCTCTTCAGCCCCTCCCCTCTAGTCTCCAGCACTTGTGTGGCCATTTCCTAGCAAGATCTTCTGATTTGGGGATTGCATTCTCATCCATGTTCCGTCTTCAGCTCATTCAAGGTTGAACTGGCATGATATTTCTGTCCTGTTCCAAAGATCTCCCAATCTGGAACCCACAGTTTGGAGGACAGGAAGGCTTTCTCCTGGTAAGTACAAAAACACCTCAAGCCCTTTGCAGTTAAATCAACCAGGAAAACTCCCTTAACCTTGGATGAGGCCACTTCCCTCTCAATACTACATCTCCCATCATGTGTGAGGGTATTCCCTGGTGTGGACACAAAATGTCACACAGTGGGAACCTGGGCTGTTATTCCACGCTTCAGAGTTCCTAACTTCAACAAAACACACAAACGCACACACTGGCAGGCAAAAGCCTCAAGGTGACCACATGAATTCACTTCCTGTCGATAAAGAAATTACTTCACTATGATCTGAGAAACACACAGGCACAAACACATGCTACAGTCAAGGAATGCTTAGGATTCCTTATCAGTGAAATTGTTACCACCGCTCAATAGAACAGTACATTTCAGGAACACCAGAAACTAAGGAATAGCATGAAACTCTCGGGAAGGAAAATCATTTCTGCAAAGGTTCTCTGAAGGGAAACACAGTACCCCTTTCATTCATGGAACTGAAGACATAAAGTCTGAGCAACACAAGCTGTTCTTCAAGTGAATACAGGAAGGAACCTAATTTCTAAAAATCAGTGATGGCAAATTGAACAGCAAGTATCACACACACACACACACAGAAATTAGTGATACTCTAATTGTTATCTTGTATATGAATTTCTTACCTTCTATCTACTGAATAGCAACCTTAAGGAAGACCAGAAGTCATTTAACACTAGACACCCTGTTGCGTTCAATCTATTTCAACAGTGTTAATGACAGATTTTGATTCAAAGAGTGTTCTGCATGCCTAAACAGTGGGTATACTCAATGAGTGTGAAATAGTTTGTAGTATGAGAATGTATGAGAAAGAGCAAAGAAATTAATACATGAAGAACCTACAAATATTGCACACAGACACAAAAACAGACAAATATACAGACACAGAGGAACCCTGCCTATATTCAAGGCATGTGGAATGTCATCTGCAATAGCTTAAATCCTGGCATTAACCTACTGAGGGAACACTTTCAGCACTTGAAAAAGGATCAAACTTAGAAAAACATGTGAAGTAACATTGGTTCCACTAATGTTCTTAGAAGGAAGACATACTACAAGCTTTATGCCAATGAACAGCTAAAGCCTAATCCAACAGAGCCTGTGCCCAAGTGATCAATTGAATTGAAACCCTTTCTATCAGGCCAATGATGCACGTACATACATACATCATGATAGCCTGACATACACTGGGCATGTTCAATGAATGCTGAATACTTCCTCCTCAGACAATTGATTACAGTTGATCTGCAGAATAAGAAAATGGATAAAAACCTGAAATTAATGACTTCCAGGATGCATTCCTCACTGGCATTATTTGGAACAGAGTATCTAATGGACACTGATCCAAGAAAGATCTTAAACCACACAGGCACCACCACACATAAACACACCCACAGAGTGGCTGTTATCCATGAATATTAAGTATTTTGGAGTAAGTAAATTTCTGGGCTTTCATCTAAGAAAAGTACCTTTCATCAGAACCCATACTTAATGAATACCTGGCAACACTGGTGAATGAGGTTAATCTCTTCAAACCTTCACTGCCCATGGTTTAATGGACCCTGCAGGCCAGAGAAGAGGTTATGTCAGATGAACAAGTACCTGTACCCGTGAACCCGTGTAACCTCATTCTTCCCTTGACAGTCCGCTAGTACCACACCCTGAGATCACGTGTTCAGGATTAGAAGCAGAAACCAAAGCAACCTGTGCACCACAGGGAGATCCAGGCAGCCTGTTCTGCTTGCTAAGTTACTGCCCAAATGGCACAAAGGCCTGTGGACACTAAAACCTGTGGGGCATGGTAGCTTAGGCTAGCCATGAAGAATGGAATCACCCAATCCTGATGTACTCAGGTCACCTGTGTGCTCCTGCCATACGTGCCCCATATCCCTAGGACCCAATTAAAAGAGAAGTCTTCCCCACAGTACAGGGGCACCTACCTCCAGCTTCTTCCTGCTTGGCTGGCTGGGTTGCCATTGCAAGAGGCCAGGCAGCCATTGCAAGAGGCCAGGCAGGAGCTACCTCAGGACTCTCCAAGTTCCAGGGAGTGTGAACTCACTGTGACATCACAGCCAAGTCTTTTGTGATTGGTTAGATCACATAAGCACTGCTTCTATGGCCACCTCCCCTCCAGTCTCCAGTATTTATGCTGCTTCAATTTCATTTTGTGTTATAGATCTATTCAGGTTATTAATGTCCTCTTGGTTCAATTTTGGATGGTTCTAAGTATCTAGAAATCAGTCCATTTCTTCCAGATTTTCAAATTTTTTAGAATATAGGTTCTTAAAGTAGTCTCTGTTGATTTCCCAGATTTTCATGGTGTTTGTTGTTATCTCCTCTTTTGCATTCCTGATTTTACTGATTTGGGTTTTTTCTCTCCTCTTTTTATTCAGGTTTGCCAGGGGCCTGTCAATTTTGTTTATTTTTTCAAAGAACCAACTTTTTATTTCACTAATTCTTTGTATGATTTTTTTTGTCTCTATTTTGTTGATTTCCACTCTTATTTTTATTATTTCTCTCCTGTTTGTTTTGGGAGTTGCTTGTTCTTGTTTATCTAGGAGTTGGAGATGTAGCATTAGGTCATTGATTTGAGGTCTTTCTGTCCTTTCAATATATGCACTCATTGCTATAAAATTTCCTCTCAGGACTACCTTTGCTGTGTCCCAAAGGTTCTGATAGGTCGTGTTTTCATTTCCATTAACTTCCAGAACCTTTTATTTCCTCTTGTTTTTCATCAATGACCCATTGGTCATTGAGCAATGTGTTGTTCAGCTTCCAATTGTTTGCATGTTTTTTGCTATTGTTTTTGTTGTTGATTTCTAGTTTCAATGCCTTGTGGTCAGGCCAAATAGAATGCATGGTATTATTTATATTTTCTTATATTTGCTGAGGCTTGCTTTGTGCCCTAGGATATGATCAATTTTGGAGAAGTTTCCATGGGCTTCTGAGAAGAAACTATATTGTGTAGATGTTGGATGAAATGTACTGTAGACATTGGCTAGGTCCATTTGCTCTATGGTGTGATTTAGATCTAGGATTTCTTTATTGATTTTTTTTTCTTTGGATGACCTATCTTTTGGTGATAGAGGGGTATTAAAGTCTCCCACTACCACTGTGTTGGAGTTTACATATGTTTTTATGTTCTTTAGAGTATTTTTGATGAAATTGGGTGTGCTGACATTGGGTGCATACAGGTTGATAATTGTTATTTCCTTTTGGTGTATTTCCCCTTTTATTAGTATGGAATGATCTTTATCTCCTTTAATCAATGTAGGTTTGAAGTCTACTTTGTCTAAGTATTGTTACTCCTGCCTGTTTTGGGGACCATTGGCTTGGTAACTCTTCTTCCAGTCTTTCACCCTAAGCCTATGCTTATTTCTATCGATGAGATGAGTCTCCTATAGGCAACAATTTGTTGGATCTTCCTTTTTAATCCAGCTTGTTAAAAGGTGTCTTTCTATGGGTGAATTAAGTCCATTAACATTCAGTGTTAGTATTGATAGGTATATGGTGATTCCTGTCATTTAGTTGTCTTAGTTGTTTAAGGGTTTGATTGTGTGCAGCTAAACCAATGTTACTCTCTATTTTCTTGCCTTTACTTCTCCTGTGGTACTGTCTGTCCTTTCATGGATTTTTGGCTTTCACGTTCTGTGTGCGGTGTTCCTTGAAGAATCTTTTGTAGTGGTGGCTTGGTGGTCATATATTGTTTTAGTTTTTGCTTATCATGGAAGACTTTATTGCTCCATCTATTTTGGGGAGAGGTTTTTTTTTTTTTTTTGTCTTTTCTTTTTTGGTGCTGGGATCGAACCCAGGGCCTCACGCATGCTAGGCAAGCGCTGTACCACCGAGCTACATCCCAGCCCGCTCCATCTATTTTGAATGATAGTTTTCTGGGTAGAGTATCCTAAGGTTGAAGTTATTTTCATTCAGTGCCCAAAAGACCTCACCCCATGCTCTTCTTGCTTTTAAGGTTTCTGTTGAGAAATGTGCTGTGATTTTGATGGGTTTATGTTTGTACATTATTTGTTTTTTCTCCCACAGCCTTCAATATTCTTTCTCTATACTCTGTGCTTGTAGTTTTAATAATATTTAATGATGTAGTTCTATTATGGTCAAGTCTGTTTTGTGTCCTGGAGGCTTTCTGTACCTGAATGGGCACAATTTTCTCTAGATTTGGGAAATTTTTGTTATTGTTTTGTTGAATATATTACAAATTCCTTTTGCTTGGGCCTTTTCTTCAATGCCCACGATTCTCAGGTTTGGCTTTTGATGGAGTTGGTGAATTCTTGCATATTCCTTTCACAGGTCTTGAGTTGTTTAACTAGTAGTTATTCAGTTTTTCCTTTAATTAGCATTTCATCTTTGAGTTCTGAGATTCTGTCTCCTCCTTGTTCTAGTCTGCTGGAATGGCCTTCCATTTTGTTTTGTATTTCTGTTTTGTTCTTTTTCTGAGGTTTTCCATACCATGAGTCACTACCTCTTTAATATTATCAATTTTCATCCTGAGATCATTTAGCTCTCTATTTATGGTTCTTTTTGTTTCACTTTGGTGTTTATACAGTGCTTCTATGGTTTCTTTTATTTGTTGTTGTTCTTTCTCATATTCTTTATTTTTGTTGTCTTGGAATTTCTTTAGTGTCTCTTGTACATCTTGTTTGACCATATCCAGTATCATCTCTATAAAATTCTCATTGATTACTTGCAGGATTTCTTCTTTTGGGAAGTTCTTGTGGGCTTCATTGGGTTCTTTGGCATAGTTTTTCTTTGTTCTGTTGGAGTCTGGATTTGAAAATCTGTTTTCTTCATTTCCCTCTGGTTTCTGTACTAATTTGTTATTGGGGGGGAAATGGTTTCCATCCTTTTCCCATCTTCCCATTATTCCACTTGGTGCTGTTACTGTCCCTGTACTGTGTGTAATTTAGTATTATCTAGCTTATAATAGTAAAAATAATAATATCTAAAATGGAGAGGTAAGAGGAGAAAGAAAGGAAAGAAAAAAATAGAGAGCCAAAGAAGTAAACAGGGAGAGATAGTGTACTAATCAACAGTGAACTCAATAAGTAATAGAGAGACAGAGAAAAAAGAAAGAAGAAGAGAGAAAAAGGAAAAAAAATCCCAAGTTCAGTTGCAATAAAATTTCAGTCTTAATAGTTCTGGTGTTACTCCTTCAGCATCCAGTCCTGGTGTTGGTGCTTGAGTAGTAGCTCTGTTGTTGTCTCACCAAAGGAAAAATAATAATAATGATAATAATAAAAAGAAAAAATATAATTAAGAAAGATACATAAAACTATAAAAGAATAAAAATTTCAGGTTCACAAACCATGATGTTTCAGTCTTAGTAGTTGTGGTGTTGCTCCTTCAGCATTAAGTCTTGGTGTTGGTATTTAAGCAACAGCACTGTGGTTGTCTCACCAGCTGGTTGGGTCAGGAGAAAGCTTTGTGAAAAGCTATCAACTCTGTTGCAGGCTGCAGCTCACCTGCCACCTACTGCCAGCTGCCTGCTGCTACAGGCTTTATTTATTGAAGTTTGCTGGGGGGGAGCCATCACACCCACCTACTCTGGCAAGCTTTGATTATTTAGAGTTCTCCTGGTTCCTGCCCCTCCCCTTTTCTCCAGTGTAGAGTCCTACAGGCCTGCTACAGTTGCAGGCCTTGTTTATGTAGCATTCACATGGGGAACTGCCTTTCCCCCCCCTCCAGTGGAGCATTCCACATGTCAGCCATTGTTGCAAGCCTTGTCCACTACAAGTTTGCTGGGGGGAGCTGCCAAACCCATATTTTCTGGCAAGCTTGTTTGCATGGGGAAGTCCCCTTCCCCCACTCTCCAGCAGAGCACCCTGAACATCAGCCAGTCTTGCAAGAGTTGTACACCCAAAGCTCAGTGAAGGAGCCACCAAACCCACCTTCTCTGGCAAGTTTGTTTATTTAAAATTCACACGTGTGCCTGCCTCTCCCCCTTTTTCCAGAGCTCAAGGAACCCCGCCCTTTTTGCTACATGTCCTTTTCAGTTCTTTATTTTTTGTTCAGTTTTTTTTCCCAGGGTGGGGGTCAGACTGTCCAGGGGGCTATGCTGGTTTATCCCAGGGTTGGCTGTGGGATACCATAGGCTGCTTATTTGCTCACCTGTTGGCCTGCATCTCTCAAGCAGGTTAGGAGCCAGTGTCTGGCAGTGTGGGAGCCCTCCTTGTTTCTCTGTGTAATGTGACATGGAGAAGCTATGTGAGGCCTGGGGGTCTGGAGTTTCAAAATGTTGCCTCTTTTTGGTGGTTTTTCCTGCCAGGTGTGTCTCCAGCATCTCAGCAAGATTTTTGCTTTACAGAGATCACACTATCTGCTTCCTCCCTCTAGTTGCCATCTTGGGACCTCCCACTTAACAGTTTGATATTCATCATTCCAGATGATTTTAAGAACATAATGATAACCAAATCATGAGTGCTGTGTGTGTGACTCCATTCTAAGCACTGCATACATATTAACCCATGTAATCATCAAAACAATTCTGTAAAGCACATATTATTATGCATGTCATTGTATAAATGAGGTCCAAGAAATTTCCTAGGGTAGCCCAGCCAGATACAGCAGTGCCAGGTTGGAAGTAAGGCAGTTATGCTTCAGAGAATGTTTTTTCTACTATAGTAATAAGCTATTTGTGCTGTACAGAACTGGACTTATTCTAAACAACATATTGTGTGACTTTCTCTTATCACCCAACAATGCATTTCAGGGGTGCATACCGATCCAGTACTTATGATTGCTTGGCTGACTTCCTATTGAGAACACGAAGCTCTCAAGTTTCTACAAGCAACTCCAACTCTGTGCTTAGCTCCTTTACTGCCCACAAGTCGAATCCAACCCAAAATGGATTTCTCGTTATCTAGGAAGACTCTTATGTACCTGTGGTATTTCCAAGGCCTGCAAAACTTGTTTGCCACAGAAAAGGATAATGAACCAGTAGTGTATCCCAACTAGTCTGATTTGAAACCTGCTTCTGTCACTTCCTTACTTTTGGCTCTTGGCAGTTTACTCCACCTGTTTGAGCCTCCAGTTCCAGTCTTAAAAACAGGGTTAAGCTATTTAAGAAGCAGAGGTCAGGAGGATCATGTTTGGAGTTCAACCCTGGGAAAAAGTTATCAAGACTTCATCTCAATCAATAAACTGAATGTGATGGGGCACACCTGTGATCCCAGCTACTCAAGAAGTATAGGCAGGTAGGATGATTATGGTCAAAGCCTAGTCCTGGGCAAAACCACAAGACCCTACCTGAAAAACAGCTAAAGCAAAAAGGGGCTGAGCTCCAGTGGTACAGTATCTGCCTAGCAACTCTGAGGCCTTAAATTCAATACCCCAGCACCACCACAAGAAACAAAACACAGGGATAACTTCATTACTAGGAAATTAAGTCTAGTATCAATGCATTTTTCCTAGAACAGCACAAGCTTCTAATAACTGATATTTTCCCTTCATGCCCATCATCTGACTTCCTCCATGAAGTTTCCACTGGGTTGCCAATGTCCCTACCCCCACTTGGCATGGACTCCCCTATCAAAGTCACCTTGGAAACATAGGCATTAACTGACATTCAGTATTCTTAAAGAGGCCTTAGATACATTTGGGACCTTTCTAGCTTTCTCCTGCACTGTAAACCCTTCAATGGCCAAGAGCTTAGTGGATTTCTTGATATGTGTGAAGCATAAAGATCAGACATATTCACCACTTGCTTCATTTCCCCCTCACAAAAATTATTATGTCAGTAGTTCCTGTGTATTAGAAATATGGCTTGTTGAATCAAATCATTCTCTCCCCATATACCTGCTCTCTTTTTCTTATCAGTTCTGAAGGATTGCAACCAACCAACCCAAACCACTGCTGTATTAACCATGACTATTTTGCTCCCAGAAATGGGTCAAGGGGAAACTATAAGCTCAATATGGTGACTCAACAGTGGCTCCCTAATGTTGCACTGAGTCATTCAGACATCCTTGCTGCCTCCCAGTGTAGGTCCAAGCTCTGGGCCTCCCCAAAAATCTGAGGCATTGCAGACAGGTCTGCCTCCCTCCATGCCCCAGACCTTTAGGGAGGTCCCTTCCACAGGACCAGGAAAGCTTTCTAAAATCATTATATCTGTGCAGAAAGAATGAACTTCGTTTGAGATGGTTTTCTCAATGTGACCTAAAATTACCAGAAAAGGATATTTCTCCACAGGAGCCAGAAAAGGATTGCATTATGCCCACAGAAAGGGGAGTGGAAGGAATTCATTGACTAGGCCTTGGATTGTAAAAATCTGTACTTCCTGAAAAATAGAGTGATGAAGCTCAATAAAGTACATAATGCTCCATGCTGCCTCAAAACTGGACATCCTAGGGGTGAAAACAAGGGTTTCCTCTCACTGAAAACACTGCTCTGATTTCACAGTTCAGTCTTAGTTTTTCTGAGACTAAAACAAGTTTGGACTATATACAGACCATAGTCCTTCATGGTGACCATGTCACTGGGAAAAGGTTTAAATTGAATTGGCCCATAGAAGACTTGACAGCTGAATACACTAGCTTAGGGATAAAACAACCCAGAATCCTGTTTATGCCACCTGCTATGTGTATGCCTTGGAGCATGATAATTATTAAGAACTCAAAGTCACAGTTTTCCTGATATGTGAAATGAGAATGATAATTATTCCTCTGTGACAAATCACTGTTAAGTGTTCAATGAGAGAAAGGCATGCTGAGTATTAGCCCTGCATAGGGTACAAAACTATACACAGCAGGAAAACCATTCAGATTATAGTTAAAGTGGACTAGGTCAAAAGTTGGAGGGACATAATAAGGAGTCTGACTGACTCTGCCTCAGATGGTGGGAAAATAGAGTGGAAGACAATTTCACACAACTTAGGACAAATAAACTGGACCATAGAGAATTACTAATTCACCCAGGTCAAATAGTGCCAAGAAAGTGATGCAGGCAAAGGCATAAGGCTTCAGAACAGGCCAGAAGATGACTCTGAACTCAAGGACAAGAGGTGGGCATCTCTCCGTCCTGTCACCCAGGCTCAACCCAGTCCCACTCTTCCCTGTTCTCTTGTAATGGGCCTTATAAACATTGGAAGCCCATATGAGAGTGGATAATTTGTTCATCCTACAAAAATATTTACTAATTTCTACCATAAGCCAGCAATTGTTCTGTGGATAGATACATGGAAGAACAGAAGAGTCATGGACCCTGCCTTACATAGCTTTATTTCTAGAAGGGGTTCAAAGAAGTAAATAAATTGGGAACTTGAATTTCAGGAACAATTAAACAGGAGAATGGGACATAAAGTGGTTCCCCAGTGTCTACCCTCTATGCCTGTACATTCATACATGTCTCTTGAGTCCCAAAATGGGCAGATGGGAGAGGAATGCCCCTTTTTACAGATGAGCAGGCTGAAACCCCAAAAGGAGCAGACACCCATACAATGTTTCAGTGTCATATGGTCAGTCAGAAGCATGCCAAGTGACCTCATTCCATGCAGAAATGTTAAAAAATATTCAGGATGACCTCACTCCTGTTAGAATGACTATCAACAAGTACAGAGGCAACAACAAATATTTTTGAGGATTTGGGAAAAACAAATCCTCATATACTGTTGATGGGAATGGGAGCTAGTGCAATCATTATGGAAAACAGTGTGCAGGCTTCTCAAAAATGATCATATGATCCAATAATATGATCCAACAATACTACTCCTAGTGATAAATCCTGAAGAAATGTAAGTCAGGATATAATAAAGATACACTCATATTTAGTGCAGCATTATTCACAATGGCCAAGCTATGGAAACAGTCAAGATGCCCCACAACTGATGAATGGACTAAAAAAGTGTGTTTTTTATATAAAATGGAATTTTATTCAGCCATCAAGAATGAAATTTTGCCATTTGAAGGTAAATGGATGAAAATTGAAAACATCACCTTAAGTGAAGTTAGCCAGGTTCATAAAGCCAAAAGCTGCATGTTGTCTTTCATATGTGTAATATAGGCCCAATATAAACACAAGCAATATTATGTACACATAGAAATAGAGAATATGTATTCAAAAAGTGGGGCTGGTAGAGGAGAATAAGGGAGGAGAATGAGAAGTGAAGCACAAGGATGAAAAGCAGGTCATGCTAAAGGGAGGACACTAACTGGATAGGAAAAGTAAAAGAAAGAAGTAAAGATCACGAATACAGTTTATGTGCTTTCTATACAAAAATGAATATTTTAAACTTGACAAAATCACCATAATAAGGAGACTAAGTTTGAAAGGAGAAAATGGAGGAATGAACTAATTTGGAATACAAATTCTCAAGCACAGAGGACAGGAATGTAAATCAGGTCCTGTCTGGATATTGATACAAGTAATATCAGTGGGAGTATTTAAGGAAAGAATGTAGGAGAGCAAATACGGTAGAAATATATCATGTACTCATGTATGGAAATGGAAAAATGTTCTAAGAATGGGAGAAGGGGGGATAAAGGAGAATGATGGGGTGGTGAATTTAACTAAGATATGCTGCAAGTATATCTTGTAAGGGGAGGGAGGGAGGGAGGAGAGAGAGAGAGACAGAGAGAGAGAGAGATGGAAAAAATTATTATCTGGCCCAATTCCGTAAGTTCCAAGGGAAAACTGACGCCACAGGGAAAGGGAAGAATAAACATCAATGTACAGGGATAGATCTATTTTAGGCATTATGAATTTTCTTTTACCAGTTACCAGATTTACCAATTTCATTATAAGATTGATAATGTTTATGGTAAAAGAACAAATTAAAAAATACATTAAATAACAGTCCATAAGTCAAGAACAACTTGAGCATGATGTGCAACTGGTTTGGGTTTGGAAAATACTTTCTTTGATGCTGCAGTTGGAGAAAATGGAAAATAAAACCAGCATGTGTGAAACTTGATAGGTTCTGACCAAACCCTAACTTCACCTGTTAGTCCCAAATGCATCTCAAGATAGGTTATGGACAGAGGTTATGATTCAAATTCAAATTATTGGAGAAAAGATGGCACATCTTGGTAAAAAATGGGCATATTAAGCAGACAGAGCACATATTGTAGTGGGAGCAAAGGGGTCGTGACATCATGATCTGGAAGTAACACTTTATTGGCTATACCACGAACTAGTGGGATAACTCCCAAAGTCTGAGCCCCAAACACAGTAGGGCTATTACATTTATACATTAGAAGGTTTTCAGTACATCAAGACAGGGAGTAAATGTATGTTCATTGGAGGACAGCTTTTACATCCCTAATCTGGGAACAAGCCTGTCTCTACTAGAGCAAGACAAAGAGGACAAGGGGTCCTTACTTCCTTTTTTTCAAATTTATATATTTATATGTGCATACATTGTTTGGGCTATTTCTTCCCCCTGTCCCCTGCCTCCTCTCTTTTCTCCCATCCCCCTTCTGCCCCACCACCCTCTCTTCCAGGCAGAACCAGTTCTGCCCATTTCTCCAACTTTGTTGAAGAGAAGACATAAGCAATCATAAGAAATACAAGAATTTTTGTTAGTTGAGATAAGGATAGCTATACAGAGAGATTCATAGCATTGCTTCCATGCACAAGTCTGCTACAATCTTAATTGATTCATCTCTACCTGGCCTTTTCACTAGATCCTGGTCACCTTCACATATTGACCTCTGTTGATTTAGGGTTTCTGTATTAGCTTCTCTGCAGTGGGGATATCAACAATTTGAAGTTCTGGTTTTCCTACCTATCCCCATACCTCCTGTATGTTCTCTCCCCTTACCGTACGATGTACGAGCCAAAAACATCTCCCCTTAACGTACGAGCCAAAAACATTGCTGCATTTCCCCTAGACCTAAAGTCTGCACATGAGGGAGAACATATGATTTTTGGTCTTCTGAGCCTGGATAAGTTTGCTCAGAGTGATGTTCTCCAGTTCCATACATTTACTTGAGAATGATAAAATTTAATTCTTCTTCATGGCTGAGTAAAACTCCATTGTGAATAAGTACTACAATTTCTTAACCCATTTGTCAGTAGTGGGGCATCATGGCTGTTTCCATAACTTGGCTATTGTGAATAGCACTGCAATAAACATGGGTGTGCTGGTGCCTCTGGGGTACATTCTTTGGGTATATACCCAGGAGTGGGTTTGCTGGATCATATGGCAGATCTATGTTTAGATTTTTAAGAAGCCTCCATATTTTTTCCAGTGTTTGCACTAGCTTGCATTCCCAGCAGAGTGTATGAGGGTTCCTTTTTCCCCTCATCCTTAACAATACCTGTTGTTGGTGGTGTTTTTGATGATGGCTATTCTAACAGGAGTGGGATGGAATCTTAATGTGGTTTTGATGTGCATTTCCTTTATGGCCAGAAATGGTGAGCAATTTTCAAGTGTTTTTTGGTCATTGGAATTTCTTTTTTTGAGAAGGTTCTGTTTAGTTCAGTTTCCTATTTCATATCGGTTCATTGATTTGGGGAGACTTTAGTTTTTTAAGTTCTTGGTATATTCTGGTTATCAGTCCTTTGTCTGATGTATAGCTGGCAAATATTTACTCCCACTCTATAGGCCATCTCTTCAGTTTAGGGACCATTTCTTTTGTTGTGCAGAAGCTTTTTAATTTTATGTAGTCCCATTTGTCCATCTTTTCTCTTAGTTGCTGAGCTGATGGGGTTTTATTGAGGAAGTCCTTGCATATACCTATTACTTTCAGAGTATTCCCTGATCTTTCCTGTACTAGCTTCACAGTTTCAGGTCTGATATTAAGGTCCTTGATCCATTTTGAGTTGATACTAGTATAGGGTGATAATCATGGATCTACTTTCAGGTTTTTTTTTGCAGATGGATAACCACTTTTCCCAGCAACATTTGTTGAAGAGGCTGTCTTTCCTCTTTCACATGTTTTTAGTACCTTTGTCAAAAATAAGAGCTGTCTTTCCTCTTTCACATGTTTTTAGTACCTTTGTCTAAAATAAGGTGGGCATAGCAGTGTGGATTCATATCCAGGGCCTCTATTCTGTTCCACTGATCTTCAGGTCTGTTTTTGTGCTGATACCATGCTGTATTTATTGCTATTGCTTTGTAATATAGTTTGAAGTCAGGTATTGTGACCTTCAGCATTGCTCTTTTTGCTGAGTATTGCCTTGGCTATTCATGGTCTCTTGTGTTTCCAAATGAAATTTTTCAATCTCTGTGATGAACATCATTGGTATTTTCATGAGAAAAGCATTAAACATGTAGATCGCTTTTGGTCATATAGCCATTTTTACTATGTCAATTCCACCAATCCCTGTGCATGGTATATCTTTCCATCTTCTGTAGTCTTTCTCAATCTCTTTCTTCAGAGGCTTGTAGTTCTCCCTGTAGAGGTCATTCACATTCTCTTTTAAGTATACTTCTAGGTATTTGACCTTTTTGAGGCTATCGTAAGTGGAATTGATATCATATATTCTTTCTCAATTTGTTCATTGTTGTAGTATGGAAAAGCTAATGATATATGTAAGTTGGTTATGTATCCTGCCACCTTGCTTTAGCTGTTTATGGTGTCTAGGAGTTTTTGAGTAGGGTGTTTGGCTCTTTAAGATATAGGATCATGTCATTTGCAAATAGGGATACCTTGACAGTTTCTTTACCTATTTGTATTTCTTTTATTTTTTCTTCTTGGCAATTACTCTGACTAAGAGTTCCAGGACTATGTTGAATAGGAATTGAGATAGTGGGCACCCTTGTCTCATTACTGATTTTATGGGAAATGGTTTCACTTTTTCTCCACTAAGTATGATGTTGGCTATAGGTTTGTCATATATAGCCTGTAGAATGTTTAGGTACTTTCTTTCTATTCCTAGTTTTATTACAGCCTTTTATCATAAAGTGGTGTTGTATCTTATCAAAGGTTTTTTCTGAATCTATTGAGATGATCAAGTGGTTTTTGTCTTCGCTTCTATTAATGTACTGTATTACATTTACAGATTTGCATATGTTGAACCACCCCTGCATCCCTGGGTTGAAGCTAACTTGGTCGTGATGATCTTTCTGATTTGTTTTTTGATTTGGTTTGCAATTATTTTATTGAGGATTCTTGCATTGATATTCATTAAGGAGATTGGCCTATAGTTCTCCTTTTTTGAAGTGTCTTTGTCTGGTTTGGGGATGAGTGTAATACTGGCTTCATAAAATGAGTTAGGCAGTACTCCCTCCCTTTCTACTTTGTGGAAAATTTTAAGGAGAGTTGGTATTAGTTTTTCTTTAAGGGTCTGATAGAATTCACCTGTGAATCCATTAGATCTTGAACTTTTTTTTGTTTTTGATCTTTATTTCTGCTTCAAATTCATTTTGTGTTGTAGATCTATTCAGGTGATTTAAATCCTCTCAGTTCAATTTTGGATGATCATAAGTATCTAGAAATTTGTCCATTTCTTCAAGATTTTCAAATCTATTAGACTATAGGTTCTCAAAGTAGTCTGTGATGATTTCCTGGATTTCTGCGTTGTTTATTGTTCTCTCCCCTTTTTCATTTCTTATTTTACTGATTTGGTTTTTTTCTCTCCTTATTTTAGTCAGATTTGCCAGGGGTCCATCAATCTTGTTTGTTTTTTCAAAGAACCAGCTTTTTGTTTCATTGATTCTTTGTATGGTTTTTTTTTTGTATCTATTTCATTGATTTTGGCCCTTATTTTTATTACTTCTCTCCTTCTGCTTGTTTTCAGTTTTGCTTGTTCTTGTTTTTCTTTGAGTTTTTCTGGGTTTTCTAGGAGAATGGTTTCCATCCCTTTTTCCTCTTCCTGTCACTCCACTGGTACTGTGCAACTATGTTCTTGATAGGCTAGTTGGTGGTTTCAGTCACTTGGTTTCTTTTCCTTGGTTTAATTTTGTTTTGTGGGTGTGTTGGGTTTTAAGTTAGTGTATGTATGCAATTTCTGTCCCTGGTCTGTGTGTAATTTAGTATTAGCCAACTCACAATAGTGAAACTAAGAAAACACAATCAAGCAAAAAAAACCCAAAGAAATGAACAGGAAGAGATGGACAAACACACAATAACAAACAAAGCAAACAAAAAAATTCCAGGTTTGGGAACAATAGAATTTCAGTCTTAGTAGTTCTGGTATTACTCATTCAACATCCAGTCCTGGTATTGGTATTTAAGCAGAGGCTCTGTCTTAGTCTCACCAGGTAGTTGGGGAGTCTCACCATTTTTTTTCCTGTTTTTCAGTGGCATCTGCTTAGTGAGCACCTCCCTCAGTGAGGTGTAGTTTGTATATTGTCCTCAGGTTCTGAAGAACAGTTCTTTAGCCCACCAGCCATCCTGCTTCAGAGTTGGGATTTTGCTGTGTTGGTTTATTGGGGGCTTGTTTTTTTGCCTCACCCCTTTCTCTGGGGCAAGGTCAGAGATCCATGAGATGGCTCCCTGCTGTCAGCATATTATGATGGTTTGCTGATTGTTTTTCAATTTTGCAACATCATTTGACTTTGGATGTTGCTCACTGGCTCAGGAAATGAGCTTTGTGGACTGCTACCTGACCTATTTCAGGCAACATCTTATCACCAACACGCTGTTGGCCTTTCTGTCTTTCCAGTATATTTTTTATTGAGAGTTCAGGAGAAGATCAGCTCCTTGCTCACCTCCCTTTTCCTGTGAGTTTACAGCACCCCACTCTTTCTGCTTCACATTCCTTTTCAATTCCTTGTTTATTATTCAGTTCTTTTTTGGCAAAATAGGGAGTCAGTCTGTCCAGGGGGCAATGCTGGTTTATCCCAGGGGTGGCTGTGGGAATGCCACATGATGTTTGGTGCTCACCTGTTGGTCTGCCGGATGACTCCCAAGCAGGTTTGGAGCCAGTGTCTGGTGGTATGGGAGCCCTCCTGGTTTCTCAGGGTAACGTGGTGAGGAGAAGCTTTATATAGGCTGGGGGTTCATGATGTTGAAGTTTTGATTCTTCTTGGTACTTTTTTCTTGCTAAGTGTGGCTCCAGCATCTCAGCAAGATTTTTGATTTTCAGAGTTCCTGATGTCTACTTCTGCATTCTAGTCACCATCTTGGATCTTCTGGGTCCTTACTTCTGTTGCTCTACTTTTGCTATTGTGGTTTCTTTGCTGAACCTCCTGCTGCAAGCTTGTTTTTGCCTTTATGGTTAAGTGTCTGTGAGCTCTGCTACTGCCTGTTAGCTTGGCTTCTGCCTGTAAGCAGTTGCAAGCCTCTGCTTCACATCTGTGGTTAAGTGTCCATAAGCTCAGCTACAGCTTGCCAGAAAAGCTGTTAAAATTGATTTTTCCATTTTGCTCTACCACAATATGGGATCAAGTCACCCTTTGTCTAATATATTAGCAAGTGTCTATTTGATCTGTGTTCATAGTTGTCCAGTCCCTCCTTATATTAGAATGACAAATGTAACTCCCAATACCTTGCTTTATGGAGAATTCCTCTAAGTAATAATATTTATAATTAGTATATTAAGAAGGCATGCTGGTATGCACCTGTAATCCCTGGTATTCATAAGGTGTAAGTAGGAAGTTAGCACCATATCTAAGCTATGGAAGCAGCAAAGATGCCCCACTACTGACAAATGGATTAAGAAAATGTGGTATTTATATGCAATGGGATTTTACTCATCCACAAAGAAGAATGAAATTTTGTCATTCACAGGTAAATGGCTAGAACTGGAGAATATCATCTTAAATGAAGTTAGGCAAAATCAGAAGGCCAAAAGCTTCATGTTCTCTCTCATATGTGGAGTATAAATCTAAAACAAGTGCAGCGATATTATGAAACACTGGTCACACTAAGGGGAGGTCATGCACAGGATGGGTAGGGTAAAATAGGGAAACTAAGAACTTGAATATGGTTCATATACTCTCTATACAAGAATGAATATAGAAATCTTAAACAGGCTGAAACCACCATAAGAAAGGGACTAAGGTAGAATTAGATAATTAGAGGAGATAAACCAGTTGGTGTACAACACATATACAAGTGGAAATACCACAAGGAAACTTCCTGTATAGTTACCTTTTATCTCAAATAAGCAAAAATATCTTGTTTTTCTTTTTATCTTTTCTTTTCTGCAAAATCAGAGAACAGGAGTTTGGTGGGATAAGTCCTGCACAGGGAGGGAGAGTTGACACCAGGGGGAGAGGGAGGCAGTAGGGAAAATGTGAAGTGTGAATATGGTGAAAAATATGTGTATGAATGTATGTATATACAAAAATGATACATGTTGAAAACATTCCATGAATCAGGGGATGGTGCAATAAATGGGAGTTGTGGAGAGGGTGAATTCATGTATGATATAATTGATATATTGTAAGAATCTTTGTAAATGCCACAATGTATCCCCATTCAGCACCACAATAAAGGAACAAAAAGTAGAGAAAAGTAGTATGGAAACTGAGTCACCACTCAATGTCCTAAACTTTAGGCGTGTTGTGCTAAATTTTCTGTGCTCTGGAATCAATGCTACATTGATGCTTTAGTTAGAGGAGTCCCAAGAAAAGGTTCTCCTAGCTTCCATATCTTTAAATGAATATTGTAGATTTGATTTTCACTGTCTGCTTATTTCATTTAACTTGACTTAGGCTGTAAAATTATTTGTCTTTATAGTTTTGTAAAAATTATTATGATAAAATATTTATATCTGGAAAAAAGAATTTCTCTAAATAATATTATTTGTAATTTGTATATTAGTCAGGAATGGTGGTACATGCCTGTAATCCCAGCTACTCAGTAGGTGTAGGAAGGAGCCTGACACCTGTGACCAATGCTGTACAAAAAAAGACAAGAGCAGATCTGACAAACAGGGCTAGTGTGGCTCAAATGATAGAATGCTTTCCAAACAAGTACAGGGCTTGTGTTCAAAACTCTGGTACCACAAAAAAGAATAATATTAGCAAGTAACATGCATTTAGAGCCTAGTATATGTCAGGAGACTTTCTGACAGTGCTATGTATATAATCTATTAATCTTTGTAGCAACTCTATGAAATAAGTACTATTATAATTCTCATTTTTGTATGAAGAGACTCAGTCAGTGATGTTACCAACCTGGTACTCTTTAAGCCACCTTGCCTATCCAAGTTCAAATTCTTCATATGGAGAATAAAATCCTCCATCTGAATGGAGAGTGTTTCTTATGGTAAAGACATACAAACTCTTCTAGAGATATGGTGGGGTAGAATGAAGGGGTAGATAAGAGACCCTAAGGAAAAATATTGAGGAATTCACCCCAAATCACAGCCTCTCCCACTGGTTAGGGGAGGTTCAGAGAACTTCACAACTTTCTTCCCCCTCAGTTCTGCTACCCAACTTTCTGGTTTCCTTGTACTCTATCACTAGGTAATTTATTATGCAGGTGCTCAACAGCTTGAGCCACTCCACCAGTCCTCACTAGGGGATATGTGAAGAAAATGTATTGCACAAAAAATAAAATGGAGAGTTAAAAAAGCATGAAAGGATAGAGAAAGGAAGAGATAAACAGAGTGATGAAGAGGGAAGAGGAGAGAAAGGAACAGATATACCGAGTAATAAAGAGGGGAGAGAGAGTGATCTCAATGTGGGGCTGGGCTGGGATCACCTGGAACTCACTGTGTGAGTCTCCTTCCCACTCTAGAGCACAGACTTCTCATGTGAGAAATGGATGAGTGGACCAAGTGCATGACTTGTAAGATCTCTCTCAACTTCATCATTCTAGGCTTCAGGAACAAATGAATGCAGAGGAAGAAAGTAGAGGAAGAAAAGTAGCAAATACTAGATGAAGGATTAAAAGAGGAGAATAAACAAGGAGAAAGAAGGGAATGAATTTTCCAAGCAGTTGGAATCTGTCTTGTTGAATGGGAAGAAGGGAAATGCCATTAATTCTGACAATAAAAGCTTTCTTCCTTGGGCAGCCAGCTTCATGGGACCCAGGACTGCAGACTGCACCGTGGATGCTGGAGTGGTCCCTGAGATGAAGGTAGGTACTGCCTGACTCTGTCTACGAAGGGGAATGGCTTGGAGGGGCTTCTACAGCCTCACAGAGGACAGCAATGACTAGCATGTTCCTGGGCCCTGGGAGATATTCTGGGGAAATGACAAGAAGTATGCTAGTGAAAGCAGTATCTGCCACATGGCAAAATGGTACCTGTAAAGACAATTCCTGGGAACCACTGGAAAGAGAAAGACCCATGGCAGGAGGATATCTTCTAAAGTTATTTTCTCCAACCCCTTCCTCTGAGCATCCCCCTTCTCAGTGCCAAGGATCTGTAATCCAAACCAAAAGATTTACCCCAGGCAGGCTGACACTCAGACCCATTAGCTAATCTCACAGTTGTCTGAGCCACTGCAGCCTTAAGACCCTTGAAAATAAAGCCAGTGCCTCCTTTTGATTAATGGAACCTTAATCCTCCTGGCACAGTGCTGGGAACACAGGGCACTCTCTTTTTGTTTTCATTTTTTATATTCTTTACTTTTATTGTTGCTGTACTTAGGGTAATTGAGAAATTTACAAAATTTCTTATATCATAGTTGAGTTCACACCTCCATTATTCTCTTTTATCCCCCTACCTCGAGTTTCTGGAATAGTCTCAACAGGTCTCATTTTTCCATTTACATACATGTGTCTAGAATATTTCCACCATATTCATCCTCTGATCCCCTTTCCTTATAAACTTGCAGCACTTTTACCCACCCCCTCAGACAGGACCTATTTTGTCTTCCTGTTGTTAGGTTTTTTGTTTTTTTTTTTTTAAGGAATGCAAAGCATTTTTGCTAGTTGAGATAAGGATAGCTAATAGAGAGATTTTTAGTTAGCATTGTTTCCATGCCCAAGTGATTTACAACCTGAATTGATTCATCTCTATTTGACCTCCTCACTACTTCCCAGTCACCTTTCCATATTGACTGCTGTCATTTAAGGTTACTGTATTAGTTCCTCTGCAGTGGTGACATCAAGAACTTTCAAGTTTTGAGTTCCCTATCCCCATTCCTTCCATATGTGCTCTCCCATTAGCGTGTGACACAAGTCCAACAACATTACTGCCTTTGTCCTAGATCTAAAGTCCCCATATGAGGGAGAACATAAGAGTTTCAGTCTTCTGAGCCTGGGTAACCTCACTCAGGATGATGTTCTCGAGTTCTATCCATTTACTTGTGAATGATAAGATTTTATTCTTCTTCATGGATGAGTAAAATTCCATTGGGTATAATGGAATTATATATTTCCACATTTTCTTAATTCATTCATCAATAGTGGGGCATCTTGGCTGTTTTCATAATTTGGCTATTGTAAATAACACTGCAAGAAACATGGGTGTTCTGGTGCTTCTGGAGTAACTTGAGTAGCACTCCTTTGGGTATAACCCCAGTAGTGGGATTACTGGATCATATGACAGAAGTATGTTTAGTTTTTTAAGAAGTCTCCATATTGCTTGCCTTAGCTTGCATTCCTACCAGCAATGTGCGAGGGTTCCTTTTTCCCATATCCTCACCAACACCTGTTGTTGGTGGTGTTTTTGATGATGGCTATTCTAACAGGGGTAAGGTGGAATCTTAGTGTGGTTTTGATTTGCATTTCCTTTATGGCCAGAGATGGTGAGCATTTTTTCATGTGTTTTTTGGCACAGGGTACTTTTCAAATCCATCTGATGGCCAATCAATAGGGTGAAGTGATTCTAATCTCTTTACCAAAACTATATCTCTTGTTGCTTACCATTTCAGCATGTCATTCTTCTATTTACTGCATTGCCCCTGTTGTAAAGTCCAACGTGCCTTTTCCTCACAGGACGTAAAATACAAAAAAAATGAAGTAGAGCAGTCACTCTCCAAATATGAAATTTGCACCAATGAAGAAGTGTGCAGATAGCATCTGTGTGTAAAAGGCCCAGATGCAAATAGGAAAATAAAAGACAACTTACTACATAATGAACAGATTCTGTATACCAGGCTCCTTCCTAAACAATTTATCTGTATTTTTAACCTCCTCTCAAAATGGACAGTATTCCCAGTTTTCAGAAAAAAAAAGCGAGGCTCATAGAAGTAAACAACATTGAAGAATAGGCAAGCATTTAGTAGAATCACAATCCAAGTGCACACTTCAGCTGTCCTCCTTAGAGAAAACTGGTAAGGAAAATTTCAGCCTCTGCTTGAATACTCTTAGTGGCCCCAAACTCACCATCTATTTAAGTGGCCT